>NW_024070206.1:25282152-25634695 GCF_014754425.2 Oryx dammah
TGGTTGCCTGATGTCCTCTGCCTGCATTCAGAGGTTGTTTTGTGGAGTTTGCTCCGCGTTGAAATGATCTTTTGAGGAATTTGTGAGGGAGAAAGTGGTCTTCCCTTCCTATTCCTCCGCCATCTTAGGACCGCCCCCTCTCAGCTTTCTTTATAGTCCAACTCTCACATTCATACATGACTACTGGAAAAACCATAGCCTTGACTAGATGGACCTTTGTTGGCAAAGTAATAGCACTTAGGTAAGGAAGGAAAGTTATGACCAACCTAGATAGCATATTCAAAAGCAGAGACATTACTTTGCCAACAAAGGTCCGTCTAATCAAGGCCAAGGTTTTTCCTGTGGTTATGTATGGATGTGAGTGTTGGACTGTGAAGAAAGCTGGGCGCCGAAGAATTGATGCTTTTGAACTGTGGTGTTGGAAAAAGACTCTTGAGAGTCCCTTGGACTGCAAGGAGATCCAACCAGTCCATTCTGAAGGAGATCGGTTCTTTGGAAGGAATGATGCTAAAGCTGAAGCTCCAGTACTTTGGCCACCTCATGCAAAGAGTTGACTCATTGGAAAAGACTCTGATGCTGGGGGGGGATTGGGGGCAGGAGGAGAAGGGGATGACAGAGGATGAGATGGCTGGATGGCATCACCGACTTGATGGATGTGAGTCTGAGAGAACTCCGGGAGTTTGTGTTGGACAGGGAGGCCTGGCGTGCTGCGATTCATGGGGTCGCAGAGTTGGACACGACTGAGAGACTGAACTGAACTGAAGAAAAAGAAACAATAGGCATTCAATTTGGAAATAAAGAAGTAAAACTTTTCTTGTTCACGTTTGACATACCCCTATACATAGAAAACCCTAAAGAGTCCACAAAAAAATCCTGCGAAATTAATAACAATATTAAGCCACATTAAAGGGTACAAAATCAATATTCAAAAATCAGTTGTATTTCTATGCAATAACAATGAATAATTCCAAAAAAGAAAACTAAAAAACCCCCAAATATATGTGAATGTGCATAGCAGCTTCATTTTTAATAGCTGAAATTAGAAATAATCCAAATGTCTACTCACACATAAAAAATATTCTTTCTGAAATACAGGCTCAATCTAATGTTAAAAGGAATCTTATTAATGATTTTGTGACTGTTTTGTAGATGCTCTTATTGATACTTTTCAGATGTACAGGAAAGAAATTCATCCAAGAACTGGTTTTTTACTTTGCTTTGGATAAAATTCTTTTGCTGCTTTTGGTCCCAAGACAAATATCAAAGCTTCCAAGTTTTCCTTCCCAACTGCGCTTTTTAGATGTCTTTTTTTTTTTTTTGGTCTTTCCTGCCTGTAACAATATAATGAATTTGTTCTCTTTAATAACATAATAATAACTAACTTTAAATCTGTTGTTCTATATCACTTCATTTTAGAATATGCACAACTATTCACAGAATTCAGTGTTAAATACTTATTTTGAATATAATTTAATAGTTTTCTATTGAAAAACTTAATATATTTTTATAGAAACAGTTATACATTTGAGAGTACTAATATATCATAAATAATATACAGGGAGTAGGAGACTTTTCTTGCTTGCTATGTTTTCATTACTGTGCCATGGTTAATGTTTTCTGATAAGACTACTGAATATACAGTAAACAATGAGATTTTGAGTAACTCATTCATTTTAATCTGTTTTTTTTTTCCTGCTTTTTGTTGAGTGCAGAATATCCCCAGCAAAACAGACCAGCTTTCTGTTTCTTCTTTCCCTTTTATCTCCCCTTCCTCTGCTAGATAGAATGAATGAAGTAGAGACTGGTAGAATTTTATGCCATATTTTATATTTAAGAAACATTTTCTTAAACATTCTAAATGTTTAAGAAACATTAAGAAGAATTTGTATATGACCAAAATGTGGATAGCTAAACTTTACCACCCAGTGTATTGGCTTTGAGTCTCATTAAAATCTGGTGGCTTCTGAATTAACTTGTGGTTCCCCACTGTGATGGAAATTGCTTCTTTCCAGTATTATTGACTGACAGAGCAGGTGAGAACTTGTTTGCATCCTTTGAACAAGTTCATTAGTTTCCCATATTGGTTGTTGCAGGTAAACACTCTACTATTTAATTAGTAGTCTCTCTTTGGTGAGCTTAAAACAATTACAGGATCTTTTTTCTTCCATTTGTGTTCAGGACACAAGTGTTTTTTATGGCTAGTCTGACTCATTGCAGTCAAGAGTTATATGCCTGACTGCTACCATTAATAACTATTAAAACAACTGCCTTTATTTTTTCATGATATAAAATAAGATTCCATCAATCTTCAGGATGAACAGCCTGGGCAGCAAAAGCTTTAAGCCTCTTCAATCCAAGTCTTCAAGTTGATACTGCTTTCTGTAAATCTTCTATGTCATCAGCTAATAAATTGAAGTAAATATAAGTGTTGACAATCTCTATACTGAACACACACATGTGTTCACTGGCAGTAACCTGGCACAAGTGGACATTTAATTTTAACATGTGTTAAGTATCTTCCACCAGCTTATCCCAAGGGATACTAAAGACATGGTCTCTGCCTTAAAGTAATTCTCAGTGTAGTGGAGGAAATAGGCATTCAACCATAGTGCATTTTAAAAATTTCAACATTAGTGATGAGATTTAGAGGAGTGAGGCTCACAGTGATGTTGTATTCTGAATAGTGGGACTCTGAAGCAAGTCTTGTCTACTGCTTATAATAGGAAGGATGTCAGCCAAAGAGCCCCCACAGCATTGAAAAGGGAGCTTGAAGGAAGAAGATGGCAGTGTTTAAAAGCAGTGCTTTGTATAAACCTCTAGTAAAAAGTCTGCTTGCAAGGCAGGAGACCTGGGTTCTATCTCTGGGTCAGGAAGATCCCCTGGGGAAGAAAATGGCAACCCATTCCAGTATTCCTGCCTGGAAAATCCCATGGACAAAGGAGCCTGGTGGGGTACAGTCCATGGGGTCACAAAGAGTAAGACATGATTGAGTGACTAACACTTTTTCTTCTTTTTACCAATAAAAAATGGAGATAGCTAAAGAGGATTTTAAGATAGTTTTTCTTTGTGGTGCTTCATCCTAAACAAATACAATAACGATCTAAATTATTTTTTAAGGCTTCTTGTGTTGGACTTGTATGTCTTTTGAGTGTTTCCTATGCTCAGATTGGCCAGTTCAGACTTAGCTCTAATTGTTACACATTTTAGGGAACACCATATTGGATTTTAAACATAAGACAAAGACAGTGGTATTTTGAATAAAATCATTACCCTAGAAACTGAGATAGATGAAAGCACACATTTGCAACGACCACTCAAATGTTGGAATTACTGTGCAAGGGGTTGGGTATTCACAAAATAAGGGTGTAGTTAGTATTTGAAATAACCCAAACCAATGGAAACAATGTAGGATTCTCTGGGATTAGAATTATAATACTGGAATAATTTTCTCTTCAAGACTTGGTTATCCTAGCAGCAGGACTAAATTTTTAATTTAGCATTGATTCAGCTCACTTAATGAAGGAAGTCCAAGAAATTTATTTGTAAAGTTGGAAATTGAAAAGTGTTTTAACCCAATAATATTAGACACATTTCCTAGGAAGTCAAGGCTTCCTGAACAAAGAGTAACGGGAGTGTTTTGATTGAAGAGTTTTACTTGCTCAGCGTATGAATCCTTGGGAAATGGCCTACCAGGGTCCTCCATCCATGGGATTTTCCAGGCAAGAGTACTGGAGTGGGTTGCCATTGCCTTCTCCATGGGAAATGGCAACTCCTGGGAAAGTCTAAGGTAAGCAAGGTTTGGAATTACGAGTGTGAGTTGTTTGCTTGGAGAGCAAAAATACAGAAGGATGGAAGTTTGCAAGTAAGAAAAGAGTTTATTTGGAGTATATTTTTTTTCCTTTGGTTATGCTGGGTCTTTGTTGCTATGTGAGGGCTTTCTCATGTTGCGGTGAGTGGGGGCTACTCTCTAGTTGAGATGCACAGGTTTCTCTTTGCAGTGGCTTCTCTTGGTGTGGCGCACAGGCTCTAGGCACACAGACTCAATTGCTCAGTGGCATGTGGAATCCTCTTGGACCAGGGATTGGACCCATGTCCCCTGCATTGGCAGGCAGACGCCCATGTACTACACCACCAGGAAAGTCAGTAGTCAATAATGCCTACACTCATAATAAATGAAAGACATCTAGCACATAGGTACATAGTAGCTGCTGGCTAAGTAGAGAAGGTAAGCTTTTAAACTGCCAGCTTGTGATATGGACCATTACAGTATCTCCTGTGGGACTAATACGTCACTGGCATCAGATATCACCCAGCTTGCCCTCCAGACCTGGGAAGCATCTCCATCTGTATCATCACCCTCCAAATTGTCTTCAGCATGTTGTTCAGTTCAGGAGATAGACAAAACATTAGTTCCAAAATCTTAATCCTCTGATCAGTATATGTGTGTGTGTGTATATATATATATATATATATATATATATATAATCCTGGAAAGAATTTTTCATATAATTGGTGCTGGACTGTATTTTGCAACTGGGATGATGTGATTTATAACAAGAAAAAATCATATTTGGACCTTGACCCCGTTCTTGACACAGAACTCTAAAACCTTGTAATTTCCTGTGATGAGAGCATTAAAGGTGTCTTGTGTTGTTAATGAGGTGACATTTGGAAAGCCCTTAGGAAACCTAAGAATGCTGGCTGGCTGTCAAGGGAACCAACATGTGACCGGACAGCTGGAACTTTCAGAATCCAACCTTCCCCACCAAACCTCTGGGGAGGGGAGAGGGGCTGAGGTGCAACCGGTCGCCAGTGGTCAATTATTTAGTCATCCCTAACTATGTAATGAGGGCTTCCCTGGTGGCTCAGATGGTAAAGCGTCTGCCTGCAACGCGGCGGAAGTCCTGGGTTCAATTCCTGGGTCGGGAAGATCCTCTGGAGAAGGAAATGGCAATCCACTCCAGCACTCTTGCCTGGAAAATCCCATGGATGGAGGAGCCTGATAGGCTACAGTCCATGGGGTCGCAAAAAGTCGGACATGACTGAGCGACTTCACCTTCACTTTCACATTAACTATGTAATGAGGGCTTCCCAGGTGTCACCAGTGGTAAAGAACTTGTCTGCCAATGCAGGAGACGCAAGAGAAGCAGGTTCAGTTCCTGGGTCAAGGAGATCTCCTGGGGAAGGAAATGGAAACCCATTCCCGTATTCTTGCTTGGGGAAATCCCATGGACAGAGGAGCCTAGCAGGCTATAGTCTATAGGGTTGCAAACAGTCAGACTATGGCCTTTATCACATCTTTTTAGTATAAATTAATAAACGTAAGTAAATGTTTCCCGAGTTCTGTGAGTTGCTTTAGCTAATTACTTGAATCTAAAGTGGGATGAGGTCATAGGAACCTCTGATTTATAGCTAAGTTGGTTAGAAATACAGGTTACAACCTGGACTTGCAACCAGCATCTGAAATCCAAGGAGAAGGATCCTTGCAACCATCAGTGTGTAGTCCCTTGCTCACATGTGTTAACTTATGCTTGTGATTGGCCTTTGAGATAGAGGGCTATCTTGTGAGACTGAGCCCTTAACCTGTGGACCAGATGCTACTTCCTGGTAGACCCTGAGTTGACTTGTAGGAAACCCACCTGGCGTCCTGAGCATTTCTTGGTGTGGAGGGAAAACCACCCACCCCCATATGTTGGAATTTGTCTCTGATATACTTTAGCAATGAAAAGAATAATTCAACCACTCTTGAAACCTAAATTTGGATAGTCTCTGCTGCTGCTGCTAAGTCACTTCAGTTGTGTCCAACTCTGTGCAGCCCCATAGATGGCAGCCCACCAGGCTCCCCTGTCCCTGGGATTCTCCAGGCAAGAACACTGGAGGGGGTTGCCATTTCTTTCTCTGCTAGAGTTCTCTTTAGACTTAGATGTAAATATTTCAAACAAATAATGAACATATATATGTGTGTGTAGGTTGTACTATTTTATCTATTATGTACTGATAGATATTTGCTCAGTTGATAGTTATATACATGCATATTTTCTTATATATATACTATATATAAGATATAGTTGATAATTGATCAACGTAAGTATGTTGTGTATTGTTGTGTTAGTCACTCAGTTGTATCTGACTCTTTGAGCCCTCATGGACTATAGCCCTCCGGGCTCCTCTGTCCATGGAATTCTCCAATTAAGAATACTGGAGTGGGTAGCCATTCTCTTTTCCAGGGGATCTTCTCAACCCAGGGATGGAGCCTGGGTCCCCTGCAATGTGGTCAGATTATTTACCATCTGAGCCACCAGGTAAGCCCCCAGTATAAGTATATGAAATCTCAAAGTACACAGTTAAATGGATTCCTGGTTGTAGACCTTTGGGGAACTGAATGATCTAAGCTGGTAGCCAGTTTATACAAATCAATATGTTTTGGCTCCCTGCATTTCCTTTGTTAACGGGGAGATATATTCTATGCCTCCTACAACTACTGATGGAAACAAAAATACAAAAACTCTCATGTTCTATTCATAGGACTGTAGAAGCAAAACAGCTATTATCTAGTGGGAGTATTTGATAAAGAGAAGACCAGAGGTGATGTGATAGTCACTCAGTCATGTGTGGCACTTTGTGACCCATGAACTGTAGCCAACCAGGCTCCTCTGTCCTTGGGATTTCCCAGGCGAGAATACTGGAGTGGGTTGCCATTTCCTTCCCCAGGGGATCTTCCTGACTCAGGGATCTAACCTGGGTCTCCAGCATTGCAGGCAGATTCTTTACCACTTGAGCCACCAGCGAAGGTGTATATAACATGATATTGACCCTTTGGGGGGCTTCCTAGGTGGCACTAGTGGTAAAAAATCTGCCTGACAATGCAGGAGATATAAGATGTAAGGGTTCGATCCCTGGGTTGGGAAGATCCCTTGGAGGAGGGCATAGCAATCCACTCCAGTGTTCTTTTCTGGAGAATCCTGGTGGGCTACAGTCCATGGGGTGGCAAAGAGTCAGACACAACTTCGCATCCACGCACATGACACTTTTTAAAGCACTCATGTGCCCTGGGCTAAATATTTTTATAATTATTAATACAAATGTAAGTACATTTGAATTCATGACTTTTCCCCATCATCTAAATGTCTGAAGTACTTTCCAAATATGTGTCCTTTAATACTTTTTTGGGGGGTGTTGACTGTGTGGATCACAATAAACTGTGGAAAATTCTGAAAGAGATGGGAATACCAGACCACCTGACCTGCCTCTTGAGAAACCTGTATGCAGGTCAGGAAGCAACACTTAGAACTGGACATGGAACAACAGACAGGTTCCAAATAGGAAAAGGAGTAAATCAAGGCTGTATATTGTCACCCTGCTTATTTAACTTCTATGCAGAGTCCATCATGAGAAACGCTGGACTGGAAGAAACACAAGCTGGAATCAAGATTGCCAGAAGAAATATCAATAACCTCAGATATGCAGATGACACCACCTTTATGGCAGAAAGTGAAGAGGAACTAAAAAGCCTCTTGATGAAAGTGAAAGAGAAGAGTGAAAAAGTTGGCTTAAAGCTCAACATTCAGAAAACAAAGATCATGGCATCCGGTCCCATCACCCCATGGGAAATAGATGGGAAAACAGTGGCAACAGTGTCAGACTTTATTTTTTTGGGCTCCAAAATCACTGCAGATGGTGCTGCAGCTGTGAAATTAAAAGACACCGTAAGCGTCTTTTAATGACCAACCTAGATAGCATATTCAGAAGCAGAGACATTACTTTGCCGACTAAGGTCTGGCTAGTCAAGGCTATGGTTTTTCCTGTGGTCATGTATGGATGTGAGAGTTGGACTGTGAAGAAGGCTGAGCACTGAAGAACTGATGCTTTTGAACTGTGGTGTTGGAGAAGACACTTGAGAGTCCCTTGGACTGCAAGGAGATCCAACCAGTCCATTCTGAAGATCAACCCTGGGATTTCTTTGGAAGGAATGATGCTAAAGCTGAAACTTCAGTACTTTGGCCACCTCATGCGAAGAGTTGACTCATTGGAAAAGACTTTGATGCTGGGAGGGATTGGGGGCAGGAAAAGAAGAGGATGACCGAGGATGAGATAGCTGGATGGCATCACGGACTCGATGGACGTGAGTCTGAGTGAACTCTGGGAGTTGGTGATGGACAGGGAGGCCTGGAGTGCTGCGATTCATGGGGTTGCAAAGAGTCGGACACGACTGAGCGACTGAACTGAACTGAACTGAACTGAGGTCCTTTAATGGACCGGAACAGAGTCGACGATAAGAAAGAGAGAGAGAGAGAGAGAGAGGTGGGGACCAAAGCTCTGATGGAGCAAAGGTGTTTTATTCAACATCGTGTGAGTATATATACTGTCTTACAAGGTAGCTGTTTTCAGCAAAGATAAAAATCAAAAGTCCAGACTTACAAATTATCAAGGAAAACATAAGGCAATCCATATCAAAGAGAGAGGGTTGTAAATAATCACTTTTACCATATGGTTCATAAAAAGGAAGAGGGTCGTAAATAGTTACTTATCATCTATGGAAAAACTAACTAAGGAAATGCATACATTCCTAAGCCCCTGGGAGTAGTTTGCTACTCCACTTAAGTCTTGAATATTCAAGAGTTAATAAGGGACAGAGGATTCATGACAGATCCAAAACAGCACACAGGAAGCCTCCTGTTAAATGTTTCCTGACAGGGGGGTACAAAACAGAATAAGTATAAATATGTATGTTGATAAATTACTATAAATAAGTATACCGTAAATATAAATATGTATAAGTAAGTTGAAATCTGTAGAGCATAATTAATTAAAATTATTTTAAAAAGTAGTTTAGTAAACTGGTAAATATAAAAAAAGATAATTAAAAAATAAAATGTTATTAGCATTTTACAATTTTTAATAATATCTGATTTGTTCATATTTATTTAAAATCATACTTTTTATACAATGAAAAAATCATTCTAAGGAGGTGTCTTTGCTACTTACCACAAATATTTCAAGGTTTAATGATCTACCCTAAATATTGTGTTTCTGATTTTTTCACTGACAGAAAAAGCTTTAGAGTTGAATTTGGAGATTATTTCTAGTTCCAGGGTTATAAGGTCACTTGAACAAAAAACAATCTTCCTGGACCATTTTATCCTATTTTAAAGCTGAAGGAATTATACTAAAGGAGTTTTAAAGACCATTTAGCTTTAAAAACTAAAATTATCTGATAAAAAAATTTCATAGTTATGTAGATCAAGCTAGGAAGAATTTTTCTTAGAAAAATACTTTGAATATCTGAATCAATTACTAACTTATAAATTTCACCAGTGCAAGACTGACATATTTATCTTAGTATACCAGTGACAAACATGATATTTTTTATATATCCAGTGCTCAATAACTGTGGAATAAATAATTAATATCATTTCAGGAAAATTAAAACTAGAAAATCATGTTCTGTTATGCCAGTCTAAAAACCTAATCTTTTTATGTAAAAAGGAAGCTTAGGCAAACATATGCACATACTCACACACACACACATCTTGTTAAGACTTACAGGATGATGTAAGATGTTTCAGATGGCAATTGTTAAGTGAAATCTTGAAGACTGTGACATTATAAGTGGTACAAACATTCAATTAAAACCCCGCATTATAAGATCATGTGTAATTTATTTGAAGTAGCAATGTCTTCTAGCTTGATGTAGGTTCTTCTTATATTATTAATGAGCAAGACCTTTAGAACCACATGGCAAGATAGTTTTATTGCTTGTTAATTAGGCTCCACATTTTAAAGACACACTTCCATATAAAATAGAAAAACTCAACAACTTTTCAGGTACTTGAAAAACAAAGCTAAAGTATTTCCCCATTTAGTTGAGTCTCTTCTTATTCTCCTCACTGCAGGCTACTTGCATTTAAAGTTTACACTGAAAGTAAATGATTTTATAGAAATATTTTCTTACAAAAAAACTTAATTTGTTTTTTTCATAATGTATGTAGTCAGTTTTCTTAATGCTTCAATGCTACTGAAAATATGTAATATATTTCCTGTTCTGTTGGAAAGCTGAAACACCAAACATTAATTGTATTTACAGGATAAATGTTCCATGATTTTAGGACCAATTCAGACTGGATACCTAATACCAAGTAGGATATGGTGTTTCTGTCTTTCAGACCACAAGTCTCATTGTCACGATTTGAAAGCTCTCCTCTAGCAGAGGACAATGGCAACTATTACATGTGGGGCTTCTCTGCAAACTTTAACCGAGTTGACACATCCACAGATGTTTCTATAATCTCACTGAAGTCTTGATGAAGTCACTGACTCTCCGCTCAACAAGAGAACTTGTAATTTGGAAATACTCCCGTCATGCCAAGCAAACTGCTCTTTTCTTGAGCCTTCTAAATACAATGACTTAAAAAAATAGCCTGAAACCTGAATGGGTTCAAAAAATTGTACAGATTTATTTTGATGGTATTTAGTCACAAGTTAAACAAGGTTTTGCAAAATAAAAAGCACTAAGTATTTGTTGAAAGATAATTCTCCACGGATCTCTCTTGTTTCTGTCAGGTTTTTGAGGTAGGTTCAGTTCAGTTGCTCAGTCATATCTGACTCTTTGCGACCCCATGGACTGCAGCACACCAGGCCTCCCTGTCCATCACCAACTCCCAGAGTTTACTCCTGTCCACTGAGTCCGTGGTGCCATCCAACCATCTCATCCTCTGCTGTCCCCTTCTCCTCCTGCCTTCAATCTTTCCCAGCATCAGGGTCTTTTCCAATGAGTCAGTTCTTCACATCAGGTGGCCAAAGTTTTGGAGTTTCAGCTTCAGCATCAGTCCTTCCAATGTATATTCAGGACTGATTTCCTTTAGAATGGACTGGTTGGATCCCCTGAAGTTCAAGGGACTCTCAAGAGTCTTCTCCAACACCACAGTTCAAGAGCATCAATTCTTCAGCACTCAGCTTTCTTTATAGTTCAACTCTCACATCCATACATGACCACTGGAAAGCCATAGCCTTGACTAGACGGGCCTTTGTTGGCAAAGTAATGTCTCTGCTTTTTAATATGCCGTCTAGGTTGGTCATAGCTTTTCTTCCAAGGAGTAAGCATCTAATTTCATGGCTGCAGTCACCATCTGCAGTGATTTTGGAGCCCAAAAAGATAAAGTCTGTCTCTGTTTCCACTGTTTCCCCACCTATTTGCCATGAAGTGATGGAACCAGAGCAAAGTACCCACTGCCTTTAATTCTGGATCAGGTGGTGCTAGTGATAAAGAATCCACTTACCAGTGCAGGAGACATAGGAGGCACGAGTTGGGTCAGGAAGATCCCCTGGAGGAGGAAATGGCAACCTGCTCCAGTATTCTTGCTTAGATAATTCCATGGATATAGGAGTCTGGTGGGCTACAGTCCATGGTGTCGCAAAGAGCTGGACACAACTGTTTGTGCACACAGGTTAGCTAAAACCTCTAGAAGTTAGAGTTGTGCCTTTCCCTCTGGAGCAATAGGCAGGCAAGCTTACTGTCTAATATAGTCAAGTAAACGATAAGGTCTTCCTCTTGCTGTTAGAAACATTTGGTTTCCCTAAGCTCCGAATTCCTTCCTTTCTTTTTCTTTTGTTTAATATTTATTTACTTATTTGGTTGCACTGGGTCTTAGTTGAGGCACCTGGGATCTTAAATCTTCATTGTGGCAAGCGGGATCTTTAGTCAAGGCATGTGGCATATAGTTCTCTGACCAGGGATCAAACTTGGGCCTCCCGTATTGGGATTGTGACGTCTTAGCCACAGTGCCACCAGGAAAGTCCCCAAATTCCTTTCTTATACTGCAACATACTGTGTGTTCAGATATCATCCGATCTCCCTTATGTGCCCCATGGAAACTGGAACTTGAAAAATCGGTGGGAAAAAATCATGTTACTCCTGCTACTGCAATTTGCAGTTATAAAATGTAAATAACAAATTTTCCTTTCTCTCTGACTCAGGAAACTTGTGTCTTCTACTAGCATCCCCAGAAGTGTGGCAAGATAACCTGCAGTTCAGCTCCACGGCCAAATTATATCAGGGGAGTCAAGAGACATCAGAAAATTTGATTGTATTGCATGTGCCTCTTGGCCCAGCCCATCTTACTTCTCTTTTTGTCTTGTTTGAACACCTTGGGATTCTGACCACTTACTTTCCCAGCATGGGCCGGGAACCATGGGCTTCACCTCTAAGACTTTGGCCGCTACTTCCAGAATGCTCTTCAGAGTCTCCATCCCACACTGGCCCAGGGCAGCCTCCTCACCTAGAGGCATGGCTACCAGCAGCAGGACTTGATCTTCTGAAGAGATGCTCTCCACGAGGCTTCATGCCCATTGATTTGGGTGACCGTCCCCTGGCCAGTCACCTTGAGAGTGTGTAGCTCCAAGGCATGGACGAAGAGCTGCCTGTTGGCAACTGGGTTGTGGACACTGCTGCCGCTACTGTGAAGATGAAGTCAAGAAAGAATCATTATTTATTGTTTTTCTCTCAAAATCCTTATATTTTGCTTACTCAACTTCTTCTGATAGAATTTAATGTTTTCATTTTACATAATATTTCTGTAGCTTTCTGTTACGTTTTCCTTTTGTTTCTGTTTAAATGTCTAATTTGTTATATATATTTATGACAGATATCAATTATATTGTTATTTTTAATATAACATTTGGAAGTTATCGTAAGTTCATTTTGGTTGCCTGGAAACTGCTGTGTGGCTGTGCTGTTTAAAAGGGTGCCGTGAGCCTGGTCCAGGCCCCGTGAGGGCTTCTACCCCTGGTTCGTCCCCTATAGCTCTTTCCTTCTCTCCTACTTTCTATCCCAGGCTTCAGGTCTACCAGACACTCTGAGGCCTTCCCAGGTGGCACTAGTGGTAAAGAACCCACCTGCCAATGAAGGAGACACAAGAGAGGCAGGTTCGATCCCTGGGTCGGGAAGATCCCCTAAGGGCATGGCAACCCACTCCAGGGGATCTTCCTGACTCAGGAATCAAATCCACATCTCTTACATCTCCTGCATTGGCAGGTGGATTCTTTTCCATTGGCACCATATGTATGTGACTGGGAAGTCCATAAGTATGTGTCTACTGAGTACTTCAAGTAGGTTCATGTGACTGAAGAAATGAATTTTAAATTTTATTCCCTTTTTTATTTAATAGATGAAGGAAAATTTGATTTTTTTGAAATGTAATTTTTATTAAACTTTAGTTTTAATTAAAAGTTAAATTTTGAATTAAATTAAATAGCTACAGGTGGACTCCTTGCTATCGTATTAGACAAGACAACCTAGACCTTGGTCTAAGGGATAGACGGAGCTTCTCATCAGGGCTCCATCCTCTCATCTTCTCAGTCTTTTCCTTCTAACTTTGCAATTTCCTGAGCCCTGGATATCTCATTCTTCACACAGACGACTCCTGGACTGTTGTAAAGTCAGGGCAACTCCCAGGTCAATGCCTTTCCTTTTCGCCTCTGAATCTCATCCACAGAATGCTAAGTCGTTTCAGTCGTGTCCGACTCTGTGTGACCCCAGAGACGGCAGCCCACCAGGCTCCCCCGTCCCTGGGATTCTCCAGGCAAGAACACTGGAGTGGGTTGCCATTTCCTTCTCCAATGCATGAAAGTGAAAAGTGAAAGGGAAGTTGCTCAGTCGTGTCTGACTCTTAGCAACCCCATGGACTGCAGCCTACTAGCTCCTCCGTCCGTGGGATTTTCCGGGCAAGAGTACTGGAGTGGGGTGCCATTGCCTTCTCCAGTGCTAATATCCACGGAATATTAGCATGCTAATCGCTCAATCACAAAACTGAGTCAATTCTCTTTAGAGATTTATGCTTCTTTCTGTACATTGTGTTCTGTTCTAAACTATTTTGGACAATTTAGAATGAGGGAAACTTTCAGACATTCGGATCTTCAGTTTATCTTAACAGTTTTGTTCCACATTGAAATATCTGTTTGTTACAGTTACCTTCCCCTGTGCTGGCAAGGGTGCATGCTAAGTCACTTCAGTCATGTCCAACTCTGTGCCATCCTATGGATTGTAGCCTGCCAGGCTTCTCCGTCCGTGGGATTCTCCAGGCAAGAATACTGGAGTGGGGTGCCATGCCCTCCTCCAGGGCATCTTCCTGACCCAGGATTGAAACCAGGTCTCTTAAGTCTTCTGCATTGGCAGGCAAGTTCTTTACCCCCTCGTGCCCCTCCCTTCTAATTCTCTTGAGTTTTTTTTTTTTTCAAGGTGGTGGTTTAGCTACAACTGCAATAGCACCAGCAGCATCTGGGGACCAGATTGCCAACAGATGTGGACATGTGACCTTGGCAGCTAGTGTACAGCTCTTCTCTCCTGTTTCCAGCTTACCAGCTATCCACCAATGGAGGTGAGACTATCCTAAAGGATAAAGTTACTGATTCTTATTGACATTAAAAAGTCCAGATATGCATGTTTTAGTTTTAAAGGTAACCAGGAATCCTGGAAAATGGATATCTGTAGTTCAGACCACAGATAGAGAATCTGCATTCTTCTCAAACACATGTTAATCAGTTGCCAGAACTGATAACATATGAAGCCATGAAGTTGCAGCATATTTCAGTAAATCAAATCTCATTCCAACCACATTATTTCAACACAGTGTAATTAAGTTTAGAGATCACCCAGGCAAAGAGAACAAAAGAGCCCATATGTTTGGTAATTTACAACTAAGTATTTCAGTAACTGGTCAAAGAAGAAATCATACTGGGAATTGCTTTTTCTTTTTTTTTTTTTTTTGCTAGCTCCAGTTCCATTTTATTTTCTGTCACATTTCCTCAAGTCTAAAGACTTGTTTTTAAGCTTGGGAGGGCATCTCTAGCCTGGCCTCAGTGTGGTAAGCAGACCATACGTTTAAGTAACCCCATGACGATTTCTCCACCTTTCTTCCTGTGCAGCTGCTTCATCTCTGACGTACCCAGCTGCTTCCAGCCACCCAGACAGCCACTGTCCTCTCTTTCCACAGCTCAGGGTATAGCCCCCTTTACCTGGGCTTACAATTGTCCTTGTGCTCTGCTGGAAAACGCCTCCAGGCAGAGAGCTATTGTTGGCTCAGCCAGTTTCTTTCTCCTCTTTCAGGAAACATAGTCCTCTGTCACTTGTGGTAAAGTGTCTGAAAATAGTTGGTTTATATATTTGCATTATTATGTTATATATTTATTTATGCTTCCCTGGAGGCTTAGCGGTAAAGGATCCACCTGTCAATGCAGGAGACAGATCCCTGGGTCAGGAAGATCCCCTGGAGAAGGAAATGGCTACCCACTCCAGTATTCTTGCCTGGAGAATCCCACGGACGGAGGAGCCTGGCAGGCTACAGTCCACAGGGTTGCAAAGAGTTGGACACGACTTAGCGACTGGATAACAGCAACATTTATTTCTATGTAAAAATTATGTATTTTATTGTTTTCCAGTAGTTTGTGTATCAAATTGCATCCCTGCCGAGGCCTGTCCACTGCTGGGCACAGCTCCCCGTCTAGGGCATCTTCTCTTTTGCCTGGTCTTGTCCTCCTGTCTTCTCCTCTCCTCACATCCTGGGCAGCTAACAGAGCCTGCTCTACATGCTCAGTCCTTTACTAAAGGGAGAAAAAGCCCCAAATTATTTCAAACTGTTCCTGCCATCTGTTCAAAAAATTGCTGAGTAAAGGTTTTTCAAAATTGCTTCTGTGTTTGTGTGTGTGTATGTATTGGCAGAAGACCATATAAAAGGAGAAAAACTAAATTGATATTTTAATAAAGTATTCTGGCTAAAAACTCCATACTTACTGCATTAGTTTAATTTAATCTCTCTCTTTCTCTCAGCATGGATATTGTTGAATATTGTGTGCCTGTGATAATTAATTTTATGTGTCAACTTGACTGGGCCAGAGGGTGCCCAGGTATTTGTTTAACCATTATCCTGGGGGTGTCTGTGACAGTTGTTTCTGAATGAGATTAACATTTGAATTAGTAGATTGAATAGAGCAAATTGCCCCTCATTGTGGGGCACCACAAACAATTCACTGAAGGGCTTAAAAGAACAGAAAGGCTGAGTCAGGGAGAATTTATTCTCTCTGTGCTTGGGGCTGTCTTCATTAGGCATCTCCTGCCTTTGTACTTGGGACATGGAACCACACCATCAGCTCTCCTGGTCTCCAGTTTGTTAACTGTGGGTCTTGGGACCCTTAGCCTCCATAATCAAGTGAGCCAGTTCCTTAGACATTCAAAAAACTAAGATCATGGCATTCGGTCCCATCGCTTCATGGCAAATAGTTGGGGAAACAATGACAGACTTTATTTCCTTGGGCTCCAAAATCACTGCAGATGGTGATTGCAGCCATGAAATTAAAAGGTGCTTGCTTCTCGAAAGAAAAGCTCTGATAAACCTAGACAGCATATTAAAAAGCAGAGGCATTACTTTGCCGACAAAGGTCCGTCTAGTCAAAGCTATGGTTTTTCCAGTAATCATGTATGGATGTGAGAGTTGGACCATAAAGAAAGCTGAATGCCAAAGAACTGATTCTTTTGAACTGTAGTGTTAGAGAAGACTACTGAGAGTCCCTTGGACTGCAAGGAGATCAAACCAGTCAATCCTAAAGGAAGTAATTCTTGAATAGTCATTGGAAGGACTGATGCTGAAGCTGAAGCTCCAATACTTTGGCTACCTGATGCGAAGAACTGATTCATTGGAAAAAACCCTGATGCTGGAAAAGACTGAAGGCAGGAGGAGAAGGGGATGAAAGAGGATGAGATGGTTGGATGGCATCACTGACTCAATGGACATGAATTTGAACAAGTTCCTGGAGTTAGTGATGGACAGGGAAACCTGGCGTGCTGCGGTCTATGGGGTCGCAGAGTCAGACATGACTAAGTGACTGAACTGACTAAACTAAGTTCCTTAAAAGAAATTTCCTTAAATATATATATATATATAAAACTTTCTATTTTTACGGATTTTCTTTCTCTGGGGAATTCAAACTAATAGAGTGTCTTATTAAGTGATTTCAATTCTGTGAAGTTTTTTTAGCCAATTTACTTTACTGTATTCTTCATACTTTGCACAATCTTTTTGAAGACTGCTCTCATTCCTTATTGGGAATGTTATTGGGAATTTGGGGGAAAGGAGAAGAAGACAGTTATGGAAATGTTATTGGGAATTGTTATTGGGAATTTGGGGGAATGGGGAAGAAGACAGTTATGAAAGTAGGAGAACAAGGTTCACAGACTGTCATGTAGATGAGGACCAAGTTTTATCAAGATTAGCAATAGGAACTATTGTGGAGCCCTCTTCCAAGGTCATATGCGTGGTGCCCTGTACCAAGGTCACAGGATAAAAATCTCTGGAACTGACCAAGCCCCATAGCACTGTTGCCATGAGCCTCGGGATCTAAACTGGCCAGTTCCCTGACCTCATATTAGGTAAAATACTCACCCTACTGTCCACTCGGAAAGAAAGTGAAAGTGAAAGTCATTCAGTTGTGTCTGACTCTTTGTGACCCCATGGGCTATACAGTCCATGGAATTCTCCGGGCCAGAATACTGGGATCTTCCCCACCCAGGGATCAAACCCAGGTCTCCCGCATAGCAGGCAGACTCTTTACCAGCTGAGCCACAAGGAAAGCCCAAGAATACTAGAGTGGGTAGCCTATAGCGGAGCTTCCCAACCCAGGAATCGAATTGGGGTCTCCTGCATTGCAGGTGGATTCTTTACCAACTGAGCTATCAGGGAAGCCCTACTATCCATCCTATAGCATCATAACGAGTCACCTAAGGCCACCATTCCAGTAGGAATTTTCTCTGTCTTGAGGCTATAAAAATTGGCTGCAAGCCTTTGAAAGGGGCTGGCTCTCCCTTGAGCCAGCCCGCTGTTCTAAGAGCATCTCTTACTTTAAAAACTTTATTCTCCTCTCATTCTGCTTCATGTCTGGAAATTCTTTTTCAACCCACGCACAAACCACTACATCTATCACTTTTTCCAGCAGTATACCCGTCATTTAAGATGAAGAATGAATGCATTTCACTAATATCCAAATCATAGTTGATGGAGAGAAAAGGTACATGGTTGGAATTCAAACTTCATCCTAGCTACTCAAGAATTTTTGATAAATCATATTTTCCTTACATGTGAAGTTTTGATATATTTTGTAAATGCATGACATAACATTTTGTGATCTTCATTCATAAATGTGTTAGCTTCCTAAGATATCTAATTTCCTAAGATGTTATCTGTCTTCACCTGTTATTGAAATAATCTAAAGCTGACCTTAAGTTGTGCTTCCTCTTGTAGTCAACTTGACTTTGAACTTCTGTTTTCATTTAATGATTGCTTTCCTGAGGAATCAGTTTTCTCTATATGCATTTCATATGAGTACTTCTGTGGATATATCCAGAGAATGTGAGACTGGAATGCAGAAGGGAGAAAAGAAAGGACATTAGAAAAGAGAATACTCCTGGATATCTAGGAGGATTGAGAGAAGAACACACTGGGCTGGTATTATGGGTTGAATTTGTTGTCATTCAGTCGCTAAGTCATATCTGACTCTTTGCAACCCCATGGACTGCAGTGCACCAAGGCTCCTCTATACTCCGCTATCTCCCAGAGTTTGCTCAAATTCATGTCAGTTGAGTCTGTGATGCTATCTAACCATCTCATCCTCTACTGCCTCCCTTCTCCTTTTGCCTTCAGTGTTTCCTAGCATTAGGGTCTTTCCAGTGAGCTGGCTCTTCTCACGGCCAAAGGAGCTTCAGCTTCAGCAACAGTCCTTCCAATGAATATTCAGGGTTGATTTCCTTTAGGATTGACTGATTTGATTCTAATGGGCTGAATGGTCTCCCCCAATGTTCATATACTGAAGTCTTATCCCCAGCACCCCCGAATGGAACCTCATTTGGAAATAGGATCATTGCAGATATCATTAGTAAAGATGAGGTCAGACTGGAGTAGGGTGGATCCTCAAACCTGTATGATTAGTACCTTTATAAAAAGGGGACATTTGGACTTGATGGGCACAGGGAGAGCATCACATGAACATGAAGGCAGAAATCAAGGTGATGAAGATACCAAAAAAATAACACCAGCTGTTTTTCTTAGAATGACCAGCTTACTTTATTTGGAGGTGAGAGAGGGCTGCTACATTTCCAAGTCTGAAAAACCATATGCCTATCAGTTGCTCTTTCAGACTGTATGTCAACCATAAAGATGCTGCCGTATGGAGAAAGGAAGCTCACATCAGTTCTCGGTTTAAACAAGGGCACAAGCATTGCCCTCCAGAGTCCCTGTGCTTCCATCCACTCTGGAAGTGCTCCATGTATAATCTGCCATTTCATCACACCAGTTAGTGAAAATGTGCGGTTACGGTATTCAGTTCAGTAAATTATGATATAGACATCTAAAAATCAAAATAATTTTTACTGTTTCATCAAGGACATTCTTAAGTGACATTGACTTTTTTTTCTCTGTAAGTGGGTTATGGCCCCAAACAAAACCCCTTAGCACAGTCTGGAGCCTCGCTGTGTGCTAAGCTGCACACCCACCATTGCTTTTCCATCACTAGTGCAAGCGATGACCCAGGGCAGAAGGCAAACATCATCTTAATATTATTGTAAAAATAGTTTCTACCTCATGAGCCACTGGGTTAGATGATTTGAAAGTCCTTAATGTGCTTTTCTGTTTTCCCATGAAGTTATCTTAGGAGTCAGTTTGTAATATGCTAAGTACATTGATCAGGCTTCTAACTAACTTACTCAGTATCTAGGAATTGAAATACTTTGTGGGCAAGAAAAAAAAGCCACCTTATAACTCCCTGGGGCATTGAGGTCCTGGAGGACTTCGGGAGCCCCTCCAAATAATATTGGCAGCATATGAAAGTTACAGGACTGAGTCAGTGCCCCAGCTAACAGATGGGGGCCAGATGAGTGGGCTGCCCAGGTGGCACTAGTGTAAAGAGTCTGCCTGCAATGCAGGAGACACCAGGGACAAGCGTTTGATCCCTGGGATGGGAAGATCCCTTGGAGAAGGAAATGGCAACCCACTCCAGTATGCTTGCCTGGAAAATTCCATGGACGGAGGAGCCTGGCAGGCCACAGTCCATGTGTCACCAAGAGTCGGACACAACTGAGCATGCGCACTTGTACAATGGTCATGAAACATTTTACTTTCTCCTGGCAAGAGGCATCCTGAATTGTCTGGGAAGAGAAGAATCATGAAAAAGAGCAGACCAACTCAGTGCAAATTCTGCCAGCATAGCAGCCTTCTGTTATTTATGGACTGAAGCCAATGTATATTTTGAGTCTTATCTTCAGTAAAAACAGAAAATGTCTTGAGAAACCCAATTCTTTCTGAATATAAATAATTAAAAAAATTTTTGTAGTTACTTTTTATATCCAAATTCAGTTTTTCAGCATTAACATTTAACTCGAGGGAGCAAGTTACAATTACTGGGAAAACATTTAATGAATATTTTAATAAAAACATTTATTCGAAGTGGATGAAAATGGTTATCTGTCTGACTCATACATTAAGATTCACGGGGCCTATGCCCTAAAGGACATAACTGTAAAATTCAATTATCTTGTATCTATCTACATCCCTTGATATGTCAAGAGACATTTATTGTTGGTAATAAAATAATTTAATGATGCATATAGAGATTTTAATAGTGTCCGCTTGGAAAAATAAGTTAGTATCAAATACAATAAAATTCTATTTGGTTTTTATAGGTAGCATGAATACTGAGTAGCTTTTGTTTGTAAAGTCACAACTGAAGATAAATAAATAGGGAAAAAAGAGAACTGATCCTAAAGGAAACTTGTTTTGTGATATTCTGTTTCAGTTTTATTGATCATTCAGTTATATGTGTTTGCAAGAGCCCTGTGTTGTTGATAGAAACTGTATTTCCAGATTGTTTTAAAAGATTGTTGATAAATGCAGTGTAAAGAAGAATCTGCTGAGGAAGGCATTGTTCATGAAGAAAATGTTTATCTACCTTAGTCATCTTCAAAGTGAAGTAAGTTATTTAAATGAAACAGAGACCTGGGTCACTGAAAATTTACCATCTTAGAAAGGAAGAAAAGGAAAAAGGAAGGCAAGGAGGGGAGGACTTTAAAAGTATTTGTTTCACATTTCTTCACATCTTTCACAATTCTTTGCACATAGTAGGTATTGAAATGTTTCTATGTCCCTCAATTGTTCAACGAAAATAGCAGGACATTATGATCTAGTCCGTTGATTATCTCTCTAGTTTATTTAAAAGACGTGATTACTATTTATTATACGACTCTTCCACCAACCTACAGCTTAGACTCAGAACCAGACTCCATTGGTTCAAAGTGGAGTCAGTAATGGTTTGGGGGATAACAGGCAACTCTCCAAAAAAGAATCCAAAGAGCAAACAAGACTAAGGCCAGAGAAGCATTACGTCTATTCCTGCTTCCATGATGGCTCAGCAGGTAAGGAGTCCACCTGCAGTGCAGGAGACACAGAGACATGGGTTCGATCCCTGGGTCAGGAAGGTCCCCTGGAGAAGGAAATGGCAACCCACTCCAGTATTCTTGCCTGGGAAGTCCCATGGAGGCTGGTGGGCTATAGTCCTTTGGGTCGCAAAGAGTCAGACATGACTGAGCACACACATACAGGTAAAAGTACAGAAGCTGGTTTTCTAATGTTTAAAGGTTAAAAATATTTTAATAATTTTAATTTTAATAAAAATATTAAATTTAAAAATGTTAGCAAACTGTTAAGATCTCTTCTCCCAAGCCAGCAAATACACCTTCCCTATGAATTCGTAAAAATCTGTGAAAACCCATGGTTTTAATATAGTTGAAAATCAGGAAAATATAAACAATTACTGAGTCTATTTATTTTTTCCCATGCCTGTGTTTTTTTTTTCTACAGAAAGATAATTTAGGATGAGTAATAAAATAAAAGCATATATAAATCATTAATTGCTAATACACTTATTTTTTAAAGTGTCTTTCTTTGACTATATTTCAGCACAGCCATGACCTGATAAAATTTTTCAAACTGTTTTTGGTCTTTTGATGAAAATGGTACACTATACAATCTTTTTAAAGCTCTTGCTATTCTTAGACAGTTTTTCATTAATTTCAATTTGAAGAAGCTTTGATCTGTTAAGACAGTAGCAACTGGAATTGTTAATAAGATTCTGAAAGCAATTTTTAGGTTTGGAAATAAACCATTACTTTTCATAGTTCAAAACATTGCAACAGGGTCCAAACATAACATATCATCATAACCAAAGAAATTACTACAAATTATTTTAATTTTGTTGCATGAAATTCTATCAGTTATGTGTTTTTTTCCCACTAATTTTCAAGCAGTACACAGATTCACAAAACATTCTTTAAGTTTTTATTCTTTAAAAAATTACAATGCTGAGATAGTAAAAATAAAACAAAAATAGAATTGTGTAGCTTTACTTGTTCAAGTCTTTCTTTTGTTTAATATATATTTTAAACTGAAAGTATATTAGTCTATAATAGCTAGAAAATAATCTTTATAGATTACAAGTAATTTGCACATAAATCTTTTACTTTATAATCATGAAAATTATTTTGTTTTATTTTCTAATTTATTTAAATTTGAATGGGATGCCAATCAAATTATATAGTTTCTTTCCAGTTAGGAAATTTTTGTATCAAAAACTTTTACCTGGTATTTAAAAATTGTATTAAAATTTAAAGAGTAAAATTTTAATCTGCTTGGTTTCTTGGCATGTTTTATTATTAATAGCAATAAATATTATATTAAAATAACTCTGGATAAGACAAATTCAGTTATTTTATTTTTTTACCAACCTCATAACTTGTCTTTATTTGAGGGTCTTCTATTATTTTGTAAAGCTATTCTAATATATCATTCACATAGTCAAATATAATTGGCTTAACAGCATTTAATTGAGAATGATTATAAGTTCAATTTGACATGTATTTTGTCAAGCTGTTCTTAATTTTCTAAATTGTATTGGCTATTTTTGAACTTTTAAATTAAAATAAAATTATGAGTCAGAATAAATTTCCATCCAAAAAAGCCTTTAGGAGTATTGATTTTGACTGCATTAAATGTACAGAAAAACTTGGGTAGAATTAATACTTCTATAATCTATGAACAAAGTATCCTTTAATGTAGGTCTCCTTTAATTTATTTCAGTAACTTTATGTAGTTTTTCTTAAAGCACATCTTTTGTCAGAGTTATTTCAAGGTATTTGACTTTTTGGATTCAGCTATAAATAATGTATTTTAATACTCAATTTTCTACTTATTTGTTGCTGGCAAATAAGAGTTTGATTTATTTTGTATACTGGACTAATATCAAACATCCTTCCTAAATTCGCTGTTTAATTCAGACAGTTTGAATAGAAGTCACAATAGCAGACATCCTTATGGGATACAGCAAACAGAAAGGAACTCCAAAGAACTGTACAAAATGTGATCTGTATATTCAGAAGTGCAGTGACAAGGGAAGAGTGGATTATCTCATCCTCCTTTGGGTGATGTTCCTGAGTGCTAAGTCGCTTCAGTTTTTTCATAGTAAATGCATTAGTTGATCGTAGCGGAATCAGGAGGAGGGTGCTCAAATTCAGTCATGTCCAACACTTCACAACCCTACGGACTGCAACCCGTCAGGCTCCTCTGTCCATGGGATTCTCCCAGGCAAGAATACTGGATTGGGTTGCCATTCCCTCCTCCAGGGGATCTCCCCATCCAGGGATTGAACCCAAGTATTCTGCATTGGCAGGAGGACTCTTCACCTCTGAGCCACCAGAGAAACCTCTGCTGACACTTTCTTTTTTTAATAAAGTTAATTTCATAGAGCTACAAAATAAAGAGATAAAATTGAGAGACTGTAAAGCATTTGGCCAAGACTATTGTGATACCCTTGCAAGTAAGAAAGATAAAGCTGAACATAACAATAATGCTAAGTGGATTTCATACTGTAAAGATTTTGACTTCTACATTTTTTAAACCTTGTAGGGGGTCCTTGTTGTTGTTGTTCAGTCACTAAATTGTGTCTAGCTCTTTGTGATCCCATGGACTGTAGCACACCGGGCTTCTCTGTCCTTCACTATCTCCAGGTGTTTGCTCAAACTCATGTCCATTGAGTTGGTGATGCTGTTTAACCATCTCATCTTCTGTTGCCCCTTTCTCCTCCTGCCTTCAGTCTTTCCCAGCATGAGGGTCTTTGCCAATTTGGTGGCCAACATATTGGAGCTTCAGCTTCAGCATCAGTCTTTCCAATGAATAGTCAGGGTTGATTTCCCTTAGGGTTGACTGGTTTGATCTTCTTACTGTCCAAGGGGCTCCCAAGAGTCTTCTCTAGCGCCACAATTCAAAAGCATCAGTTCTTTGGTGTTCAGCCTTCCTTATGGTCCAGCTCTCACATCTGTACATGACTACTGGAAAAACCATAGCTTTGACTTGACAGACCTTTGTCGGCAAAGTGATGTCTCTGCTTTTTAAAACATTGTCTAGGTTTGTCATAGCTTTTCTTCCAAGGAGTATGTGTCTTAATGTCACGGCTGCAGTCACCATCCTCAGTGATTTTGGAGCCCAAGAAAATAAAACCTGTCTCTGTTTCCATTTTTTCCCTATTACCTGCATTTTATTCTGATTTTGTTGTTTTATGTTTAATCATTAATTAATAAAGTTATAGAAAAGATACATCATATTTATGGAATGACATAAAGCTGGAGAAGGACTGTACAATACTGGAAAGAACTGAGTTTAGAATCAGACACACCTGGATTTAAATCTCACTGAAGCCCCTGCTCTGTGGGCCCTTCATCTGTCTGACTCTAGCTCTCCTTGTACATAAAAAGTAAATGATAATATCCAATTCACAGGGTGGTTGTGAACATTCATTAACTAAGACTTGTAATGCCTGAGAAATTGTAGACACATGAAAAGGTATCTCAGTTATTGTTACAGATTATGCTTTTAAAGAACTATAATCCTTAAAAAATGCACAGTTAATCCTGAAACTAACAATAGATAGGCAATTAACTCCTAAATCTCAGTTTAAATAATAACTATTATGCTCTGTTCTGACTTATTAGCTATTCACAAGAGATCAAGGGTTTTAACTAAGCTCAGTCATTATGAGTCAACAGTGTGGCATGATTGGCATATAGAAAAATAACAGATTTAATTTTAGTCTATATAAACAGAAATATGGTGTCTAGAGCAATTTGTGAGACATTTCTCCTGTTACCCTGTTGTATTAGTCAGTCCACAGCTGGCATATTGTGTTCTTTCATGGATGCTAGATAAGCGGAGGCTGGAAACCATGCCTTTGGGGAACCATTCAAAGACACAGCCTCGATCCCACCCAGAGGCAGACTTTCAGAGAAATTCATGCTGTCTTTTGATTTTGAAAGAATCATTATGTTAAATAAGTTCTTACTTAATTCAATGTGACTTGAGATTATGAAAGATAGGCAACTAACACAGGGAAAATTTTGCTCAATGTAATCAAAAAATATTTTTAAAGACACACATAACATTATGTTCCTAAGTGCCATACATATGTTATGTGCCAGCCTGGATGGGAGGAGGGTTTGAGGGAGAATGGATACATTTGTATGCATGGCTGAGTCCCTTCACTGTCCACCTGAAACTACCACAACATTGTTAATCGGCTATACCCCAAAACAAAAGAAAAAGTGAAAGTTAAATTAAGAAAAATTTTAAAGATATTTTTGCTATGGACCATTTTTAAAGTTTTCATTGAATTTGTTACTATACTGCTTCTGTGACATGTTTGGGTTTTTCGGCCATGAGGCACGTGGAAACTTAGCTCCCTGACCAAGGATCAAACCTGCAACCCCTGCGGTGGAAGGCGAACTCTTAACTATTGGACCACCAGCGAAGTCTTTGAATGTAGATTTAAAAACTTTCCTATGTTTGGGAATTTCCAAACATTGAATGACCTGTTTTTATAACTCAGTGTGTTCTTTATCACTGTGTTCAAAGATTGGGTAACCACCAGTGAGGCCATGGTGGAAGAGATTATTGCACTGATTGTAGGTGAAATGGATGAGGTCTAAGGTCTTACATGTTTGGAGAGACTGAATTTCATAATCCAACAGAACCTGCATATTTTTAAAACTTCTTTTGTATGTTAACAAAAACAACAAAACTGCATTAGGATATACATTACTCATCATAAAACTCTGAGAAGCAGTTGCAGTACAGAGAGAGGATTGTCCTGGCTTATAAACCTGAGCTTTGCTTCCTGCCTCTGTCCCTTGCTTGTTGGTGACCTTGGTCAACTTATTGTGTGTGTGTGTGTTTAGTTGCTCAGTAGTGTGCAATTCTTTGCGACCCCATGGACTATAGCCTGCCAGGCTTCTCTGGCCATGGAATTTTCCAGGCAAGAATACTGGAGTGGGTAACCATTCCTTTCTCCAGGGGATCCTCCTGACCTAGGGATCAAACCCAGGTCCCCTGCATTGCAGGCAGATTCTTTACTGTCTGAGCTACCAGGGAAGCCCTTAGTAACCTCTCTGAATAGTGTTTCATTTGAAAAGGGAGGAAATTTATAGGCTATCTTGCAGGACTAAATCCAGTAGAATATTTTTAATATTTCTGGCATGTATTAGTTCTTAATACAGATTTTTGTTTTGCTTTTACCCTCGGTGTTGTGGGTGTATGTGAAAATTACATTATAACATTGGAGAAAATTTCCTGCCAAATGATTCGTTGACAGGTGGCAGATCAGTGCGAGTAGTCTGTCACATACATTTTAATAACAGGTGGGCTGCTGCAGACAGCTTTGTTTTCGTGGCTAATATTGTTGATCTGGGCAAAGAATCTGAATTCTTGGCTTATTCAGGGGCTGGCATACCACTGATATGGATTGTGTAAGTCGTGGTCAGTGGTCACATTTTCACATATCATCCCAGCCTGGAGAGTGAACATGGAATAAGTTGGCAGAATAAATCAAGGCAAAAGCAGTAGAAGGATTTTCCAATATTGTAGCTCATGTTCAAGGGCAGGTGTTGCTTAGGTAACTGCTCTGCTGCTGACATATGCTGTGACAGAGCGCATGGCAGTAGTAACAGTACTGCAAGTACCATCTCTGAGGAGCTTGAGACGAAGACAGCTGCTTTCCTTTGCAAAGTGGGAGACAATGTGGTTGATACAGAAGCACTATTTAAATCTAAGGCACATGCATTCTTGCATTTACTCAAAGTTGTTACATGATGATTGGGAATTATTTTATTCTCTTTTCATGAGTCTTTTTCTAGACTCTGGAAAAGTGAATCTGAGCAAGATTGAATGACTGGGAGATTGTTTTTGTTGTTTAGTCACTAAGTCCTGTCTGACTCTTTGGCGGCCCCATGAACTGTAGCCCACCAGCCAGGCTTCCTTTGTCCATAGGATTTCCCAACACTGGAGTCAGTTGCCATTTCCTTCTCTACCCAGGGGTTCGAACCCATGTCTCCTGCACTGGCAGGCAATTACTTTACCACTAAGCCACCAGAGAAGCCAGACTGGGGAATAGCCAACCATTTATTTTTTCTATGATTAAATGTTTAGAAGCATATGATCTTCAAAAGTTAAGCTATTCATTAAAAGGGCAAAAATAAAGGATTTTGTTTATCTCGAGTGTGATCTATAAAAATATCAAATCACTATGTTGTATTCTTAAAATTAATATTTGTAAGTCAACTGTACTTCAGCCAAAAAAAAAAAAGTCTTGTGTTATTTTCTTAATAATCCAAAGTTAACGATACCTGCTGAAAGTTCTCAATATTCTGCTTAATTCCTGACTGAACTGGAAGAGGCTGTTAATCTGAGTCCTCATCTCATCTGTTAATTTGAGTTGACATGTCTAACTCTTAGATTGTGAGATAAATTATGAGCACCTAAGTACTGCCTGTCTCATGTGATTCCTTGCAACCCATGATCTCAGAAAGGCAGAGATTCCACTCTCCAGGATTCTGCTTGTGCCTGATAAAAGGACTTTTGCTCTGGGCGTGGCCTCCTCTGGACCTTTCAGTGTATCTCAAGGATATGGAGACAGATGATCCAGCCTCATTTCAGAAGACATGGAAACCAGCAGGTGATTGACAGTCTTGCCATGTGGAAGAGCATTTCCAGATACAAAAAGAAGGCCTTTGTTATCACCAAAAAAAGAAAAGTGAGACTGAACAAACAAAACAGCAGCTGTGTACTCTAAAACTTTCAAAAGAATCTCCTTCTGCTTTTTTATTATTCTAAATCTCTTACTTTTTAAGTATTTGGCTTTCTGAGTACACATTTTCTAAAAATTGCTTGTGTTGAAAATAGGTGGTTAATCTCAGAAGTGTACTCTTCCTTGGGGAGCTCAAATGATGCTTATTTCTCTTTATTTACAGTATATTTGATAGACCTCATATTGGTCTTTTTTCCTGTTGATACATTGTCAAGTGTTTTCAAACATAAGCTTATATACATTGTCATAGGTCCATTTTTCATTCAATCGGTTTTATTATTTTTTCCATATTGAGATCTGAACTGGAAGTTGATATATTCATCTAGAAATTGAACATTCTAGATGATGCAATATCTGTGGAATTATATCCTACTTCTGCTTCATGTCTTTTTGAAATTTTGAACAAATAAATATATGAAAAAAACTACAACCTCAGAATCTAATAGAATTGCTAACAGAGCTCTCATGGCCTAACTCTATGCCTCACTCCCCTGAGGATTTTGGCCTTGGAGAATCTGAGTTCCCAGAATTCAATGTGCCACGATAGCAACTTCCTTCACTACATGTCCACTGCCATGCCCTCATACATCACCTCTTCAGAGCTGATACTCACTGTAATTGCTTTCTGAAGTTCCAGTACCTGGCAAGGTAGATAAAGAAAATTGGAGGATAAAAAGGGGGCAAATTTAAGAGCAGCCCTCCCAGAGAAAAAGAACCAGCATCTCATTTTCTGTTTGCTGATCCAAGAACAGACTGAGGAGATGAATGAAAACTTTTCATTTAGTGAGCTGCCTCACAAGCCCAATAAGATAGTCCAAAGTTAGACATTTTAAATCTGTTTCGCTTGCTTTACATGTAATCCTTGTTTGTTTTTTTGTCATAATGTTGATTCTTGATCTTAGTTTACCTTAACTTAATGTTTCATCTTTGTGATAAGGAGTTGAGATAGTTGCATTACGAGCAGTTAGTATGTCTTATCTCAAACCAGAAGAATGATCTTCCCATATTTTCTAAAAAAAAAAAAATTCAGAATTTAATGATATTAATGATCTATATGTGGCTTATTCTGTAGAATGTGAATCACCATCGAAGATTTTTGAAATTTTCTTCAGATTGGCTCAGATGGTAAAGAACCCACCTGCAGGAGACCTGGGTTTGATCCTTGGGGTGGGAAGATCCCCTGGAGAAGGGAATGGCTACCTACTCCAGTATTCTTGCCTGGAGAATTTTAAAAAGAACCCCTTCAGTTAATTGTCCCCATACTCATTGTTAAGCTTAAACAGCACAATATTAAATCTTTTCAAATCTTGTCTGCCCAGACCAGGAACAATGGTGCTCATTCAGCATCTACAAGTCTGTGTTTGTAAGCTTAGGTGGGCTAAAATCGACAGAATACGTATCTGCATTTCAGCAGTAATAGAAATGCAGAGGTAGAGAACAGACTCATGCACACGGCCAGGGTAGGGGGAAGCGGGGTGAGATGAATTGGGAGGTTGGGATTGATATACGTACACGACCATGTGTAACATAGACCGCTAGTGAGAACCGGCTGTGTAGCACAGGGAGCTCAGCTGGGTGCTCTGTGATGACCTAGAGGGGTGGGATGGGGGAGGTGAAGTTAAGAGGGAGGGGATACATGCATATATATAGCTGATTCACTTCACTGTACAGCAGAAACTAACACAACACTGTAAATAGCAATTCCCTCATAGCTCAGTCAGTAAAGAATCTACCTGCAGTGCAGGAGACCCAGGTTCAATCCCTGGGTCAGGAAGAGCCCCTGGAGAAGGAAATGGCAACCCACTTCAGTGTTCTTTCCTGGAGAATCTCATGGACAGAGGAGCCTGGAGGGCTACTGTCCATGGGGTCACAAGGGTTGGACATGACTTAATGACTAAACCACCAAACACCACCACAAAAAAAAAAAAAATAAAAGAAAAGAGAAAATAAAATACAAGATGATGCCCAATAAAGCTCTAAGTATAAGAAGATCTTAATAAATGCTGTTGATCATCAAGATCTGTGGGTTAAGGAAAAAGAAAATCAAAGCTTTAGACTACCTAAGGCACTTAATGGTGGGAACATTTTTAGTATATTTTAAAAGTCCAAAAAGCATTTTTTTTAAAAAGTGTGTCTTCTACTCTTAAGGATTAATTTCAAACTTCCCTTCAATTTTCCCAAGCGAGTGCTAATTGTGCTCTTGTTGTCAACTCATCCTTAGTCCTTGTCATTATAGGTTCAGTGGCTGCAGAGGTGAAATGTTTTGACAAATATGAACGTCATACGTTTTGTACTGTGGATCAGCACGGATTTTTTTTTTTTTTTTTTTTTTGCTTCTTCAGATAGTCCGGTGATGGAGTTATATTTGGAAGTTTCCCGGTATGGTGCAAAAGCCTCATAGAGAGAGGAAGTTTATAGACTGCCATTTGACAAGAAGAAAGGCCAGCTGCTCATTCTGCATGATTCCTCCTTGAGCTTTTGTATTTTCCCAGCTAGATCTTTCAAGTTTGCTATTTATAAATTTATCTTCAGTATACTAAGTGATGACAGATTCAAACTGGCCAGCATATTTTCACTCATTGTGGAGAGAAGCCATTCAAAGACTGAGATAACATATCAAGGTGGGGAAAAAAAATCTGACAATGGGAAGATGAGGGAAAAAGAGTCCTTGACTATGGTTCTGGCAGTTAGAATGTTTTAAGCTATTCTCTTTACTAAAAAGAGGTTCTCATATCTGTTTGGTTTATACAAAAAAATCTATAAGCACATAGAACTGTTGAAAAGTTTCCATATCTGTAACCTTTTGAACTTTCTGTGAAAGTTTCATAGAAAATTGCAACTTTTACTCCTGCTGAAAATTAAAAATAATGAAGGAAGACCTTTTAAAAAATTTAGTCTATTTCTTCCAGACTTGTTTTATGACCTTGATTGTATACAAAAATTAGATAGAAAAATTATATTGGATAATTACTGAGTATTCCTTATTTAACTAGAACAGTCAGCATTGTGAGCAACCAAATTAATGGAAAGAAAGATATTTTGGGAGTTTTCAGGTTATTTCTTTAACTATATTACATAGTTTTCCATTTCATTGACAGTTGTAGTGACATTTGCAAACCCTAAAACTGAATTATGCCAGTTCTGCCTACACATTTGGAATGATTCACAGAAGGATGGCTCTTGAGTGATAAATTTTATTTCCATTATTGTATGGAGTAATATCAAGTGTCATCTCCTATTATCTTTGTTCTCTTCATCAAAGAGTACATTCTATTGTCTAACCTTAAATTTAGCTCTTCATGGAAATAAAAATTTTATTTTTAGGTTAGGTAGGTTTGTTAATGCAACTTATTATTTGCCAGGCATTATTCTAAGCATCTCACAAATATTAACTCCTTTGCTCCTCATAACAGTCTTAAAGAATATGTTCTGTATTTACCCTCATTTTATACATAAGGAAACTGAGGCAAAAAGATGCAAAGTAATTTGGTCATATTTACACATGGTAGGTGCTGGGGAAAGGATTTGATTTCTGGACCATTATAGTTCATTGCTTCCAATTAAAAGTTAGGACACTTTTACTCAATCATCATGTGCTTTAAATATAGTGCCATGGTTTTGCTCAAGAATATTCTTTGATGTGTTATCTGGTTTTGTGTGTGGCTGTGAGTGACAGAGAGCTACATACAAATGGCAGTGGATTAAATAAGATGCTTAGTTCTTGCTCATGAAATATGATTGAGATTGCCAGCCCAGCTCTGGTACTATGGCTCACGGAATTATCAGGGTCTCTTCTAGGTTGCTGACTTCCGTGGCTTCTACCTCATGGTCCAGGATGTGGGTCAGGTTCCAGCCATCACAGGCAGAAGTATTCGAAAAAACGGCCAATGGGAGGTATTTCCTAGAAGCTCTGTACTCCACTTCTGCTTGCCTCCTATTGTTCTATATTAGTCACATGGACACATCTAACTTCAAGGGAGGCTAGGAAATGTAGTATTTATTTTTGCAGCCATGTGACCAACCAAAATTGAAGATTCTGTTGCAAGAGAGAAAGGATGAGTGGAGAGCAAATGTTAAGAGACATTGAAAAAAAAGAGACATTGGATCATTTCTGCCATGTCCAGGGCATAATGCTTGAGTTAAGTTACCATGGTAACTTGGGAAGTGGGGCATCCTACAAACTTCTCTAATAATTAAATTTCATCACCTTAGCAATGTCTTATCTTATACACAACCCTTTCCTTTGGTTAAACCTCCAGCATCCTACTTTTCACACCTTGTGCAATTGAAAAGTAATCCAAGGCACACACCCTCAACACCACTGCTCTCATTTTCCCTCCCTAAGACCACTAGACTAATGTGATTTTTCCTGCCAGCGTTTTCTGCTCTTTTTTGAATGCAGAAAACCTTCCTTTTCCTTTTCAGGGTTTTCTGCCTTTTCTTCTTATCTGAAGCTAACATTGTCTTGGCACCAAAACATCCCTTAAAGAACATACCAGTGAAGGACCTCTCCTTCTTCTCGGTCATTCACAGAGCATAGGGGAGTCGGCATATCCCTTCTTTATGTTTATTCCTTTGGTCCTATCGGATGACCATCTACTCTATGTTCTGTTCCCAGTCTACACAGGCCCATTGTTGGGCACTGCTCACCCTCTAGGGAGCTCTCTACCTTCCCCAACACATTATCCTGTGGTGATTCCCCCTCCTGCCCCACTCATCCTGCCTTCAGAGTGTCTCTGCTTGCCCTGGGATCTCAGATACCAAGGCAATGGGAATGGTGTTCAGCTAGGAAGGAGCTGAAATGATGCAGTCTGGAGAAGAGGTGTGACGTATCTTGATGGGTGGATTGATCTGCATTTTTTGAACGAGGCTTGAAAAGTTGCCGGTTCAACCCCTTAAATCTAAAAACTGCATTTGCTATTTAACAAAAAGACAGGATTTGGTTTTGTGAAGACTAACACTATAGGCCCTCAAAAATGTTCATGCTGGATATCATTTCACTAAGAATGAACAGAACAGCTTACTGTAAGGTGAATTATCTGAGTTTCAGATGCATGGACACAGTCTTGCAGATTCCAGAGAAGGAATTTCCACTTGCAGCGGTCCTTATTTGCTTTAACATTGTGTCCTCCAAGGAAACACAGCCCTGAATCTACTGTGCAGCCCAGGACTGGTAGTAGCCTCTTTACACACATATCTGCTTTACTTTGAGGAAACATTGCTTAATAAAATTACCTAAACTCACTTTTCTGACAAAGGTTCATAGAGTGAAAGCTTTGGTTTTTCCAGTAATCATATACAGATGTGAGAGCTAGGCCATTAAGAAGACTGAGCACTGAAGAATTGATGCTTTTGAACTGTGGTGTTGGAGAAGACTCTTGAGAGTCCCTTGGACTGCAAAGAGAGTCAGTCCTAAAGGAAATCAACCCTGAATGTTCATTGGAAGGACTGTTGCTTAAAGCTCCAATACTTTGGCCACCTGATATGAAAAGCTGCCTCATTGGAAAAGGCCCTGATGCTGGGGAAGATTGAAAGCAAAAGGAGAAGAGGAGGACAGAGGATGAGATGGTCAGATAGCATCACTGACTCGATCAACATGAATAGGAGCAAACTCTGGGAGACTGTGGAGGACAGAGGAGCCTGGCGTGCTGCAGTTCATGAGGTTGCAACGAGTTGGACATGACTTAGCGACTGAAGAACAACAATAAAAAAGCTTCTCATTTCACTACCCTCATGCCCAAATTCTATAACAACCTTACTGAGTTCTTTGTTTGTGGAGAGGCACTCCAGGTTTTTCTTAGAATGTCCTATCTTATGGCAAGAAGTCAATGATCTCTAGTTTTTAAAACTACAGTTGGGTGTCAGGAGCTATTATCAGACAGGCTGTTATAAGCCCTAAGCCCTACCTTGGTGCTAAAATCCTGAGGTCAACGAGCTGTCGTAGATTTTGTGAGCCAGTTTTATTTAGTTAGCTGGAGACCCCAAGGGGTCAAAGCTGATAAACTGGCCAGTCCCAGAGTGAGTAGAAGTTTCCAGGCAAGAGCTGTAAATACAGAGGAAGGAAGTGCAGTGATAAATACTTAGAGTTTGGATCCACAGATATGAATTTTTATCTTGGCTTCTGTGCCATTGGTTGTTACCTAATCTCTAAGTGGTTTTCTTCTCTATAGGAACATTATTGTATTGTCATAAGAGGATGTAATTGATTTACTATAGGCTTGGTGCATAATACACTCAGCAAGTGATAGCTGCTGTGTTTGGTACAGTGCACTTGATTTATGGTTGAATAGAAATGGACTTAAATCTCTGTGTTTCTATTTCTAGCTTTAAAAATCCATAGGCAATTTATCTCACTTTGCCCTATATGCTAAGTGAGAATAAAAGCATAAATCTGACATAAGGGTATTATTAAGCATGATGACATCAATAAACATGTCCAATACAGTATCTGGTGAACAGTAAGCATTGTATTAATGCTAATTGTCTTTTTCTCCCTACCCTTCATTTTTAGTTGTGCTTTGAGACATGTGATACTTGGAAAGAGTCCAGTTTGAAGAGGAGGGTATTGCAGTTACTCTGCCTACATTGCATGTGAGCAGAGCTGTTTTCCCTAATCCTCTCCATAGAGTACGTCTCTAGCTATCATGTGGCACAGGGACTATTCCCTTTGCTGAGCTTATGTGACCCCTTCCTGACCAAGGTACACAGAAATGTGCTTCTGAGTCTTCTGATAACCACATGTACCTATCGATTCCAGATATCACCTGATCTCTCTTCCCCAAAGTGTGGACAGATAAATTAGCATTAGAAATGTACAACCAGTTTTTTTACTCAGAGGTTCTGGTAATAAATATCATTTACAGAGTCACAGATAGAAGACTGGACTTGGTGTTCTTATTCAACTACCACTGCTCTTTAGATATGGTGGGATCAGAGGCTCCTACCTAGGCTGTCCTGTGTGGATACTCTTTGTTTTTTCATTTTAGACCCTTTAGTTTATATATCCCAGCTTCACGAAGACCCATTGCTCAACATAGGTAAATTTCTCCTCTGTCTTGTACATACTCTGGCACCTTCTGTGAATCAAAGGCATGAGTATGTGTGTGTACATGCATTTAAGGTCACAATTGTTAGCTTGAAAATTAAAATTAATTACTATAAGTCCTCCTTTATTGGATCCTATTTTAAAGATGACGTAAAGGTATAGATATCCTTCTTGAAACCAGAAATCTTGGATACTTTTATGCTTGAAAGTTTCTTTCCCATCCTTAGGTTCTTTGTTTTGCTTTGTTTCAGAAATTAGTGAGTTCTTTAAAAATAAGAATCAAATAAATGCATAGGCCTCTGAAGTGTTAGGTCCTTCATTCCTAATTTTTAGAGGCAGTTCTGATTTCAAGGCTGTATACTGTCACCCTGCTTATTTAACTTATATGCAGAGTACATCATGAGAAACGCTGGGCTAGAAGAAGCACAAGCTGGAATCAAGATTGCTGGGAGAAATATCAATAACCTCAGATATGCAGATGACACCACGCTTATGGCAGAAAGTGAAGAGGAACTAAAAAGCCTCTTGATGCAAGTGAAAGAGAGTGAAAAAGTTGGCTTAAAGCTCAACATTCAGAAAACGAAGATTATGGCATCTAGTCCCATCCGTTCAGTTCAGTTCAGTTCAGTTGCTCAGTCATGTCCGACTCTTTGCGACCCCATGAATCACAGCACCGCAGGCCTCCCTGTCCATCACCAGCTCCCGGAGTTCATTCAGACTCACGCCCATCGAGTCAGTGATGCCATCCAGCCATCTCATCCTCGGTCATCCCCTTCTCCTCCTGCCCCCAATCCCTCCCAGCATCAAAGTCTTTTCCAATGAGTCAACTCCTCGCATGAGGTGGCCAAAGTACTGGAGCCTCAGCTTTAACATCATTCCTTCCAAAGAAATCCCAGGGCTGATCTCCTTCAGAATGGACTGGTTGGATCTCCTTGCAGTCCAAGGAACTCTCAAGAGTCTTCTCCAACACCACACTTCAAAAGCATCAATTCTTCGGTGCTCAGCCTTCTTCACAGTCCAACTCTCACATCCATACATGACTACTGGAAAAACCATAGCCTTGACTAGACAGACCTTAGTCAACAAAGTAATGTCTCTGCTTTTGAATATGCTATCTAGGTTAGTAATAACTTTTCTTCCAAGGAGTAAGCGTCTTTTAATTTCATGGCTGCAATCACCATCTGCAGTGATTTTGGAGCCCCAAAAAATAAAGTCTGACACTGTTTCCACTGTTCCCCCATCTATTTGCCATGAAGTGATGGGACCAGATGCCATGATCTTCGTTTTCTGAATGTTGAGCTTTAGGCCAACTTTTTCACTCTCCTCTTTCAATTTCATCAAGAGGCTTTTTAGTTCCTCTTCACTTTCTGCCATAAGGGTGGTGTCATCTGCATATCTGATGTTATTGATATTTCTCCCAGCAATCTTGATTCCAGCTTGTGTTTCTTCCACTCCAGCGTTTCTCATGATGTACTCTGCATAGAAGTTAAATAAGCAGGGTGACAATATACAGCCTTGATGCACTCCCTTTCCCATTTTGAACCAGTCTGTTGTTCCAGGTCCAGTTCTAACAGTTGCTTCCTGACCTGCATACAGATTTCTCAAGAGGCAGGTCAGGTGGTCTGGTATTCCCATCTCTTTTAGAATTTTCCACAGTTTATTGTGATCCACACAGTCAAAGGCTTTGGCATAGTCAATAAAGCAGAAATAGATGTTTTTCTGGAACTCTCTTGCTTTTTCCATGATCCAGCGGATGTTGGCCATTTGATCTCTGGTTCCTCTGCCTTTTCTAAAACCAGCTTGAACATCACGGAAGTTCACGGTTCACGTATTGCTGAAGCCTGGCTTGGAGAATTTTGAGCATTACTTTACTAGTGTGTGAGATGAGTGCAATTGTGCAGTAGTTTGAGCATTCTTTGGCATTGCCTTTCTTTGGAATTGGAATGGAAACTGACCTTTTCCAGTCCTGTGGCCACTGCTGAGTTTTCCAAATTTGCTGGCATATTGAGTGCAGCACTTTCATAGCATCATCTTTCAGGATTTGAAATAGCTCAACTGGAATTCCATCACCTCCACTAGCTTTGTTCATAGTGATGCTTTCTAAGGCCCACTTGACTTCACATTCCAGGATGTCTGGCTCTAGATGAGTGATCACACCATCGTGATTATCCGGGTCATGAAGATCTTTTTTGTACAGTTCTTTTGTGTATTCTTGCCACCTCTTCTTAATATCTTCTGCATCTGTTAGGTCCAGACCATTTCTGTCCTTTATCGAGCCCATCTTTGCATGAAATGTTCCCTTGGTATCTCTAATTTTCTTGAAGAGATCCCTAGTCTTTCCCATTCTGTTGTTTACCTCTGTTTCTTTGCACTGATTGCTGAAGAAGGCTTTCTTATCTCTTTTTGCTATTCTTTGGAACTCTGCATTCAGATGCTTATATCTTTCCTTTTCTCCTTTGGTCCCATCACTTCATGGCAAATAGATGGGGAAACAGTGGAAACAGTGTCAGACTTTATTTTTTGGGCTCCAAAATCACTGCAGATGGTGACTGCAGCCATGAAATTAGAAGATGCTTACTCCTTGGAAGGAAAGTTATGACCAACCTAGAAAGCATATTGAAAAGCAGAGATATTACTTTGCTGACTAAGGTCCGTCTAGTCAAGGCTATGGTTTTTCCAGTGGTCATATATGGATGTGAGAGTTGGACTGTGAAGAAAGCTGAGCGCTGAAGAACTGATGCTTTTGAACTATGGTGTTGGAGAAGACTCTTGAGAGTCTCTTGGACTGCAAGGAGATCCAACCAGTCCATTCTAAAGGATGTCAGCCCTGGGATTTCTTTGGAAGGAATGATGCTAAAGCTGAGGCTCCAGTACTTTGGCCACCTCATACGAAGAGTTGACTCATTGGAAAAGACTTTGATGCTGGGAGGGATTGGGAGCAGGAGGAGAAGGGGATGACCGAGGATGAGATGGCTGGATGGCATCACTGACTCGATGGACTTGAGTCTGAGTGAACTCTGGGAGATGGTGATGGACAGGGAGGCCTGGTGTGCTGCGATTCATGGGGTCGCAAAGAGTCGGACACGACTGAGTGACTGAACTGAACTGAACTGATTTCAAGGTATCTTTCAGCGACCAAAGAAATCAAGAATAACATGAGAAGATAATCGGTCTTCTTATTATACATTATAAAACAGCCACTCTGGTTTCAGAATAATGGATGAGGTCTTCAAGACAGTGCTATGTGTTATCTCACAAAGCAGGAAGCATTTTGTTTATGGAACGTCTTTATTTTATACTCTAGTTTTTCTTTTTTTTAATTTTTATTTTATTTATTTCTTTTTTTTTTAATTTTACTTTACAATTCTGTATTGGTTTTGCCATACATTGACATGAATCCACCACGAGTGTACATGTGTTCCCAAACATGGACCCCCCCTCCCACTCCCCTCCCCACAACATCTCTCTGGGTCATCCCCATGTACCAGCCCCAAGCATGCTGTATCCTGCATCAGACATAGACTGGCGATTCGATTCTTATATGATATTATACATGTTTCAATGGCATTCTCCCAAATCATCCCACCCTCTCCCTCTCCCTCTGAGTCCAAAAGTCCACTTTACACATCTGTGTCTTTTTTGCTGTCCTGCATATAGGGTCATCATTGCCATCTTTCTAAATTCCATATATATGTGTTAGTATACTGTATTGGTGTTTTTCTTTCTGGCTTACTTTACTCTGTATAATGGCTCCAGTTTCATCCATCTCATCAGAACTGATTCAAATGTATTCTTTTTGATGGCTGAGTAATACTCCATTGTGTATATGTACCACAGCTTTCTTATCCATTCATCTGCTGATGGACATCTAGGTTGTTTCCATGTCCTAGCTATTATAAACAGTGCTGCGATGAACATTGGGGTACATGTGTCTCTTTCAATTCTGGTTTCCTCAGTGTGTATGCCCAGCAGTGGGATTGCTGGGTCATAAGGCAGTTCTATTTCCAGTTTTTTAAGGAATCTCCACACTGTTCTCCATAGTGGCTGTACTAGTTTGCATTCCCACCAACAGTGTAGGAGGGTTCTCTTCTCTCCACACCCTCTCCAGCATTTATTGCTTGCAGATTTTTGGATCGCAGACATTCTGACTGGTGTGAAGTGGTACAACTAATCTCAAAAATATACAAGCAACTTGTGCAGCTCAATTCCAGAAAAATAAACGACCCAATCAAAAAATGGGCCAAAGAACTAAATAGACATTTCTCCAAAGAAGACATACAGATGGCTAACAAACACATGAAAAGATGCTCAATATCACTCATTATTAGAGAAATGCAAATCAAAACCACAATGAGGTACCATTTCTGATATTTTCTAAAGAGCCCTTCTCCATACATCCATAGATTCTGGGAATAGTTCTATAAGCAATTCTTGACCAGGAACATACTACAGATACTCTTGGTCTAGGACCACTTCATTTAAAAAATTTTATAATACAGGTTTTCAAAATTCAAATTGCACAAGGGATTGATCCTAGAAATTCTCTGTCCAATCCACACTTTCCAGGTGAGCAACGTTATGAAATCAGGACCCGGTATATCCTTGGAGGCCACTTTATACTTAGTTCCTGGCCTAAATTAAAACAAAAAAAATCCTAATAAATTTGAAGTTTGGCTGTAAACTCATGTGAGACCTAACGAAGGTTTTCATTCTCAGGGAAAGTTATTTTTACTCTGTAATTAACATCAAGACTTGAGTTTTCCTGGTGGTCTTTCCTCCCTCCTACCCTACAAATTCACACAAACTCCTTCAGGTTTTTTGCTTTAAAGGAAAGTGGGGAGGGCGATAGAGAAGAGTTGCTTCTATTATTTCCCTATCAGAGGATGTCTCTGTTTTGTCTTCTGCACTTTCAACACCCACAAGATGAGAAGAAAATACGTGAGTTTCTCTGGTTCAATGAAAGGCATCAAGTGCGTGAAACTTTATTCTTCCACTTAATTCTGTGTTCCCACCATAATTATATACTTGTTTTTAGTTTAAGTTGATTACTTTTTTCAACTCACACATGCATTCAGAAAGATTTGTCTACAAATATTTCTCTAGCATTTTATATCATATCTGTAGGTTCAGATCTATAGCTGCACAGATATAGATATATATAGGTATATGTGAGCTTTCCTGATAGTTCAGTCAGTAAAGAATCCTCCTGTAATGTGGGAGACACCGTTTCGGTTCCTGGGTTGGGTAGATCCACTGGAGAAGGGAAAGGCTACCCACTCCAGTATTCTGGCCTGGAGAATTCCATGAACTGTATAGTCCATAGGATTGCAAAGAGTTGGACACGACCAAAAGACTTTCACTCACTCATACATGTAAGTAAAAGGAGATATCTGGATCTCTGCATTCCAAACTGCAGGAAATGGAAATTCCACCTATTAATTCTTCATGTCTTTTACGTATTTATTTTTTTCATAGAGGACAGTTTTTGCAAATATAGCTTTTGGAGAAAAAAATCATTTTATTCAATGAGTAGAATGGTTAAGTCTTGCCTGTGTGCTAAGTCATGTTTGACTCTATAGCCCACCAGGCTCCTCTGTCCATGAGATTTCCTAGGCAAGAATACTGGAGTGGGTTGCCATTTCCTTCTCCAGGAGATCTTCCCGACCCAGGGATCAAATGCACTTATCACTAGTACCACCTGGGAAGTCTGCTTTAACCCTGGCAAGGTACATATAAGAATCTAGACATCTTCTTTCCAGTATGGCTTCAAAGAGTCCAGGAAAGTTCTCCCTTCTTTGTACTGAGGCTAAAACCTGAGAAAGGACTATGTGCTTCACTGTCTTCCACTGCAAGAATTAGTAACTTTGCTTTAGCTTCACTTTGAAAGACCATAATCCCATGAGAGGCATGGTCTGGCCTCCAGAGTTTTGCTGCTCACCATGCAGACATATTGAAGATTCTCAGCCTGTTCTTTGTGTTGAGACAATACAGAAAGTCATGAATGATGCAGGTTTCTGGACAATGTTGTCCCATGACTTTTGTGTAGCTTCAAGTTTGCTGGTGTTTAATTTCTGCTGCCATGGCAACTGTTCTGAATAGAGCAGGCTGTCAGCTTTTTCCTGCAGGCAGGTGACAACGTATCTAAGAAGAGTGATACTGTCTCTATTGCCATCAATCAATATTTATTGAACTGCTGCAGCCCAGCTCGAGCTGCATTAGTTGCTTGCACTGAGGTGTGCCCCCAGCTTACACACAGTTGAACTCAGACACTCGAGGTCAGACTGTGGGTGAAGAAAGGTAGATTTGGAATACAGCCAAGAATTCAAGACATATGCTCTGCAGAATTAGGGCTTTCATGATTGGATCACTGGGGGCTTGGTGAAAATCTCAATTACTCTGAATTTCAAAGTGTGAACTAAAGATATTTAGGACCCATCAGAGATAGTAACACTGGGACTATGTAATTTAAGAATATATTAATACATGTTTGACAGATTCATTTCTCTTGATGTTCCTTATAGTCTTTCCTACTATTTTGTATTTCCGATTCCTATTGTATGAATTGCTCAGTCGTGGGCTGTAGCCTGGTCTATAGCCCTCCAGGCTCCTCAGTCCGTTAGATTTCCCAGGCAAGAACTGGAGTGGGTTGCCATTTCCTTCTCCAGCAGATCTTCCCAACCCAGGGATGGAACCCCAGTCTCCCGCACTGCAAGAAAACTCTTTACCATCTGAGCCACCAGGGAAGAACTGACTCATTGGAAAAGACCCTGATGCTGGGAAATACTGAAGGCAGGAGGAGAAAGGGATGACAGAGGATGAGATGGTTGGATGGCATCACTGACTTGATGGACATGAGTTTGAGCAAGCTCTGGGAGTAGGTGATGGAAAGGAAAGCCTGGCGTGCTGCAGTCCATGGGGTTGCAAAGAGTTGGACATGACTGAGCAATTGAACTGAACTGAACTGATTGTATGAATATCCTTTTGTATTTCTGGAGTTTTTGCTATTTACCTAGGGTTTTGCAGAAGCACTCAGCTTATAGCATATGTAAGTCAGGATGTAGTTTCTGGATCAACTTATCCTATTGGGATTCACATCCTAATAATTTTGTCAGTCATTTTTCTACCTCCTCACCCTCTATTTCTGTATGTGGCCAGTTTGCTGGAACTGTCTCCCTTGGCAGCCTGAGACGTGCCCTCCAGTCTTCCCTGGAGTTACTCCCTTTCTGAGCTTATATTTTAGCTCTTGTCATTCACATCTCTGGACTCTATTGCTTTTTCTGTTTCTCCTCCTATAAGCAAAGAAAAGCAGCATCAAAACTCAGACTCTTGCCACACAGTGCTTGCTCCTCTTGTCTAGAATTTTCTTCACTTTACTATCTTCTTGATCCTAAGTGTTCTGATTCTGTGAGTTAAAATGCCTCGTTTTCAGTGAAGTTTACTTCACGTCCCAGTGTCTAGTTATGAACTCCTCCATTTCTACTGCACTTAAAACATTGATTCAGTTACATCATTTAACTCCTTACACTGTACCTACTTGTTTCAATGTGTGTCTCTGTATTTTTCTGAGAGTTCCTTGATTGAAGTGGCTCACCTTACTTGTCCTGGGAAGATCCCCTGTAGATGGGAATGGCTACCCACCCCAGTGTTCTTGCCTGGAGAATCCCATGGACAGAAGAGCCTGGTGGGCTACAGTTCATGGGGTCGCAAAGAGTCAGACACGACTGACTTTTTCTTTCTTCTTCTGCCTTAAGCTCAGCAGCTGGTATCAATACAGTGAAATATTAGTTGCTCAGCTGTGTCTGACTCTTTGCGATCCCATGAACTGTAGTCCACCAGGCTCTTTTATCCATGGAATTCTCCAGGCAAGAACACTGGAGTGGATAGCCATTCCCTTCTCTAGGGGGTCTTCCTGACCCAGAGATCAAACCTGGGTCTCCTCCATTGCAGGCAGATTCTTTACCATCTGAGCAACTAAGGAAGCCCCAGCATCAACACAATACAACTACAGATGAGTTTATTAAAATGAATGGACAAGAAAGCATAAGATTTAACCAAGAAACAAAGCCCACTCTTTATAACCTTACTGTTTTGTTCCTTCAGAGCAATGTGATGCTTTACATCTGTAATCTACTAGAGGACAGTCTACTGGAGTTAACCTCCCTCGTGTTGATTCTGTGCATCAACATAAGATACACGTGGAACCAACGTCAGTTTATATTAAGTCAGGTTATATAATGTTAAATTAGAATTGTCACACACTCAGTAGATAATGCCTGGGTCCACCAAGCAGTTCAATGACACCAGTTATCGCCAGCCAATAGTGAGATTTGTAGAAGCAGTGAAATACCATGGTTGCATCTAGAAAGTTGATGACAAATACTAACCTGCTGCATTTCAGGTTTTATGGAAAAATGGAAGTTTGGGAGTAGAGTAGAACAGTTAATGTTTGGGGGGCATTCTGCTAGTATCTGAATGACAATACCCTTGGTTACTCTCCACAGTTAGCTCATAGTTAGGTGTTTTAACCTCCTTATCTTTTTCACTTTTCAAATGAGGAAACTGAAAAATACAGGGTATACATGTGTTCATCTGGAGTAACTGTTATTAACTTTTAATGGCATTATCATAGTCTCTATCGTAGTATTTTGTTGGTATCGCCATTTCAGTCTTTAAGGAAAACACTTTAAAATTTTTAAAAATGTATTAAAGGCTTCCCTAGCAGCCCAGTGGTTACAACCTCACTTTCATTGCCAAGAACCCATGAAAGAATGGGGCTTGATACTTAGTCAGGGAACTAAGATCCCACAAGCTGAGTGGCAAGGCCAATAATAATAATAATAATAATAATAATAATAATAATAGAAATAAAGGTAAACACTTAAATGAGGTATGGTTGACACGTAAAGAGCTGTGCATGTCTTCTAAGTCTCTTCAGTCATGTCTGACTGTTGGCGACCCTATGGATTATAGCTAACATGAAAGACAGAAAGTTTGAAATATTTTCTCAGCTTAAAATTATATTTTCTTTCAATGTGGGAGTGTTTGAACCAGAGCCAGGCAACACAGAAAAAGGCAGCTTCCTCCATGGAGGTTGTCACTTAGATGGGTGCTGTTATAATGATGGTTGAACTGGTTAGTAGGAAGAAAACAAACAAACAAACCAGCTTTTCAAATGTCTTATGTGTAATTTCATCATATGTTTGTGAGGTATTGCTTTTCTCTAACACAACAACCATATTAACATATCCTGATGTAAAATTTAAGAAATTTTCAATTTAAAAATTAAATATAATGGAAAGTTATTTGTTATTTTAGCTTATTTGCACCATTTTTGCTATTCACTTGGGTAAGTTAATGCAGTGTTATATAGTTTGCTGTTAAGAAATACAGCTAGCACCCAGAAAATAATCAGAATTAAATGTTAAATGTCAGTTTCTAATCTGTGGCTTAGTTACTGAGCCGTGCTGTTTCCATAGTATATTCATGTCACAGTCATTAGCTCTGGCATTTTCATATGTGACCCTACCTTTGTTTTGGTGGTTTTTAATAATAATGCTAAAATGTTCAAATCATAGCATTAAGTGAAATGGCATCAAGCTCCTAAAATTTTTACTCTTTACTTAAGAAAATCCTGTGTGTGCTAAGTCACTTCAGTCGTGCCCAACTGTTTGCAACCCCATAGACGATAGCACATCCGGCTCCTCTGTCCATGGGATTCTCCAGACAAGAACACTGAAGTGGGTCGTCACGCTCTCCTCCAGGGGATCTTCCGAACCCAGGGATCGAACCTGCGTCTCTTACATCTCCTGCACTGGTGGGAGGGTTCTTTACCACTAGTGCAAAAAAAAAGTTTCAGCAAAATATACAAGTACAGAAATAACATGCCTCATGTTACATTTCTTAAATCCTAAATGAAAGATAGTACTTAAAATATAGTTATTATTGTATTGTTGACTCATAAATGTTATCTTTCACATCATTACATTTTCCAATTAAACATCTTCAAGCATTTCTAAACATATGCTTATTGAATGGCCATATTCTTGAACATATTGAAAGCACTTGTCACCATATTTTATCAATAAGTTCCACTGTGTTTTATTACCATGAAGACCTAGCTGCTCTTTCTCTGAAACCTGCCAGAAGATTCTTTATGGAACCCTTTCTTTTAATGCCTTTGTCTCTCTCTTTCAATTATATAATTCTTTAGCATATGCCATTTTCCTGTTGACCCAATGGGATATTAAGAGTTTGATGCTGTGAACAAATGACTGTTTTCTTTTCTCCTCTCTTCCCCTCCTACCTCCTTGCTTTCTCAAATGACTCCCAAGCAAGAATAGCTATGTCTCAGGAATAAATGAGAATTAGTAAAAAAAAAAAAAAAAAAAAAATCATTAATCACATAGACCAAAGGGGGAAAAACATAGGAGAGTTGCACATAGAGATTACCCAAGGTTCAACAACATTTAGCTGTGACCGGCAAGCAATTAGCATGATTAACAGAGGAAGAGAGGAAACATTATCATATAAAATGGAAGTTCTCCAATAGCTAGTTTTCAACTATAAAAACAAGAAAAAAATTAGAAAAATTAAGAAAATACTATATATGTTACTAAAATCACAATAAATAATACATAAAATTAGTATTATAAAGATAGTTGCAACCTAAGTGAAATGTATTTATAATCCTTCATTCATTTAATTAACAAATGCCTAAGAATGTCTGCTGGGCTTCCCAGGTGGTGCTAGTGGTAAAAAACCCACCTGCCAGAGCAGGGGACAGAAGAGATGCAGGTTTGATCCCTGGGTGGGGAAGATCCCCTGGAGGAGGGCATGGCAACCCACGCCAATATTCTTGCCTGGAGAATCCCATGGACAGAGGAGCCTGTTGGGCTACAAGTCCATAGGGTCACACAGTCAGACACGACTGAAGCAACTTATCACACTCTCATGCAAGAATGCCTACTATGTGTCAAGAAATTGTCTAAGGTACTGAGTATAAAGTGCTGAGTTAGATGAACAAAGTCCCTGACCTTACAGAGCTTAGAGTATAGCTATGTTTGAGATTTTATGTTGATTTCCACGTGTTTGTCAGTACTTAGATTTCCACAGTTGTATGTTTAAAGATACCTGAAATCTAAGATTTAAAGAGAACATTGACTTGCATCTAATTTACCTATGTATGATTTTACAATGATCTCTTGTGTTACTGAAAAATTAGTCAGTTGATCTAAGAAATAAATTGAAAATCTTACTTGAGTCAAATTTGAGGATTATAAGCCAAGAAGAGCACTTCAGAAAGTTCTGTGAACTGTTCCTCTCATTAGAAGTCAAGGCGCTGTTACTTACAAAACAGAAAAACAGACTCACAAATTTAGAGAATGAACTCATGGTTGCCAGGGGATAAGGATCAGGAGAAGGGACAGTTAGGGAGTTTGGGATGGACATGTACACACTGCTAAATTTAAAACAGATAACCAACAAGTAACAACTGTATAGCACATGGAACTCTACCCAGTGTTATGTGACAGCCTGGATGGGAGAGGAGTTTGGGAGAGAATGAATACTTGTATATGTATGACTGAGTCCATTTGCTGTCCACTTGAAGCTATCACAACATTGTTAATCAATATAATATACTCCAATATAAAATATCAATATAATATACTCCAATATAAAATATCAATATAATATACTCCAATATAAAATAAAGAGTTAAAAGAAAAAAAAGTCAAGGCACAGTTTTAGAAGTTTTTTGAGATGGGGGCTGTACATCAAATAGTTTACATAACCCAGATCTAAGCACCATGAGACCCCTTAAAAGATCGACAATGACTGTTACCTTTAAGGAACTGCCTTACGGATGTTAGGAGAATGTTGTTCTTTACCGTTGGGCAGGCATTTCTGCTGATGGGGAGGTTTGATTGATGCCTAATGCAGGTACACAATACACAGTGGGTAGAGAGAGGAAGGCCAAAGGGTACAAAATTTTTTTTTGTTTAAATTTTTCTTATTTGACCATAAAATATGAATTTTATTTCCCCTTCCACACCAAGAGGAGTTTTCCTTTGCATTGTTCAGAAGAGTGTTTCTTTTGGATCTAAGAAATTAGGGAAAAAATCTTCAGGAAAAAAAGAAATAAGAAAAAACCAGTCATATTTCTGTTCAGTTTAGTTCAGTCACTCAGTCGTGTCCGACTCTTTGTGACCCCATGGACTGCTGCACGCCAGGCCTCCCTGTCCATCACTAACTCCCAGAGTTTACTCAAACTCATGTCTATTGAGTCAGTGATACTATCTTATCCTCTGTCATCCCCTTTTCCTCCTGCCTTCAATCTTGCCCAGCATCAAGGTCTTTCCCAATAAGTCAGTTCTTCCCATCAGATGGCCAGAGTATTGGGGTTTCAGCTTCAGCATCAGTCCTTCCAATGAATATTCAGGACTGACTTCCTTAAGGATGGACTGATTGGATCTCCTTGCAGTCCAAGGGACTCTGAAGAGTCTTCTCCCACACCACAGTTCAGAAGCATCAATTCTTCAGCGCTCAGCTTTCTTTATAGTCCAACTCTCACATCCATATATGACTACTGGAAAAAGTATAACTTTGACTAGACGGACCTTTGTTGGCAAAGTAAATGTCTCTGCTTTTTAATGTACTATCTAGGTTGGTCATAACATTTCTTCCAAGGAACAAGCATCTTTTAATTTCATAGCTGCAGTCATATTTACATTGACCCTAATATCAAAGTATGGGCTTCTCTGGCGGCTCAGATGGTAAAGCGTCCGCCTGCAATGCAGGAGACCCGGGTTTGATTCCTGGGTCGGGAAGATCCCCTGGAGAAGGAAATGGCAATCCACTCCAGCATTCTTGCCTGGAAAATCCCATGGATGGAGGAGCCTGATAGGTTACAGTCCATGGGGTAGCAAAGAGTTGGACACGATTGAGCGACTTCACTTTCACTTCACATGCTAATGATGAATATGTTTTCATTGGCCTGTGCCTTAAATTCCTGATAATCAGGAGTAACGTTAAGAGGTTTCTAAGAAAAAAGACCCTCCCTCCTTCTAATTCTTTAGGATATGATTCTTTATCTAAGTGGTAACTTTGATGTCGAGTGCAACACCAGTGTGGGATACCTGACAAAGTTCATTTATGTTCAGCTTTTAAGTATCTCCTGTGTTGAAATATTCATTACTTTCCTTTCTTGAACATTTTTTTGAGTCTGTGTTTGTAAACATTATTCCTGCTGCTGTTGAAGTTTCTAAGGGATTTTTAGGCAAATAAGCTAATAAATTTTAAAAAATGATAATAATACCACAGTTATCCATTAGTCTCATGATGTTTGATCATGATGTTTGATTATTTAGTAGAATGCTAGGGGAAACACCTGTCCTCAAGACATTCTTATCCTTCTTAGAGAACTGAGATACGGATGCTATAACATCCATAAAGATGTCATAAAGACTCCAGGTATTCTGTGACAGTGGAAAATATAATTAGTGCCAGTTCCATCGGGTTACTATGATCAGGTGATAGCTGAAGACATTAAATGTAATCTGACCCAAGGGCTGGATAAGAATTAAACTGATAGATTTTGGAGGACAGTCACGTTAGGGTAGAAATAGGGGGAGAGAATGTACCATAAGAATGGACTGGCACACACCGCGGGAGGAGGGCTTGGGGAGTAGTTTGTAGACATCAATTTATAGATGCGACTGAACATTAACCTACAGATAAAAGAGAACTGCAGGCTGTTGTTGAAAACAGAAGATGGATAATGAGTGAAGGTGACTTTAGGTCTATAAGACAAATGATTATAGATAAAAACCTGGATGGGGGGTAATCCAGGGGAGCTGGAGTGATACTAATAGAAATAACAGATGGATTTGAGAAACATTAGGAAGAAAGAGACATTGGGAAGAAAGTAAAGTGGATATGATGACTAATTTGGTAAAGAATGAGTTTTGAGGCTGGTCCGCTGAGCACATGCAAGGGAGCTGATTCAGTCAACGAGAGGGAAATAGAAAAACGGCACCGAACCATTATTTCCTCATAACACGATTTTAAAAATGGAATAATAGGACTAATATCATGGGACAAGAAGCCTGTTAATTAACGTCTCTTCAGCTCTTTCCTGTTTTCTTTATACATTAGCTTTCTTTACCACTTGCTTCTAAACACAATAAGTAGGTACAGTGAAGCTCTGCTGAGATTACCATTGTTCTTCTGACCTTAGACTGAACATTATATTAGAAGTGTCTCAGCCAGTACAATGAGGCAGGTAGACAAACAAATGATTCTTAATGTTATTGTTCAAATGGCATACTCCGTGGTAGTGAAGAATTATTAATAATCCATTCTGGAGAGTCTTGACATTGTCTTCAAATAAGCTACTCATATCTTAATTAATATACAAAATAGCTTCTGACATTTGGTCAAAACTCTTTAAATGAACAGCACTCCACTGCAACTCAACCAAGTGGGGAACAACAGGGTCTCATTTAATCAACATTTTAAATCCTACTTAAGTGATGAAGACTCAAATGAGGCTTTAAGTGGCTGTCATTTTATTTCAATCCTAAAAGTTACTTGAAGACTCATAATATAGTCTGAATTATCTTGCCAGGATGTTGAGTGGAGAATACATTTTTTAAAATGCATAGTGAAGTTATATGGACCATTTATGCACATACACCAGAAAACAGTGTCTTTCTGTGTAGAATTGTGAAATAAGCAGTGTTAATTTTAAAAAAGTTGAGTGATATTTTGGTGTTGAGTCACCTCTGAAGAACAGTTTTGACATATTGCATTTGCTGTGTCGTGCTGTGCTGTTACTTCAGTCATGTATGACTCTTTGCAACCCTATGGACTGTAGCCCACCAGGCTCCTCTGTTCATGAGGATTTTCCAGGCAAGAACACTGGAGTGGGTTGCCATGCCCTCCTCCAGGGGATCTTCCCAACCCAGGGATCAAACCTGCTTCTCTTATGTCTTGTTCATTGGTAGGTGGGTTCTTTACCACCAGAGCCACGTGGGAAGTTCTGCATATGCTGTAACTGAAAATATTTTAAATGAATAGGAAGGAATAATTTAAATCCATAATAAATTACAGATTAAAGTGAAAATAATGATAACATGTATGAAAGGCTTTTTGATATTGTTTAGAGAAAAAAAAAAAACCACTGTTTTGCTTACAATTTAAGCAAGGAAATGCTTCACTTGCAGAAATACCTGAAGATAATTTTGATGAAAATAAATTTTTTTCTTATTGTTCTTCCTTATTAAACTCTGATATATTAAAAACATTCAAATATTACCAATCCCCACTTGTAAAATGAATGTTTACTTTTTATTAGTATAAAAGCCATGCAAATTCTTTGTGGTCTAAATATTAAACCATAATTATAATGTACTTTATATAATAACAGTAAACACTTCTAGCTTATTACTATGTGTTAGATATTTTCATTCCTTCTTTTGTTTAACCTTTACTATGCTCCTATGAGGCAGGTACTTGCATTGTCTCTACTTTATAGATTAGGTAATTGACATTAAGAAAACTGCCAAAGGCTCATTAATGTTACATGCAGACAGCACCATCTTTGGTTTCTGAATGTGGCCAAAGCTGGAGACCCCACAAAATAGAATACGTTTTTGCCTCCACTCCCCACCTCACTCCATCTCCAACCTCAGATGAACAGAGAATGACACCCCAGAAAACCCCAGGTGAGGGCACCTCCCCATATTTGATAGAGTTGTCAATTCAAAAATGTTGGAAAATTGTGATTTAAAGGGATAAGATAAATAGACTTCAACTATTCAAAACTGGCCAAATTCTGCATTCACAAAAAATTCTATTTTTTCTTTTTTAAAAATTGAAGTGTGAATATTGCGAAGATGGTGGAGGAATAGAGCAGGGAGACCACTTTCTCCCCCACAAATTCATCAAAAGAACTTTTGAATGCTGGGTAAATTCCACAAAACAATTTGTGAATGCCAGCAGAGGACATCAGGCACCCAGAAAAGCAGCCCATTGTCTTCAAAAGGAGGTAGGAAAAAATATGCAAGATAAAAAGAGAGACAAAAGAGATAGGGATGGAGCTCCATCCCAGGAAGGGAGTCTTAAAAAAGGTTTCCAAACACCAGGAAAAACTCTCACTGCTGAGTCTGTGGCAAGCCTTGGAATCACAGAGGGCAACATCAGTTCAGTTCAGTTCAGTCGCTCAGTCATGTCCAACTCTTTGTGACCCCATGAATCGCAGCATGCCAGGCCTCCCTGTCCATCACCAACTCCCGGAGTTCACTCAGACTCGTGTCCATCGAGTCCGTGATGCCATCCAGCCATCTCATCCTGGCTGTCCCCTTCTCCTCCTGCCCCCAATCCCTCCCAGCATCAGAGTCTTTTCCAAGGAGTCAACTCTTCCCATGAGGTGGCCAAAGTACTGGAGCCTCAGCTTGAGCATCATTCCTTCCAAAGAAATCCCAGGGCTGATCTCCTTCAGAATGGACTGGTTGGATGTCCTTGCAGTCCAAGGGACTCTCAAGAGTCTTTTCCAACACCACAGTTCAAAAGCATCAATTCTTCGGTGCTCAGCTTTCTTCACAGTCCAACTCTCACATCCATACATGACCACATGAAAAACCATAGCCTTGACTAGACGGGCCTTAGTTGGCAAAGTAATGTCTCTGCTTTTCAATATGCTATCTAGGTTGGTCATAACTTTTCTTCCAAGGAGTAAGCGTCTTTTAATTTCATGGCTGCAGTCACCATCTGGAGTGATTTTGGAGACCCAAAAAACAAAAGTCTGACACTGTTTCCACTGTTTCCCCATCTATTTCCCACGAAGTGATGGGACCGGATGCCATGATCTTCGTTTTCTGAATGTTGAGCTTTAAGCCAACTTTTTCACTCTCCACTTTCACTTTCATCAAGAGCAACATAACCAGGAGGAAAAATAAATAAATAATTAAAACCCACAGATTACGTGCCCAACGATAACTCCCCCAGTGGAGAAGCAGCGCAGATTCCTGCACCTGCCACTAGCAAGCGGGGGCTGGGCAGGGAGGCGCAGGCTGCATTGCTTAGAGTAAGGACCAGGCCTTATCTGAGGGAACTAACTTGGGATAGCAAACCAGACTGTGGGATAGCTACCACTTGAAAAGCCCTAAACTAAGACACTGCCAGGCCCGCTGACAGAACAAAGGACTGAGCAGAGCTAGCTGGCTGCAGGCCAGCCTATCCCTCTCCGGTGACAGGCAAGGAAGGGCAGCCAGAGATGGAAGAGGGCAATCGCGGCCCCAGAGAGGCATTATCTACCAAACTGCAAGCAGGCTTCGTGGCTAAGCAAGACTTCTTGGGATTCTGGATGGTCAACATCCGCCTGAGAAGGTGCGCCGGTTGTACACCCAGAAAACCGAGCGGCAGGGATGGGGGAGGTGAGAAGTCATATTGACTGCGTTCACCAAACACCTGGTCACCTGAGCTGCTCGGACTTTGGAAGGGCACAAAACGCAAGCCCAACTGAGTCTGCGACTTTGAGGACTACCCGAGTACCTGAACCTGAGCAGCTTAAACCTGGGAAGTGCATACAACTCAGGGCCAGCCTCAGACAGTTCCTGGCAGAGCAACCTAGAGCCTAAGCAGTGTAGACAGGGAAAGCACACATGTCTTGAGTGGGGCAAACCCAGTGTGGCCGAGACACTGCGAGCACACGTCAGTGTTATTTGTTTGCAGCATCCCTCCGTCCCCACAGCACAACTGAACAAGTGAGCCTAAAAAAATGTCCACCACCGCCCCCTTGTGTCAGGGTGGAAATTAGACACTGAAGAGACCAGCAAACAGAAAAAGCTAAAACAGAGGTAACCTCCTTGGAAGTGTCGGGTACAATAGATTAAAACCCTGTCGTTAGTACTGACTACATAGGAAGGGGCCTATACATCTTGAGAAATATAAGCCGGATCAAGGAACTATCCGAAAATGAACTGTCCCTACACTGCCCACAACACCACGAGAGAAACTCCTAGATATATTTTTACTATCATTCTTTAATTAAAAAAATTTTTTTTTAATTTTTAAGTCCTCTATTACTCCTTCAATTTTCATTTTCATAACCTACTATTACTTTGCAAAAAAAAGAGAGACCCTATTTTTTAAAAGCAAACTTCATACATATATATATTTTATAATTTTTGTGACTTTTTTTTCTTTAATATTGAATTTTTCAAAATCCAACCTCTACTCTAGATTTTTAATCTTTGCTTTTTGGTATTTGTTATCAGTTTTGTACCTTTAAGAACCCAATCTTCGGTACCCATTTTACTTAGGAGTGAGATTACTGGCTTGACCGCTCTCTCCCACTTTGGACTCTCCTTTTTCTCCACTGGTCACCTCTATCTCTTCCCTCCCCCTTCTCTTCTCTACCCATCTCTATGAATCTCTTTGTGTGTTCTGGATGGTGGAAAACACTTAGGGAACTGATTACTGGCTGGATTTGTCTCTCTCCTTTTGATTCCCCCCTTTATCCTCCTGGCCACCTATGTCTCCTTCCTTCCTCTTCTCTTCTCTGTATAACTCCGTGAACATGTCTAAGTGGTCCAGACTGTGGAGCGCACATAAGGAAGTGATTACTGGCTAGCTTGCTGTCTCCTCGTTTGATTCCACCTCATCTCATCCTGTTCACCTCTATCTCCTTCCTCCCTCTTCTCATCTCCATGTAACTCTGTGAACCTCTCTGGGTGTCCCTCACTGTGGAGAAACTTTTCTTCTTTAACCTAGTTGTTTTATAAAAATGGTGCTGTATACATGGAGAAGTCTTGAGGCCACTGTAAAAGTAAGACTGAAAACCAGAAGCAGGAGGCTTAAGTCCAAATCCTGAGAACACCAGAGAACTCGTGACTCCAGGGAACATTAATCAACAGAAGCTCATCAATTGCCTCCACACCTACACTGAAACCAAGCACCACCCAAGGGCCAACAAGTTCCAGAGGAAGACATACCACGCAAATTCTCCAGCAACACAGGAACATAGCCCTGAGCTTCACTATACAGGCTGCCCAAAGTCACTCCAAACCCACTGACATCTCATAACTCCTTACTGGACACTCATTGCACTCCAGAGAGAAAAAATCCAGCTCCACCCACCAGAACACTGGCACAAGCTTCCCTAACCAGGAAACCTTGACAAGCTACTCACACAACCCCACCCACAGTGGGGTTTCCACAGTGAGGAAACTCCACAATAAAGAGAACTCCACAAACTGCCAGAATTCAGAAAGGCCACCCCAAACACAGCAATATAAACAAGATGAAGAGACAGAAGTATACCCAGCAGGTAAAGGAACAGGATCAATGCCCACCAAACCAAACAAAAGAGGAAGAGATAGGGAATCTACCTGATAAAGAATTCCGAATAATGATAGTGAATATGATCCAAAATCTTGAAAACAAAATGGAATCACAGATAAACAGCCTGGAAACAAGGATTGAGAGATGCAAGAAAGGTTTAACAGAGACCTAGAAGAAATAAAAAAGAGTCAATATATAATGAATAATGCAATAAATGATATAAAAGACAATCTGGAGGGAACAAATAGTAGAATAACGGAGGCAGAAGACAGGATTAGTGAGGAAGAAGATAGAAGGTAGAAATAAATGAATCAGAGAGGAAAAAAGAAAAACGAATTAAAAGAAATGAGGACAATCTCAGAGACCTCTGGGACAATGTTAAATGCCCCAACATTTGAATCATAGGAGTCCCGGAAAGAAACACCATGAGAAAATACTTGAGGAGATAATAGTTGAAAACTTCCCTAAAATGGGGAAGGAAATAATCACTCAAGTCCAAGAAACTCAGAGAGTCCCAAACAGGATAAACCCAAGGCAAAACACCCCAAGACACATATTAATCAAATTAACAAAGATCAAACACAAAGAACAAATATTAAAAGCAGCAAGAGAAAAACAACAAATAACACACAAGGGGATTCCCAGAAGGATAACAGCTGATCTTTCAATAGAAACTCTTCAGAACAGGAGGGAATGGCCAGGACATACTTAAAGTGATGAAAGAAAATAACCTACAGCCCAGATTACTGTACCCAGCAAGGATCTCATTGAAATATGAAGGAGAAATCAAAAGCTTTACAGACAAGCAAAAGCTGAGAGAATTCAGCACCACCTAACCAGCTCTCCAACAAATGCTAAAGGATCTTCTCTAGACAGGAAACACAAAAAGGTGTATAAACTCGAACTCAAAACAATAAAGTAAGTGGCAATGGGATCATACTTATCAATAATTATCTTAAACGTAAATGGGTTGAATGCCCCAACCAAAAGACAGAGACTGGCTGAACGGATACAAAAACAAGACCCCTATATATGTTGTCTACAAGAGACCCACCTCAAAACCAGGGACACATACAGACTGAAAGTGAAGGGCTGGAAAAAGATTTTCCATGCAAATAGAGACCAGAAGAAAGCAGGAGTAGCAATACTCATATCACATAAAATAGACCATAAAACAAAGGCTTTGAAAAGAGACAAAGAAGGACACTATGTAATGAACAAAGGATCAATTCAAGAAGAAGATATAACAATTATAAATATATATGCACCCAACATAGGAGCACCGCAATATGTAAGACAAATGCTAACAAGTATGAAATGGGAAATTAACAATAACACAATAATAGTGGGAGACTTTAATACCCCAGTCACACCTATTGATAGATCAACTAAACAGAAAATTAACAAGGAAACACAAACTTTAAATGATACAATAGACCAACATTTCACCCCAAAGCAATGAAGTTCACCTTTTTCTCAAGCGCACACAGAACCTTCTCCAGGACAGATCACATCCTGGGCCATAAATCCAGCCTTGGTAAATTCAAAAAAATTGAAATCATTCCAAGCATCTTTTCTGATCACAATGCAATAAGATTAGATCTCAATTACAGGAGAAAAACTATTTAAAAATGGCAACATATGGAGGCTGAACAACACGCTGCTGAATAACCAACAAATCACAGAAGAAATCAAAAAAGAAATCAAAATAAGCATAGAAATGAATGAAAATGAAAACACAACAACCCAAAACCTGTGGGACACTGTAAAAGCAGTGCTAAGGGAAAGGTTCATAGCAATACAGGCATACCTGAAGAAACAAGAAAAAAGTCAAATAAATAACCTAACTCTATACCTAAAGCAACTAGAAAAGGAAGAAATGAAGAACCCCAGGGTTAGTAGAAGGAAAGAAATCTTAAAAATTAGGGCAGAAATAAATGCAAAAGAAACAAAAGAGACCACAGCAAAAATCAACAAAGCCAAAAGCTGGTTCTTTGAGAGGATAAATAAAATTGACAAACCATTAGCCAGACTCATCAAGAAACAAAGGAAGAAAAATCAAATCAATAAAATTAGAAATGAAAATGGAGAGATCACAACAGACAACACAGAAATACAAAGGATCATAAGAGACTACATCAGCAATTATATGCCAATAAAATGGACAATGTGGAAGAAATGGACAAATTCTTAGAAAAGTACAACTTTCCAAAACTGAACCAGGAAGAAATAGAAAATCTTAACAGACCCATCACAAGCATGGAAATTGAAACTGTAATCAGAAATCTTCCAGCAAACAAAAGCCCAGGTCCACAGCTGAATTCCACCAAAAATTTAGAGAAGAGCTAACATTTATCCTACTCAAACTCTTCCAGAAAATTGCAGAGGAAGGTAAACTTCCAAACTCATTCTATGAGGCCACCATCACCCTAATACCAAAACCTGACAAAGATGCCACAAACAAAGAAAACTACAGGCCAATATCACTGATGAACATAGATGCAAAAATCCTTAACAAAATTCTAGCAATCAGAATCCAACAACACATTAAAAAGATCATACACCATGACCAAGTGGGCTTTATCCCAGGGATGCTAGGATTCTTCAATATCTGCAAATCAATCAATGTAATACACCACATTAACAAATTGAAAAATAAAAGCCATTTGATTATCTCAATAGATGCAGAGAAAGCCTTTGACAAAATTCAACATCCATTTATGATAAAAACTCTTCAGAAAGCAGGAATAGAAGGAACATACCTCAACATAATAAAACTTATATATGACAAACCCAAGCAAACATTATCCTCAATGGTGAAACATTGAAAGCATTTCCCCTAAAGTCAGGAACAAGACAAGGGTGTCCACTTTCACCACTACTAGTCAACGTAGTTTTGGAAGATTTGGCAAGAGGAATCAGAGCAGAAAAAGAAATAAAAGGAATCCAAATTGGAAAAGAAGAAGTAAAACTCTCACTGTTTGCAGATGACATGATCCTCTACATAGAAAACCCTAAAGACTCCATCAGAAAATTACTAGAGCTAATCAATGAATATAATAAAGTTGCAGGATATAAAATCAACACACAGAAATCCCTTGCATTCCTATACACTAATAATGAGAAAATAGAGAAATTAAGGAAACAATTCCATTCACCATTGCAACAAAAAGAATAAAATACTTAGGAATATATCTGCCTAAAGAAACAAAAGACCTATATGTAGAAAACTTAGAACACTGGTGAAAGAAATCAAAGAGGATACTAATAGATGAAAATACATACTGTGTTCATGGATCAGAAGAATGAATATAGTGAACATGAGGGTACTACCCAAAGCAATCTATAGATTCAACGCAATCCCTATTAAGCTACCAACGGTATTTTTCACAGAGCTAGAACAAATAATTTCACAATTTATAATGGAAATACAAAAAACCTCAGATAGCCAAAGCAATCTTGAGAAAGAAGAATGGAACTGGAGGAATCAACCTGCCTGACTTCAGGCTCTAATACAAAGCCACAGTCATCAAGACACTATGGGTACTGGCACAAAGACAGAAATATAGATCAATGGAACAAAATACAAAGCTCAGAGATGAACCCATGCACCAATGGACACCTTATCTTTGACAAAGCAAGCAAGAATATACAATGGAGAAAAAACAATCTTTAACAAGTGGTGCTGGGAAAACTGGTCAACCACTTGCAAAAGAATGAAACTAGAACACTTTCTAACACCATCAGTTCAGTTCAGTAGTTCAGTCGTGTCCAACTCTTTGCAACCCCATGAATCGCAGCATGCCAGGCCTCCCTGTCCATCATCAACTCCCGGAGTTCACTCAGACTCACATCCATCGAGTCCGTGATGCCATCCAGCCATCTCATCCTCGGCTGTCCCCTTCTCCTCCTGCCCCCAATCCCTCCCAGCATCAGAGTCTTTTCCAATGAGTCAACTCTTCACATGAGGTGGCCAAAGTACTGGAGCTTCAGCTTTAGCATCAGTCCTTCCAAAGAAATTCCCGGGCTGATCTCCTTCAGAATGCACTGGTTGGATCTCCTTGCAGTCCAAGGAACTCTCAAGAGTCTTCTCCAACACACTTCAAAAGCATCAATTCTTTGGTGCTCAGCCTTCTTCACAGTCCAACTCTCACATCCATACATGACCACAGGAAAAACCATAGCCTTGACTAGACAGGCCTTAGTCGGCAAAGTAATGTCTCTGCTTTTGAATATACTATCTAGGTTGGTCATAACTTTTCTTCCAAGGAGTAAGCGTCTTTTAATTTCATGGCTGCAGTCACCATCTGCAGTGATTTTGGAGCCCAGAAAAATAAAGTCTGACACTGTTTCCACTGTTTCCCCATCTATTTCCCATGAAGTGATGGGACCAGATGCCATGATCTTCATTTTCTGAATAGCTTAAGCCAACTTTTTCGCTCTCCTCTTTCACTTTCATCAAGAGGCTTTTTAGTTCCTCTTCACTTTCTGCCACAAGGGTGGTGTCATCTGCATATCTGAGGTTATTGATATTTCTCTTGGCAATCTTGATTCCAGCTTGTGTTTCTTCCAGCCCAGCATTTCTCATGATGTACTCTGCATATAAGTTAAATAAGCAGGGTGACAATATACAGACTTGACGTACTCCTTTTCCTATTTGGAACCAGTCTGTTGTTCCATGTCCAGTTCTAACAGTTGCTTCCTGACCTGCATACAGATTTCTCAAGAGGCAGGTTAGGTGGTCTGGTATTCCCATCTCTTTCAGAATTTTCCCAAGTTTATTGTGATCCACACAGTCAAAGGCTTTGGCATAGTCAATAAAGCAGAAATAGATGTTTTTCTGGAACTCTCTTGCTTTTTCCATGATCCAGTGGATGTTGGCCATTTTATCTCTGGTTCCTCTGCCTTTTCTAAAACCAGCTTGAACATCAGGAAGTTCACGGTTCACGTATTCCTGAAGCTTGGCTTGGAGAATTTTGAGCATTACTTTACTAGCATGTGAGATGAGTGCAACTGTGCGGTAGTTTGAGCATTCTTTGGCATTGCCTTTCTTTGGAATTGGAATGAAAACTGACTTTTTGCAGTCCTGTGGCCACTGCTGAGTTTTCCAAATTTGCTGGCATATTGAGTGCAGCACTTTCACAGCAGTATCTTTCATGATTTGAAACAGCTCAACTGGAATTCCATCACTTGCACTAGCTTTGTTCATAGTGATGTTTTCTAAGGCCCACTTGACTTCACATTCCAAGATGTCTGGCTTGAGATTAGTGATCACATCATCATGATTATCTGGGTCGTGAAGATCTTTTTTGTACAGTTCTTCTGTGTATTCTTGCCACCTCTTCTTAATATCTTCTGCTTCTGTTAGGTCCAGACCATTTCTGTCCTTTATCGAGCCCAACTTTGCATGAATTGTTCCCTTGGTATCTCTAATTTTCTTAAAGAAATCTCTAGTTTTTCCCATTCTGTTGTTTTCCTCTATTTCTTTGCATTGATCACTGAAGAAGGCTTTCTCATCTCTTCTTGCTATTCTTTGGAACTCTGCATTCAGATGGCTATATCTTTCCTTTTCTCCTTTGCTTTTTGCCTCTCTTCTTTTCACAACTATTTGTAAGCCTTCCCCAGACAGCCATTTTGCTTTTTTGCATTTCTTTTCCATGGGGATAGTCTTGATCCCTGTCTCCTGTACAATGTCACGAACTTCATTCCATAGTTCATCAGGCACTCTATCTATCAGATCTAGGCCCTTAAATCTATTTCTCACTTCCACTGTATAATCATAAGGGATTTGATTGAGGTCATACCTGAATGGTCTAGCGGTTTTCCTTATTTTCTTCAATTTGAGTCTGAATTTGGTAATAAGGAGTTCATGATCTGAGCCACAGTCAGCTCCTGATCTTGTTTTTGTTGACTGTATAGAGCTTCTCCATCTTTGGCTGCAAAGAATAGAATCAATCTGATTGTGGTGTTGACCATCTGGTGATGTCCATGTGTAGAGTCTTCTCTTGTGTTGTTGGAAGAGGGTGTTTGCTATGACCAGTGCATTTTCTTGGCAAAACTCTATTAGTCTTTGCCCTGCTTCATTCCACATTCCAAGGCCATATTTGCCTGTTACTCCAGGTGTTTAACACCATACACAAAAATAAACTCAAAATGGATTAAAGATCTAAATGTAAGACCAAGAACTATAAAACTCCTAGAGGAGAACATAGGCAAAACACTCTCCGACATAAATCACGGCAGAATCCTCTATGATCCACCTCCCAGAATATTGGAAATAAAAGCAAAAATAAACAAATGGGACCTAATTAAAATTAACAGCTTCTACACAACAAAGGATACTATAAGCAAGATGAAAAGACAGCCTTCAGAATGGGAGAAAATAATAGCAAATGAAGCAACTGACAAACAACTAATCTCAAAAATATACAAGCAACTCCTGTAGCTCAATTCCAGAAAAATAAACGATCCAATCAAAAAATGGGCCAAAGAACGAAATAGACATTTCTCCAAAGAAGACATACAGATGGCTAACAAACACATGAAAAGATGCTCAACATCACTCATTATCAGAGAAATGTAAATCAAAACCACAATGAGGTACCATTTCATGCCAGTCAGAATGGCTGTGATCCAAAAGTCTACAAGCAATAAATGCTGGAGAGGGTGTGGAGAAAAGGGAACCCTCTTACACTGTTGGTGGGAATGCAAACTAGTACAGCCACTATGGAGAACAGTGTGGAGATTCCTTCAAAAACTGGAAATAGAACTGCCATACGACCCAGCAATCCCACTGCTGGGCATACACACCGAGGAAACCAGAAGTGAAAGAGACACGTATACCCCAATGTTCATCACAGCACTGTTTATAATAGCCAGGACATGGAAGTAACCTAGATGTCCATCAGCAGATGAATGGATAAGAAACCTGTGGTACATACACACAATGAAGTATTACTCAGCCATTAAAAAGAATACATTTGAATCAGTTCTAATGAGGTGGATGAAACTGGAGCCTATTATACACAGTGAAGTAAGCCAGAAAGAAAAACACCAATACAGTATACTAACGCATATATATGGAATTTAGAAAGATGGTAATGATGACCCTGTATGCGAGACAGCAAGAGAGACATAGATGTATAGAACAGTCTTTTGGACTCTGTGGGAGAGGGCGAGGGTGGGATGATTTGGGAGAATGGCATTGAAACATTTATATTATCATATGTGAAATGAATCGTCAGTCCAGGTTCGATGCATGATAAGGATGCTCGGGGCTAGTGCACTGGGATGACCAGAGGGATGGTATGGGGAGGGAGGTGGGAGGGGAGGTTCAGAATGGGGAATACATGTACACCTGTGGCGGATTCATGTTGATGTATGCAAGACCAATACAATAATATTGTAAAGTAATTAGCCTCCAATCAAAATAAATAAATTTATATTAAAAAATTGAACTGTGGATACTTTACAGTGTTGTGTAAATTTTCAATTTTTAATAATTTGACATTAATATAGTATTTAGTCTAAAATGTAAAACTCTAAATGAACTGCTAAAGCACTTGAAAAAGGCAAGAATAGCTTAAATATGGTGATCTGTAAAGGAAGAAAAAGCAGAAAGAAAACTGCCAAAGGATGCACACAAAATTGGAGAAGCAGAAGTGGAATAAAACTTCACTAATTTGACTATGCAGTTAATGCACTTAATCTGCTGAACTGTTCCCCTCGTGCTAGTGATACTGTCCCCAAATTCATATCCAACACTAATAAAGGAGTTGGCCTTCATATTCCCTTTGAAAAAATTAGTTAAGGCATTTTTAACTTTGCCCACACTGGTAGGTACCCTTCAATTTTACTGTTTTTTTTTTTTAATTGAAGAGCATAATTGATCAGCCAAGCCTTAAAGACACACCATTGTGGCCACAGAGACAGAACAGATGAAAATAGGAGGCAAGGTTTTGGAAAACAATATGATCCCCCCAAATTACCGGCTTCTTAAAACACAGATGGTTTCTGGGGCTACAATGCATTCCTGTTTTTTGACTTCTTTGTAATATTCTCCCAGCAAGTGTTTAAGCAAGAGAGGGCCATTGTATGGATCTAAATATTATACTCTTTTGGGTAAAGAACAGAGATGTATGAATGCAGATGTAATATGCGTGTGTGTGTGTGTGTGTGTGTGTGTGTGTGTGTGTGATGACTGGTTGTCTCTTAAATGTTAGAGGTTGTCCAGACTTTTACAAACTATATCCATTAACTCCATCACTCAGTCTTCAAATGCTCTCACTTTCTTTTCATCCTGTCTTTAAAATTTCTTCCTTTGTATGAGCCTGTACTTTATAGATTCTAACTCTGAGGCTCTTAAAACTTACTATTAATAAGAATGAAATCCCAAAAGAAAGTATGTATTTTAGAGTCAATTGCATCATTTAAAATATTAATAGCAAAGGGAAATGTATATTTTTTGGTGACTTTTGAAATGAAATGAGATTTAGAGTAGATTTAATTCAGAACCCCATCTCTAAGCTGGAATGAAGAATGATTTTGTTTGGACATGTTCCCATGGAATTGGAATTTTCTCAGGTGAATCATTTTATAAAACAAATGAATCCATGAGGAATGAGGAATTACTCTGTCTTACAGTATTAAAAACAAAACATAGCTGTCTCAGGGTTATAAATAGAAATTCAGGTATGCATCTTCATTTGTATTTTTTACATGTCCAAATTTTGGGATTTAAATGCCCTTGGTTCATTTTTTAAAACAAACATATTGATTGTATATAGCTTTCCAACAATAAATAAAATTATGGCAGTAAAAATTAAATCAACTTGGATTTTCTCTGTTTTCTCTTAGTTCACTCCCTTTTTCCCTTGAAGTATTATCATAGAATTAAATTTGAATGTTCCTTCTAGATAAGTCAGAAAATAAGAACATGAAAAAGAACAAACTCTTGCAACCCAGGACCAGTGTTAACAGATGCAAGAATATTCTGGGAGGAATGATAGGCTGTAATTCATCTGGAAGGGTCAAGGGGTTGTGGAAGTGTCTCATGTCTTCTTGCAAAGCTGATGAACACAAGGGCTTTAAGGTTTTCTTAAAAGGTGAAATTAGAGGTGCAGAGGGCTTTGTTTATGTGTTCTTGGTGCAAGGCATTAAGTGAAGACATATGTGGATGGAGAAGATTGGGATCTATACTCTATCTGTTTTTTTAAGTTGGTTTTGCCCCCTCCAATGAGGAGAGTTGGTGAGGCCCAGCTAAAGGAACTGCTTCAAGGCAAGTTAGTGGTCCCCTGGAGCCAGATGACAATGTGGGTGCAGACTTGACCCTGCCCACTTCCCACTGGAACCTGAGCTCGTCTACCACCCCCAAGGCCTTCCTCTCATGGAGAGTCTGGAAGCAGTGCCTCCTGTGGAGCTTGTGCAGATGCCACCTACGGAGCTTGTATAGGCAATAGGGAAGTCTCTCAAGAAGAGCTATTAACACAACATTGTGAAGCAACTATACTTCAATAAAAAAAAAAAAAGAAAAGAAATCAGTCATATGTATGTGGTTTAAAGAATAGAAGAAGGTGAATGACAATGTTCATGGAATGTCTTTTTCCTTGATGATTAATTCCTTGTGCAGGTAAGAAACACCTGAGAATCCCCTCCTCTCGCTTCACACGCAACAGCAGCCATCACTGGGAGGCCGCACAGGGCGGGGAAGCATCCACCTTGGACTCGTATTAGTATCAATCCTGGCTTGTGCTGAACTTCTTGTAGCCTCTGTTTCTTCTGTCATTAAATGTGGACAGTGGGTATGACTTGCAAGGTTTTGGTACAGTTAAGATGGTGAGCTGAATGAGTGTCTGGGAAGGCCTTCTTAGAGGGTTGAAAGTGCCGAGCAGTCAGGATCACCTAAAACTCATGCAGTGTGCTCATAACTGTGTGGGGGCTGTACCGCCCCAGGGCGCTGGGAGCCAGGGGAGAGTTTGCCATGTGCACTGTGAACTGAAACTTGGACTCTCTGTCCCAGAGGTCAACGCTCTGCCCTGGCCCCCTGCCCCCCACCCACAGATGGTGCTTCTGGGCAGTCCCTTCTCTCTGCACCTCTGTGTTTGGATCATTTACTCCTGAGCTTAATTTCAGTTCCCAGTTTGCTCCAGTTTTTTGATAAACCTGTAACTTATTTACTAATATAACTATTTTCTTTTCTCTTTTTTTGGCTATGCATTGCGATTTGCAGTATTTTATTTTATTTTATTTTGTTCTTATTTGTTTTTCTTTTTTTTTAATATATATATTTTTAAATTTATTTATTTTTAATCTTTACTTTACAATTCTGTATTGGTTTTGGCATAGATTGACATGACACGCTTGGGGCTGACGCGCGGGGATGACCCAGAGAGATGTTGTGGGGAGGGGGGTGGGAGGGGGGTTCATGTTTGGGAGCGCATGTACACCTGTGGTGGATTCATGTCAATCTATGCGATTTGCAGTATTTTAGTTCTCCCACCAGGGACTGAACCCTCATCCTGGGTGGTGAAAGTGCGGAGTCTTAACCACCAGGGAATTCTCATAATACAGCTATTTTCTAACTCATCATTTTCACACCCATCAACCCATACTTTAAAACAAGATAACCATAGCTCTCATCAAACAAAAGAGGAGTCAAGAGAGAGAAATCAAGTTGGTAGAAAAAAGGAGGCTGAGAATTTCTCTTCTTTGTCAGCCTCCTTGAGTCGTTGCTGAAGTAGGTTGCTGTATGACAGCCCCTGGATTCCTCCACTTCGATGGCCTCAGGACCACGATGGGCACTAGGTAACCAGGAATGCTGATCTGGTTACCTGGTGGCCTGGTTGGGATGAGCTGACCTGGGGGAGTGCAGGAAAGGGTTAGAATTGCTCCACAAGCTCACTTCCTATTTTGTTATCTAAGGGTTAAAAAACGGTCTCTCCCTGACTCCCTCCCTCACTTTCTTCATTCCTTTCTCTGAAATTCTCATTAAAAACCATAAAGTAATATTAAGTAATTTCCTATCGCAAGAACTAAAACATACACATAATGAAAAGGAAGCCAATTAGAAAGTTGTACCAGTCGTGGCTTTACAGAAACTGTTTTGCCCCTGCAGAGAAAATGTAGCCACACAGATGAAAAGACATTATTTTTCCTTTCTCTCCCCAGTCTTTCTTCTGCAGCCCTCCTCCTCATTCAGAACTTTAGAAAGAAAAACGATGGCGAGAGGGAGCTAAGGTAGGCAATCAGTACTGGAATTCAAGAATTCCTGGAGGTGTTGCATGTGGGTCTCTGATATCATCGGATTCTCAAGAAAAACACGGCTGATGAGATTCTCCTCTGGGAAGGTGTGGGGGAGGAACCTAGGCTGTCTCAGGGCTCTGATGTCCTTACATGCTCCTGTGTGCTCATCAGTGGACCGCATCCGAAAAACAGGAGAAATCAACGTGGGTTACTGGCATCAGGATGGATAACATTTTCAGTAACTAAGTAATATCATTTGAGAAAAGTGATTTTTCAAAACAAAACTATTAAAATTGAAGCAAAGAGTCTAATTTGGGGTTTGTGAGTACTAAAGGCTAATTGGCAATAGCACTTAAGTTACATTTTTGTGGTGTGCTTTTAATCTGCATAAGAACCAGGCAAAATACTTGATGTCAGAAATTGAATCCACGTTTATGTTTTAAAAGTCAAGCACAATCAGACATATATGAAATTAAATAAAATTTGAGATAAGATGAAGTGAATTTTAGTACAAAGGAAAAAACATTTTTACTTAAAAATCTTAAAAATACTGTTTCCATAGACATGATTTGGTTTTATGTAAAAATGCTTTAATAGCTAGAGGTTTCTATCACTCTAGCTTTTCTCAGTTCAGTCTATCTTTCTGTAAAATCAACCCCAAACAAACCTAAAGTTATTAAACCACTTTCACACTGATGTAGATAAATATGCATATTTATTTGTTTAAATAAGAGGATGATTTTTAAAAAATCAGATAAATGAAATCGTTAAACCTGAAGAGTTTATAACAATGCAATGCATTTCTAGTACCTGTTGCCATGGATATAGTCACAGTCCTTATGGGAACTGTAAATATGACCCAGTCATGCTGAGAGGCTTCACTGTTACTGACTGGTACATATATAGTGTTTGTAAGTGATACTGTCTCCATAGACATGACTTGGTTTTATGTAAAAATGCTTTAATAGCTAGAGGTTTCTATCACTCTAGCTTTTCTCAGTTCAGTTCAGTTCAGTCGCTCAGCTGTGTCTGACTCTTTGTGACTCCATGGACTGCAGCACACCAGGCCTCCCTGAACATCACCAACTCCCAGAGTTTACTCAAACTCATGTCCATCGAGTCAGTGATTCCATCCAACCATCTCATCCTCTGTCATCCCCTTCTTCTCCTGCTTTCAATCTTGCCCAGTATCAGGGTCTTTTCCAATGAGTCAGTACTTCCCATCAGATTGTCAAAGTATTGGAGCTTCAGCATTAGTCCTTCCAATGAATATTCAGGACTGATTTTCTTTAGGATGGACTGGTTGGATCTCTTTGCAGTCCAAAGGACTCTCAAGACTCTTCTCCAACACCACAGTTCAAAAGCATCAATTCTTCGCCACTCAGCTTTCTTTATAGTCCAACTCTCACATCCATACATGACTACTGGAAAAAGCATAGCTTTGACTAGATGGACCTTTGTTGGCAAAGTAATGTTTCTGCTTAATATGCTGTCTAGGTTGGTCATAACTTTTCTTCCAAGGAGCAAGCATCTTTTGATTTCATGGTTGTAATCATCATCTGCAGTGATTTTGGAGCCCCCAAAATAAAGTCTATCACTGTTTCCACTGTTTCCTCATCTATTTGCCATGAAGTGATGGGACCAGATGCCATGACCTTAGTTTTCTGAATGCTGAGTTTTAAGCCAACTTTTTCAGTCTCCTCTTTTACTTTCATCAAGAAGCTCTTTAGTTCTTCGCTTTCTTTCATAAAGGTGGTGTCATCTGCATATCTGAGGTTACTAATATTTCTCCCTGCAATCCTGATTCCAACTTGTGCTTCATCCAGTCCAGCATTTTTCATGATGTACTCTGCATGTAAGTTAAATAAGCAGGGTGACAATATACAGCCTTGACGTACTCCTTTCCCAATTTGGAACAAGTCTGTTGTTCCATGTCCAGTTCCAACTGTTGCTTCTTGACCTGCACACAGATTTCTGGCTTTTCTAGTGTAGAATAAAAAAAATTCCACCAATGGCAGCCTTCTAAGCATATAATATTTGCTGAACTACTCTTCATTGTGTTTGAATTTTGATCATAGAATGGTGATTTCAATGTATTTGACTTATAAATGACATTTCTTTTCAAGAGATGTTACATCATCTTAATGTTTGAAATGCCAAGTGTGTGTTTTAGCCCAATGATTGCTGTGAATCAATACGATTTTACCTGTAGAGTCTTAGACAAGTTAACTTAGTCTCTGAGCCTACATTTCACAATAAAGAGGGTGGAATAATGATCTTCCCAACTCATAAAGGTGTTGTGAGCGTTAAATGAGATGATCCATGTGACTGCTGAACACAGTCCCTGGCCCAGGGCAAAATTCAATAACTGGTAGCTATTAGTATGAAAAGAATCATTGATAATCAGCTTTGCAACACATTCAGGCAAGCCAAGGAAATTCATCAGTGACTGTGCATATGAAATATTAAGTCAACCTTGGAAATTAAGACATCTATATGTATGGTCTTAAGTATTAGTTATCTGATGTCAATATTTATCCTGTCACTAATCAGTTTAATTTGGGCTAATTAGCCATTCATTCTCAACAAAATGTTTGAGGCAATTTTAGAAGCAACACAATCTAAATACACAGGCTCTACTTTCTTTTCCTGCTGTATTTGTGACTCAGACTAAAGTCATGATATCTGAAGGTTAGGGGCCCCTTCAGTCTTAGCATGAATTTCGTTAGTGCTGTAGAACAAAGAGAGTGAAAGGGGAAGAGCGGAAATGGACCTGGGTCTACATCATGGCTCTGCTTCTCCCTTTCTCTGTGACCTTGGCCTGGAGAGTTGGCTTTCCTCAAGGTCAGTTCACTTATCCACATGAGGCAAATCATACCTTCCTTTTAGTTGTGACAATAAAGCTCCTAGTAAGGAGCACATACATTATTAACTTTATTACTTTTAACATTTCAGAAAGCTGAGCTTAGTGTATTCCTTATTCTTTTCTATGTCATACTCACCCTTTACCCTAATATTTCTAATTCAGCTTGAATACTCTCCAACTGTGAGCCAATTACACAAGAAGATCTAGAGTCTCGATCTCAGCCTTTCTGTGACTGTGACTGGCCATATCAGCTCTGATTCACTTCTCATTTTGTTCCCCCTGAAGAGTCATTCCTTTCTATCCCAAGTATCATATATATCTGCACCTCCTCTCACAATACTCTTCTAACAGTTACTAGAGACTACATCATCTCAAGAAGGGAAGAACAAGACATGTCAGGATAAGGATTGAATCTGGCAGACAGTGGGTTAGCAATTATTGATACGTCTACCTTTGAAAGACACCTTCTCAGGAACATCCCTGGCAGTCCAGTGGTTAAGAATCCACCTTCTGGGGTGGAAGGCCGGAGGGAGGTTCAAGAGGGAGGGGACATATGCGTACCCATGGCTGATTGATGTTGATATATGGCAGAAGCCAACACAATATTGTAAAGCAATTATCCTCCAATTAAAAACAAATAAATTTGTATTAAATAAAAGAGTCTGCCATTTATTGCAGGGGACATGGTTTCGATCCTTGGCTGAGGAACTCAGATCCCATATGCCACAGAGTAACTAAGCCTGGGTGTGGCAACTACTGAGCCCAGCTACTGAGCCCATGCACTCTGGAGCCTGCTAGCCATAATGAGAAATGCCACATGCTGCAACTAAAACCTGACACAGCCAGAAAGAAAGAAAGAAATATTTTTTAAAAAGAAGAAAGTAAAACACCATCTCCCATACTCACTCTGTCTGTCAACCATCAAGAACCACTGCCCTACACAGCAGGAAGCTTCACAGATAGATCTGTGCTGTTGGGAAAATCCTTGGGGGTAGGCTTCCCAGGTAGTGCAGTGGTAAAGAATCCACCTGCCAATGCAGTTGACACAAGAGGTGAGGGTTCAATCCTTGGGTCAGGAAGATCCCCTGGAGGAGGAAATGGGAAATTCCATGGAAAGAGGAGCCTGGTGGGTTACAGTCCATAGGGTCACAAAGAGTCAGATATGATAGTACACACAGCAACAACATCAGGAGGAAAGTACCTACTGAATGGGTTTCTACAGCTGTATAGAACTAGGACTTGAAACTCTCTTATGACCAGGATGCTGTGCATTCCATGAGAAGGCAAATGGTGTCTGGAAGAGGAAGTACTCCCAGGATAGGAGAAGTAGGAGATGCTGTGAAATCTCAGAGAATCTGAATTCTCATAAAGGAATCAGAGATCCAAGCTAACTTAGAGAACCAAATGATTTGGTAGAAAATTTGTGAATTATTAAACAAGGTTAAAACCAGGAAGAAAGGAGAAGAAAGTATGTGACTATGTCCACTGTAGAATGTACACCTAATTTAATAGGAAATTTAAGATGAGAAATGGACGGAAGATCATTATATAAACCATAAGTAGATAGCCAGTCCTTAGTCAAAAGGTACATGCCATGTTTTACATTCATTCACTTATCATTATTATTATTGTTATTGTTTATTATTTAATTCCAGAGGGTATGAAAGAGAAACGACATTCGTTACTCTGCAGAAGCTATATGGTTGAGAAGAAATATACAATTAACCTTTAGTCTGTACTGGTTTTCAGAAGCTGGAAACAGAAGACAGCTTCACAAAGAAGACATTTTAGATTGCCTTTGACTTTCATGTTGATTTATTTTTTTCAAGTGAGGACAGTGAGAAATGTTTTTAGGCCAAGAAAACAATAAGATGAAAGTCACAAAGGTATGAAAGTATATGACATGCTCAGGAAACCACAAAATTCCAGCATGGCTATGAAATAGATTTATTGGAAAAAATGATGAGAGCTCAGTCTGGACATACAGTTTGAAGCCAAATGGTAAAGGACATTACAGGACATCTAAGAAGTTCAGATGGGACCTTGTATAATGAAGGAGGCCTTTGAAGTTTTACTTGCTTGTTTTGTTCTTATTTTATTTTTACCCAAATCAAAGCTGTTTTTTCTAAAGATAATGAGAGAAACTTACAAGTACCATATCCCAGAAAAATAGCCACTGCTGATACAGCTTATACCCTCCCAGTGTTTCTACTAATTTATATCAAAAGATAGGTAATGGTAGACCCCACATTCACCTCGTTGAGAAGTGTAGCCTTGGTAGAACCACAAGGTCCTACCACTTTCTGTTTTAATTGAGTAGATGGGGATAAACACACAAACTCATGTAACATGAAAGGGATATATATATATATATATATATATATATATAGTGTATTTGTAGTTATAAAAACATTATTTATGCATTTATTTTTTGGCTGTGCTGGGTCTTTTTTGCTGTGTGCAGGCTTTCTCTAGTTGCGGCGAGTGGGAGCTACTCTCTAGGTGCAATGCCCAGGCCTCTCATTTGGTGACTTCTCGTCTTGCAGAGCACAGGCTCTAGGCATTCAGGCTTCACTAGTTGTGGTGAATGAGCCTAGCTGCCCCACAGCATGTGAAGTCTTCCTAGACCAGGGGTTGAACCAGTGTCCCCTGCATTGCAAGATGGATTCTACTGGACCACCAGAGAAGCCCCCTACACTTGTAGTTTTGAAGCAGGGAGATACTGCTTGAGGCTGAAAATGAGGGTAAGCTTTGTGGGGGAATGTAGCATAAAAATATGAGAGACTGATTCATAAAATTACTTGTGTGGGGCTCATGCCAATATATTTTGAGTTGCTCCAGTTTCAGTTACATGCGCGGAGGAAGTGAAGCCTTAATATCCAATGAATGGTGGTGCTTGTCCTCTGCAGTGGCCATTCTAAAATTTAAGTAAGGAATTGTACCCACTTATCACTTATCACTCACTCTTTAGAATTCACACTTATACGCCGACTAGTACAATCTCACCATTTGAGGATGGGGGTTATGAGTTACTTGGGATTACAGAAGTAGTCAGAGATGGGACTAGGCTTGTGTTATAGACTTTATGCCATCCTATCCATTTAGAGTCTCTTAAAAAAGGATTACAAAACCCAATGGAATAAAAAGAAATGGTAAAAAGTGAAAAACAACTATTGTTACTTTAAAAATTTTCAAAAGATTGAAAAAGACAATTTTCATACAGATATAAGATGAGCATATATCCAAGACTGTACTGAATTCACTGCATTAATAAACTGGTAAGATGATTTAAGGGGCTTCCCAGATGGCTCAGGGGTAAAGAATTGCCTGCCAATGCAGGAGACATGGGTTCGATCCCTGAGTCTGGAAGATCCCCTGGAGTAGGAAATGGCAACACACTCCAGAATTCTCTGGGAAAGCCTATGGACAGAGGAGCCTGGTGGGCTAAAGTCCATGTGGTCACAAGAGTCAGACGTGACTGAGTGACTGAACACGAAGATGGTTTAACCAGTCTAAAGAGTATTTGAGAAGCTAAGTATTTATAGGCAGATTAGTAAAGAATGTTAGAATAGCTGAGTTTGACAGAGCACAGTTTACACTAAACTATAATTTAGGGGGTTATCTGTCATAACAACATGAAAACATTTGCCTCTCTACCAGACAAAAATCTTTAAATTAACCTCTGTTCCAATGAAGTTCTACAATAGTCTATTCATTATAAAATTAATCAAAGGTACAAGCCTCTCACTGAGAGACACCCAGGACTTTCCCTATTTTCAAGTTTCAGATAAATTTTCTCAGAGTGATTCACAAAACTTCAAAGCTTTGACCTCAGATATCCTTTTTGAAAATTATTAGGAACATGTTGATTTATCTCTCTAGTACAGAACCTTTCAAATATAGTCATCCTCCTGGAAACAAATAATATTGACAGCCCACAGTTTTGGGTTTTATTTTCTTGGCTCTTAATGCTGCTATAAGAACCACAGCTCTAGCAAAATGTATCTGAGAACTTGTGAGAGTAAATTCCGTATTCTGCATTTATATTTAGTTAGAAGGCTGAAGACAGATCTCTAGCAAACAACATAAGGAATAAGCTGGAACTAGCTGAGCTTCCTATAGGTGAGAATTATTTGACTGTTTCTCAATGGACAAAAGACATGGGTATGAGCTTCTTGCACTGAAAAATGCACTTTAAAAAAATATTTATTTGGCTGCATCAGGTCTTAGTTGGGGCTCATTAGGTTTTTCGTTGCAGTACACAGTTTCTAGTTGTGGTCAGTGGGCTCAGGAGTTGCAGTGTGCGGGCTTCGTCCTTGGCATGTGGGATCTTAGTTCCCAGACCAGAGATGGAACCCACATCCCTTGCATTGAAAGGTGGATTCTTAACCACTAGACTGCCAGGGAAGTGCCCGGAATATGCACTTTTGAAACTTGTGGTCCCCTTCACTTCATTCATTCACCAATATGTTTACCTTTTTTAATTGCTAAGAGCTACTTGCTGTGGGAGATAGTAACATTTATAAGAGATTTTTATCATTCTTTTACAAGAATGTTTTAAAATGGTTGCAAATGGTATTTTCTGTGTGTTTGACACATGCAGCTACCTACTTGGTGGCATTTCCATGGTTTTGTCTCCTTAGTTTTCCTCAGAAGGAGAGGAAGTTACCATTTGTTCCCAAATGTGGAGCACATCAAAAGGAACAATGAACTAGCTGGGGATGAGTTTTTTTTTTTTTTAAACAGTAGTGTTATTCCTCTGTAACTGCTGTTCTAAAATTTAAGTAAGATATTCATCTTAAATTCTACAGGGCTTCCCAGGTGGCTCAGTGGTAAAGAATCCGCCTGCCAATGCAGGAGACACAGGTTCAATCCCTGGGTTGGGAAGATGCCCTGGAGAAGAAAGTAGCAACCCACTCCAGTATTGCTTGGATAATCCCATGGATAGAGGAGTCTGGCAGGCCATAGTCCAGGCAGCTGCAAAGAGTCAGACAAACCATTGTTTTGTATGTTTCTCTCTCTCCATCTCTTTATCTGTCTTTCTCAATCTCTCCCTACCTCTCTTTGTGGTTTGTTTTTATAGGAAGAAACATTCTGACTCTGTTATTCCATATTGGCCACAGTAGAAGTTTCTTTCTAAGCAAACAGGACTTGTAAATAATATGAGGAAAGAAGAAAGGTTACACACTTCAAAGCAAAATAAATGTTATGCAGCATTGTTAAATGTGATCAGGCAATGGCCCCTTAAAGTGTCAGGAGGTTTATTGCTAATGTACTAGACAGAATGCAGCTGCTTTTGAAGACTATGAAAAAGTGGTATAAATAGAGTTACCTAACATGAATGGATGGATTATTTTATAAACAAAGTTAACGAATTAGGCTAAATGACCACTGAGTACATTTAAATGTTTGTATCAATAAACTGTGTTCTTTACTGTGAGCCTTAGTATCATATAATTTCACAAATATTTACATTAAACTGTTAGAAGCTATAACAACTATTTCTTCACTGAACTTTACCATCATATACAAAACAACACTGGTATTAACTAATGATTACTCAGTAATTGCTTATCTTTTGTGCCTATGTGTTGAACACATTCAATACTTAAAACTGAAATCAGATAATTTCAAATACAGAATTCTACAAACATAAACTATCTCGAAGCTGGAAGAAAATACAAAAATTCCACTCAGAGCCCAGCTGACCTTTGCTATTACTAATTTGACAAAATATCTCAATGAAATTCAAGGCTGACCTTTCTGCACCCCATCTTATGACAATTTTTCTGTCTAAGGAGTTAATCAGCTCAAGTTTCATTGTACTGGGAACTTGGGAACAGAAGAAAGGAAGAAAAGCTTCATATAGCAAAAATTGAGGAACAGCACAGAATACACAAAATAAGGAAAACAGTGTCAGTATCAGGCAAATAGCTATCTAAAAACAGATAGTCTTATTAGAATCTTTTAAACATTCATGGCACTCAAACTTTTCTAATCTTTTTTTCTCATCAAAAAGTGTGAGAATAGTGTGGGTAAGTTTTTTTGGTATGCTTTTGAAGTCAGAAGAGAATGAAATGGTCAAACTTGACAAAAAGGGAGTTGCAGAAAAGTTAACGTTAAATAACAGTGCAGGAAAGTTTTTGGTTAAAAACTGAACATAAATAATGGTCTTTGGAATTGGAGAAAATGAATCATTTTAAAACTATTCTTATCTATCTCTCTTTCTACTAATGATTCATGAGTAATAAACATATAGAATAATTCATTATTCACCATATAATGGAAACAATTATCCTCTTTTTTCCCTCTTGGTCCTTGAGTGCACCGTGACAATATAGGATCCGTCATATGAACTAGTATGAGGTTGTTGTTGTATAGTCACTCAGCTGTGTCCAACTCTTTTGAGACCCCATGGCCTGTAGTCCACCAGGCTTCTCTGTCCATGGGATTTTCTAGGCAAGAATACTGGAGTGGGTTGCCATTTCCTCCTCCAGGGGCTCTTCCTGACCTGGAGATCAAATCCTCACCTTCTACACTGCAGGCGGATTCTTTATCATCTGAGCCACATTAGCTACCTAATAATTTTCAGAAATCATGACTTCCTGGGAGCATATAAGTCCCACTGTTTTCTTACATAGCCTCTCTCTGCTTCAAAACAGTCATCAATAACTATTCCATCTTTTTTATTTCAAATTATGCTTGTCTATAAGACCTTGATGCTGGGAAAGATTGAGCGCAAGGGGAGAGGGGTTGACAGAGGATAAGATGGTTGGATGGCATCACTGACTCAATGGACATGAGTTTGAGCAAACTCAGGGAGATAGTGAAGGACAGGGAAACCTGGCGTGCTGAAGTTTATGGGGTCTCAGAGAGTCGGGCATGACTTGGTGACTGAACAACAACAAGAAATGTTGGTGTTTGCATACTTTTATCACTCAATAGTTCCTGATTTTAAGTATTAAATGCTTGGATACTTGATGAAACAGAAAAATGGTTTACTTTATGCCATCAATTTAGACCACAAACATAATTTCACCTGAAAATTACACAAACATCCATATAACTAAGTTTCCTCTTTGTTTTCAGAATACAGAAAATTTCTTCTAATTGTGACCTCTTAGTATCGTTGCTAAGACAGAGTGGAAATTTGGAAGCTTACAAGTATACACTGTCCTGGCTTTTTTGGTACTCTCTGAGTTAAAGTGAATTGATTAAAGTCAATTGATTAAATCTTTAATATACAAACATGTCAGACCTCAGAATACGCAAAGGAAGCAACATTCAATTCTATCCATTAGGAAATGTTACTCTGGTATTCAGTAATAATGATTAACATGAGTCAATTATTGAGTTGCTTTTGCTTAATCATAATGTTGTGAAAGTGCTGAACTCAACATGCCAGCAAATTTGGAAAACTCAGCAGTGGCCACAGGACTGGAAAAGGTCAGTTTTCATTCCAATGCCAAAGAAAGGCAATCCCCAAAATGTTCAAACTACCACACAATTGTGATTGTCTCACACACTAGCAAAGGAATGATCAAAATTCACCAACTTAGGCTTCAACAGACGTGATCTGAGAACTTCCAGATGTTCAAACTGGATTTAGAAAAGGCAGAGGAACTAGAGATCAAATTGCCAACATTCGTTGGAACATCGAAAAAGCAAGAGAGGTCCAGAAAAACATCTGTTTCTGCTTCATTGACTATGCTAAAGCCTTTGACTGTGTGGATCACAGCAGACTGTGGAAAATTCTTAAAGAGATAGGAATACCAGACCATCTTATCTGCCTCCTGAGAAGTCTGTATGCAGGTCAAGAAGCAACAGATAGAACTGGACATGGAACAACAGACTGGTTCCAAAGTGGGAAAGGAGTACGTCAAGGCTGAATGTTGTCACCCTGCTTATTTAACTTCTATGCAGAGTACATCATGCATAATGCCAAACTGCAGAAAGCTCAAGCTGGAATCAAGATTGCCAGGAGAAATATCATTAACCTCAGATATACAGATGACATCAACCTTATGGCAGAAACGGAAGAGAAACTAAAGAGCCTCTTGATGAAAGTGAAAGAGGAGAGTGAAAAAGATGGCTTAAAACTCATTATTCCAAAAACAAGATCATGGCATCCAGTCCCATCACTTCATGGAAAATAGATGGGGAAACAATGGAAATAGTAGAGACTTTATTTTGGGGGGCTTCAAAATCACTGCAGATGGTGACTGCAGCCATGAAATTAAAAGATGCTTGCTCCTTGGGAGAAAAGCAATGACCAACCTAGACAGCATATTAAAAAGAAGAGACATTACTTTGCCGACAAAGGTCCATCTAGTCAAAGCTATGGTTTTTCCTGTAGTTGTGTATGGATGTGAGAGTTGGACCATAAAGAAAGCTGAGTGCCAAGGAAGTGATGCTTTTGAACTGTGGTGTTGGAGAAGACTCTTGAGAGTCCCTTGGACTGCAAGGAGATCCAACCAGTCCATCCTAAAGTAAATTAGTCCTGAATATTCATTGGAAGGACTGATGCTGAAGCTGAAGCTCCAATACTTTGGCCACTGAATGCAAAGAACTGACTCATTGGAAAAGACTCTGATGCTGGGCAAGGTTGAAGGCAGGAGGAGAAGGGGATGACAAAGGATGAGATGGTTGGATGATGTCACAGACTCGATGAACATGAGTTTGAGCAAGGCTTAGGGGTTGTGGGTCTCAAAGAGTCAGACACAACTGAGCAACTGAACTAAACTGACCTGAAGTGAAGGGAATGGAGAGATTCTAATGGGATGGGCAGAGTTACAGAAGGAAAGAACCCTTAATAATGTGCCAAAGAGTTAGAGCTTCCCTTGCAGCTCAGTCCATAAAGAATCTGTCTGCAATGCAGGAGACCAGGGTTCAATTCCTGGGTCAAGAAGATCCCCTAGAGAAGGAAATGGCAACCCACTCCTGTATTCTAGCCTGGAGAATCCCATGGACAGAGGAGCCTGGCAGGCTACAGTCCATGAGTTCACAAGAGTTGGACACAACTTAGTGACTAAACCACCAAAGAGTTAGAATTCTTGCAAGATAATAGAGAAGGGTCAGGATAGAAAGAAATCAATTAGAATGAAGTTTAAAAATATTAATCTGTCATTTGCTAATTGGATAGGGCTGCAGGGAAAAGGAGAGGCAGGGGACCATTCCTAGGTATAAGCTGGATTCACATCTATCTGCCAGAGCAGGAGTTCTGCACTTTAGAAAGGAAATGGAATTGGCCTAACATTGTTTCAGTTCAGTTTAGTTGCTCGGTCATGTCTGACTCTTTGCAGCCCCATGAATTGCAGCATGCCAGGCCTCCCTGTCCATCACCAACTTCCGGAGTTCACCCAAACTCATGTGCATCGTTTCGGTGATGCCATCCAGCCATCTCATTATCTGGTGCCCCCTTCTCCTCCTGCCCCCAACTCCTCCTAGCATCAGGGTCTTTTCCAATGAGTCACTTTTTCCCATCAGATGGCCAAAGTATTGGAGTTTCAGCTTCAGCATCAGTCCTTCCAATGAACACCCAGGGCTGATCTCCTTTAGGATGGGTTGGTTGGACCTCCTTGCAGTCCAAGGGACTCTCAAGAATCTTCTCCAACACCACAGTTCAAAAGCATTAATTCTTCGGCACTCAATCCATACATGACCACTGGAAAAACCATAGCCTTGAATAGATGGACCTTTGTTAGCTAAGTAATGTCTCTGCTTTGTAATACGCTGTCTAGGTTGGTCATAACTTTCCTTCCAAGGAGTGACTTTTAATTTCATGGCTGCAATCACCATCTGCAGTGATTCTGGAGCCCAAAAAATAAAGTCTGACACTGTTTCCACTGTTTCCCCATCTATTTCCCATGAAGTGATGGGACCAGATGCCATGATCTTAGTTTTCTGCATGTTGAGCTTTAAGCCAACTTTTTCACTCTCCTCTTTCACTTTCATCAAGAGGCCTTTTAGTTCCTCTTCACTTTCTGCCGTAAGGGTGGTGTCCTCTGCATATCTGAGGTTATTGATATTTCTTCCAACAATCTTGATTCTAGCTTGTGCTAAAATTGTTTGGGGTTGGCTTTCTTTTGCTGTATTTTTTTGAATGGGGGTAGGGGCCCAAATATCCTTATAAGAGACAACAGGGGCTTGTCAGGTGAGCACCATTGTTCTGTTGTGTTTGCTACTTCTGTCAACACAACAGCAAGAATCAGTTTTTAATAGAGTGCTGTTTAGTAGATAAATTGTGCCTGACTCTTTGAGACTCCATGGACTGTAGCCCACCAGGCTCGTGTGTCCACTATCTCCCAGAGTTCGCTCAGATTCATATCCAGTGAAGCTATCTAACCATCTCATCCTCTGCCATCCTCTTCTCCTTTTTCTTTCGGAGAAGGGGGCTTGGTGGCTCAGAGGTAAAGAATCTACCTGCCAATTCAGGAGATGTGGGTTCAATCCCTGGGTCAGGAAAATTCTCTGGAGAAGGAAATGACAACCCACTCTGGTATTCTTACCTAGGAAACCCTCTGGACAGAGGAGCTTGGTAGGCTAGAGTCTGTGGGGTTGCAAAGAGTCAACTTAGCCACTTAGCGAGTAAACAACAATACATCTTTTAATAGAGTAGCCCTCTTGTTAAATAAGACAATCATAGGCTTTATTGTACAGTTTTTTGTAATTTTCCTTTGAAATATATTTTAAGCCTTTTTTGTCAAATTTTGCCTTATTTTAACATCTTAATACAAATAAAAGTTTTTTTGTGGTTGTAAAATTTAGCTTATAAATCATTCAAATGGAAGGGAAAGGTTACTATGTCATTGTTAATAACTTGGTCTTTTAACAATATACATATTTTTGTAAAGGAAAAGCACTTTAGATGTTTAATCAGTACTATATGTCTGCTTTGCAGAAATAAAATTTAGCTTAGAGATTCTCTTTAAATATTTTTGTAGTTTTGTTCTCAAATGTATTTTCTGTTATACAGAAATATATGGAAATTTTGTACAAAGCTGAATAGTTGTACTGTTGGTCTAGATATTTAAAAACAAATCTGGACTTAGGCAAGTATATTTCACCATGTTAAAATATTTAATATGCTATTTTAGTATGCTATCAAAATTTGACTTCATAATTTTTAAAAAGTAAGATTTAATCTTATAAATCTTAATTTATAAAGATTTGTGTGGATTTGTTATGAAATTTTTAATTCCTCTAGATAACTGTTGATTGTCTTAAAATAAGAATAGAATTACTGTTTATCAGTTTTTTTTTCTTAAATTTTAAAAATTCAGGTCAGATTCATCTTGTCTTATTCACAAACTCCTGTATTTACCTAATTTGTGTCACTCAGAACACTTATGTTATAGCTATTTTTTCCTTAACTTGTAACCATCTGGCAGTGTATTCCTTGTCTCAAGTTGTATAAATTAAATCTGGCACTCTACCTGTTTCTTACACATTTGATGGGGCCATAGTTAGGGTGGTCTGACACCATGCAAAGAGCTGACTCATTGGAAAAGACTCTGATACTGGGGGTGGATTGGGGGCAGGAGGAGAAGGGGACGACAGAGGATGAGATGGCTGGATGGCATCACGGACTCGATGGACGTGAGTCTGAGTGAACTCCGGAAGTTGGTGATGGACAGGGAGGCCTGGTGTGCTGCAATTCATGGGATTGCAAAGAGTCGGACACGACTAAGCGACTGAACTGAACTGAACTGACACCATATTGTTGATGGTGACAGGAATGATGATGATGATGATGGCAATTATGTGATGATATGGGTAGAAATAGTAATGGTAAAGATCTCAATACAAGAGCAAGACCAAGTGAAGTCGCTCAGTCGTGTCCGACTCTTTGCGACCCCATGGACTGTAGCCTACCATGCTCCTCCATCCATGGGATTTTCCAAGCAAGAGTACTGGAGTGGGTTGTCATTTCCTTCTCCAGAGGATCTTCCTGACCCAGGGTTTGAACCCGGGTCTCCCGCATTGTAGGCAGACACTCTACCCAGTGAGCCACAAGGGAACTGTGTAATATTTTCACAATAAGTGTTCATACTGGTATTATCTCTTCATCATAGTTCTGTGAGATATTCATCCCCATTTACATGTGAAAAAAACAAAGTTAGAAAAGGTTAAATACTTCATCCAGATTTATCTATGACTCAATTTTTTTTAAAGGAAAATTAGTTTTGGTGGGATTATGTCAGTGTAGGTTGGTCAATCGTAACAAATGTATCACTTTTATTGGAGAACTGTCTGTTCTTTCCTCTTAATTTTACTGTGAAACTAAAACTACTCTAAAAAAGAATGACATCTTTAAAGATTAGTTTCTGACTTTACATCACACTTAGAGAGTTTTCCAGTTGTCAATATTATAAAAATATTACTCCTACTATCACTTTAGATTTCTTTATTTGCTATTTCATTTTTTTTCTTTGTTTAAAGTTTGCTTTACAGGGACCATTTTAAAAGTCTTCATTGGATTTTTTGTCACAATATTGCTCCTGCTTTATGTTTTGGAGTTTGGGCCATGAGTCATGTGGAATCTTAGCTTCCTGACCAGGGATCGAAACTGCACCCTTGCAATGGAAGACAAAGTCTTAACTACTGGACTGTCAGTGAAATCTCAGCTATTCCTTTTTCAAAATCTTTACATTTATATTCTCATTCTGATTGTCCGATAGAGGAGAGGTTGGTATTATAGTTGTTTTAGTGATGTAGATGGAGAAACTGAAGTAAAGAGGAGAAAATTGTCACTTGCTTAACGCCACTAAATCCAATAGTTTACAAGTATAATTTAGTGTTGCATGAATTAGTAGTAGTGATAGTAATAATAAACCAGCTTCACATACTTTTTCACTATAAGAATTCAGTCATTTTGATATATAACTCAATGGTCCAATTCCCACAGAGTTTTGCTTAAGATTCTTGCCTACATAAATTTATCATACTCTGCAATAATTTAGCTTGTGTAACTGAAGAGATTGTTTAATAGCAATTTCCTTACTAATCACTTTCTAATGACAAATTACTTTAATACAATGGATTATAATAATTCACCCGCTACCTTAAGCAATGAATAAATTACTATTTGCATATCACTTTTGAGTTTTTAGTATTACTTTTCAGCTCTAACTATTAATAATTCTCAATAAAATTTTGCATGCTTTGAGTTATTGGGAGCACTGCATGATAAGAGTGTTCCCAAATGATTCCATTGTTTATTATTCAACAAAGATAGACCTTTCAGTGTTGATTTCTTTTCCTGTGTAATTGCGTTTCTGGTTGCTCAGTATTTAAGTACTCATGGCACCAAGGGATTAGAGAATCAACTGTAGGTTAGGATCATAAATCCTGGTGACACATTTTGATTAAGAAGAGCAACAGAGACTGCAGTGTATGCTTAGTGCATTGGCCAGACCCCTCAGCTTTATCACAAGGTATTTATTTCTCCAGCTGCAAGTGAAGCTTTATAAAGATAAGATTTTTTCCTGTTTTATTCACTACTATAGCTGAGAAGTATTTACAAATTTTAAGTAGTTGAAATAATTACCTGGCACAATCAAAATTCAAAGGGTAATATATTCAATACTAATGAAAATAATTATAAGAAAAACTGTGCTGTGCTGTGCTTAGTCACTCAATCATGTCTGACTCTTTGCGACCCCATGGACTGTAGCCTGCCAGGCTCCTCTGTCCATGGGGATTCTCCAAGCAAGAATACTGGAGTGGGTTGCTGTGCCCTCTTCCAGGGGATCTTCCCAACCCAGAGATCGAATCCAGGTCTCCCATATTGCAGGTGGATTCTTTACCAGCTGAGCTGCCAGAATATTAGTATGTGCCAGGTACTTGTATCAAGATCTTTTCCATGAGTTAAGTGCCTGGGCTTGGTAAAAATCAGGGATAAAGTAAATAAATAAATACACTTAAATAAAGTGTGTTTTTAAAGTAGGGTTGTTAAGGAGGGACTCACTAATACTGTGATATTAAAGTAAAAACCTAATGGAGATGAGAGAATGAGTTCTAGAATGCCTAATTAGATCACATACTCAGGAACTCACAGGATCTTTGCATTAGTTTTCTGACCTGTGGGGTTAGGGCTATCATGGGGTGGTAATTATCACCAACCCCCATTCAACTCATCTATTTGGTCTGCCAGATGGCTCTCGAGAATGACAATGGATTATCATAAACTTAACCAGACCATGACTCTAGTTGTAACTTCTATTCCAAATGTGGTTTCACTTCTTAAACAAATAAATGCCCTGTATGTGTCACACTTCCCACGTGGTGCTATTGGTAAGGAACCCACCTGCAATGCAGGAGATGTAAGAGACACGGTTCGGTCCCTGGGTCAGGAAGATCCCCTAGAGGAGGGCATGGCGATCGCTCCAGTATATTTGCCTGGAGAATACCATGGATAGAGGAACCTGGCGGGCTACAGTCAGTCCATAGCGTCGCAGAGTCAGACGTGACAGAAGCGACATAGCATGCATGCCCACACATACCTGTCACACAGCTATTGATCTGGCAATATAGTTTCTCTTGATACTTATTAGTACCAGAACAGTTTGCTTTTCATTGGCAAGGCCAGCAATGTAACCATTATCATAAGTATACTGACCCTTCTACCCTATGTCTATAATTTAGTCCTATGGGAACTTCATTATTTTTTTTCTTCTGCAAAATGAATTATATTAATTGTATTCTATGTATTGGACCTAAAATGAGAAAGAATTAGCTACTACCCTACATTATTGGCAAAATATTTTTGTGTCAGAGTCTGGAAAACAAATACACCAAAAATACGGACTTTCATCTCAATAAAATGTCCAGAGGTCCCGTGGTACAGAGCATGTAAAAATAATCCTTCTAAAATGAAGATAAAGTTGTAGCATCTGGCCCTCCTACAGACAAAAAAGCAAAAGTATCATAGCATCTAGTGGTGACACCTGTTTGGGTGTGGGAAGTGACATTCCTCATTGAGTGTCCTACTCCAGTCCATTGCCAAGTGACCCAAGAAGCTGTTAGTTTTGAATGGAGCCCAGAACAAGAAAAGGCTCTGTCACATGACCAAGTAGAGTCAATGGTGCTTGAAGTGTCCATGGCATGGAGAGACCATGTTGGAGACTTTGGCAGGCCCCCAGAGGGAAATCTCAGTGAAGACTCAGGATTTTGGAGCAAATTCCTGCAATTTCCTGTGGGTAACTACTCTTTTTGAGAAAAAGCTTTCGGTTGCTTCTAAAACTTAGACCGGTCATTTAACAATGAGCCATTGGTGCTTCCCTGGTGGTCCAGTAGTTGAGTCTGTGCTCCTAATGCAAGGGGTTTGGGGTCAATCCCTGGTCAGGGAACTAGATTCCACATACTAAAATGAACAGTTCTTGCACACCACAATTAAGACCTGGCACAGCTATATATATATATATATATATATATATTTAAAATGAGCCATAATGTTATCTTGCAACCTGGTGTAGGGTAACCTCACTCCTAAATTTTCTAGTGTGTAATTCAGCCCCTCACATCTATATTCCATGAAAGTTGATTCCTCAGTATCAAGAAATTTGCTGATTCAATATCTACAAAGAATTTGTAGGGATGGGAGACCCACAGTTGGGAGAGTCATAATTGCCTGCTCCCTAAAATGTAGGTGGAAATCTGAGTGTCTCAGCCTTTTGTATATGAATTTTCAATCAATTTCACTTTTTCCCTAGCAACTTTCATCACCTCTGTTTTCAGGGACTTTGAGAACTTGATTTTCACCAGAAATCCTTGATAAATACTTAGTCTTCAACTTTCTTCGCTCTCTGATGTTTTTATGACCCCTCTTCCTGTTAATCTGTCTTCTTAAAATTATTTGAAATCTTCTTATGCTCTTGCCTCACTTCTCACTGTCTTTGTCTTGGGTAGCTAATTTTCTTTTTTCATTAATTTATGCTATTTTAATGGCTTTGTGGAAGAGGGATGAAAAGTTCATATTGTCAGTCTATCTTTTTAACAATGTCTCTCTATTGGTTTTTCAGAATGAGACTCTAGTGCCAATTCTAAAGTTTCAAGAAAAAATTTTAATATGATGATTGAAATAATATAAATTTAAAAACTATTATATTTCTAACTTGTATGTGCTCAGTTGCTCAGTGGTGTCTGACTCTTTGTGACCTTTTGGACTGTAGCCTGCCAGGCTCCTCTGGCCATGGACTCTCCAGACAAGGATAATGGAGTGAGTTTCCTCCTCTGGAGGATCTTCCTAACCCAGGTGTTGAACCAGTGTCTCCTGCACTGCAGACAGGTTATTTACCCACTGAGCCATCTGGGAGAATACTAAAATCGGTTGAGAAGGGGAAAAAAAAAAAGAATTTTCACTTTTATCAGTGATTTGAAAGGAGCAGCTTAAGAATAAAACCATCTGGGTCTTTTTCTTTGTGTTTTATAACATTTGGGCAAAATTTTCTTGGGAAGTTAGGGATGTTTTGCTTCTCTTTCATGAAAGCCTGATGTTTGCCTTCACAAATCAGTTCCTATTTCTTTCAATTTGGAGCTGATAAATCTTTACTGCAAATGGCAAATGAGGTCAAAAGACAACCCAGGAGACATGTCTTCTGCCTTTTATCACATGCTCTTTTACACTCAGGGGCCTGGTGAGAATGGTTCTGAGGGAGATAGTGAGGAAAAGTCCCTCAGTAAAAGTTGTTTGGCTGTGTGGTTTACAATATTGGTGATTTATCAGTCACTTGTCACTTATAAATCTCTAGGAATCCAAAAGACCAAACAGCCATCCAGGTAGAAACCTGAATTCAGAGTCTACCCCTAGCCTGGAAGAGAATTTCTATTCTATTACAAATTTCCAAGACCTGTCCAGTTTTATATTTTTGTAAGTAAGTCAGAGAAAAATGTAAGAGGCATGTTCAGGTAACATGGATAGAGAAACATTGATAGCTATGCTGTGGGAGAGAATCCAAAATCACAATATTTCAATATGCTGAATTATGGGAATAATACAAAAATAACAAACATGTGTTGTTCTTACATTTTAAAAGTTCAAGTTAATAATAGTATTTGCCATTTATTGCAGGTAAAAGGTGCTATGCTTATCCAAGATACAGTGCTAAGCATATGCACAAAACATCTCTTTTAACCATGGTAACCTCCTCAACAGTAATTGATTGAGCACTTAAAACAAACCAGGCTCTACACTATGTGCATAAAATAGATCAGTGAACAAAACATAAATATGTTGGCTCTCGTAAGGCCTAGACATGAGTATCAATACTGTGGTTCCCATTTTTTGGGTGGAGAGACAAAGTAAGAGACATTCTGTAAACCTAGGTTCTCAGAGCAAGGGAAGAGGCAATAAATAGAGTCAGTCCATTTTCTCAGTTTTCCCCTAGTTAAATTTTAACGAAATTAAGTAATTGCATAGAAAAGAGGCAATGTATAACACTTGTGAAGTAGACAATCTAATTGACAGCAAACTCAACAAGTATCAGTATTTTAATGAGGTTGCCAAGAATCTACAAGTGCAATAACTATGAAACACTGGTTAAAGCATGACCTCTGAGGTCAGACAAACTTGGTTTCAAATCTCAGAACCTCTGTTAACTAACCGTGTAACCTTCATGCTTCACATGCTTCACTTCTGTGTTCTCAGTTTCTTCAATAGTGAAATAAATATACTCAAAATCAGGTGAGGATTAAATGAGGTTCCATGTATGTCCTCAGCAGAGTTCCGAGTACATTTTAATGGTGCATAATTGTCGCTATTCATCCTGTAGCATTTAAGGGTTAATCTGGAGTTCCATACACTGACATGTGGTCTCTAAATTTAGCGTGATATTTCCTTTTATTACACTGTAAAGGAACACTCTCATTTCCCTAAAATTAAGTAAGTCATCACAAATGTTTCAGAATGGCTCCAACTCTTTCAAAGCATCCGCTGTCCCTTGTTTATTCAGATGACAGCTCCATCTAAACTGTTACATAAACAAACACACAAAAATATTCACAAACTGTAGCTGAACATGCATTTGTTTCCCTGCTTCTAGATGTCTTTCCTATTAAGTTAGCCCAACTCATGGCTATGGAGGTCAGTGCTATCTGACTTTTTACTGAAGTATTTTTTGGTCACATCCCTATATAAATTTATGGGCATCTGTGGTGGCACTAGTGGTAAAGAACACGCCTGCCAATGCAGTAGACATAAGAGACGTGGGTTAGGTTCCTGGGTCAGGAAGATCTCTGGAGGAGGAAATGGCAACCCACTCCAATATTCATGCCTGGAGAATCCCTTGGACAGAGGAGCCTGGTGGTCTATGGTCCACACAATTGCAAAGTCAGACACAACTGAAGCTACTTAGCACACATACCAACTTATGGAGGCCATTTGTTAAGTTCTGATGGATCCTAAAAAACTAATGATTTGAAAATAAGACAACCGGTCTTAAGTCCCAATGTGAAATTCTCAGTGTACCTTGTAGACTGAATATCAATAGAAATAAACAACAGAAATTACGTGACTGGCCACCTGGTGTATTCTGGCCTGGCTTGATACCAAGGGCGTGTATTTTAAAACTGAAAGCAACAGAATTTGGTAGATGTGTCATCTTACAGTTGAGTCTTATTTGATCTTACTACTTCAGGAAAAAAAAATCTTCTTTAAAACCCTTTCTATTGATCATATGTCATTGAGGAAGTTTCTAGAAATTTATTCATCAGACCAGAAAGAACATCTTATTTCTTTTGTAGAGCATACTTTAAAAAAGTTCCATGATAAATTTCAGAAAAAGGAATGAAAATAAAGAAGAATACTGCTGCTCTTACACAGATGCGACCTCAGCTAGGGTATTTCTGAACAAAAGGCAGTTTAACAGAGAATGATGAAATATCTACCATCCATCTACTGATCTAGGGGTATCAATATAATAGCATTTCCCAAATTGGAGAAGACTCTTGAGAATCCCTTGGCCTGCAAGGAGATCAAACCAGTCAGTCCTAAAGGAAATCAGTCCTGAATATTCATTGGAAGGACTGATGCTGAAGTTGAAACTCCAATACTTTGGCCACCTGATGCAAAGAACTGATTCACTGGAAAAGACCCTGATGCTGGGCAAGATTGAAGGCAGGAGGAGAAGGGGATGACAGAGGATGAGATGGTTGGATGGCATCACTGACTCAATGGACATGAGTTTGATCAAGCTCCAGGAGCTGGTGATGGACAGGGAGGCCTGGTGTGCTGCAGTTCATGGGGTCACAAAGAGTTGGACATGACTGAGCAACTGAACGGAAATGAAACTACTTTTCCAGACCACAGTGATCTCAAAGTATCTCCATCAACTATCTATAAAGTTTAAATATCTTAAAGGAATTAGTATATTAGCCTAATAAGACTTTTAAGTGGCATCAGATTGTTGTTGTTTTTTAGTCACTGAGTTGTATCCAACTGTTTGCAACCCCATGAACTGCAGCATGTCAGGCTCCTCTGTCCTCCACTGTCTCCTGGAATTTGCTCAAACTCATGTCCATTGAGTTGGTGATGCTATCTAACCATCTCATCCTCTGCCTCCTTCTTCTTTTGCCTTCAATCTTTCCCAGCATCAGGGTCTATTCCAATGAGTCAGCTCTTTGCATCATGTGGCCAAATTATTGCAGCTTCAGGTTAGTATCACGTATCTTCTGTTCAGTTCAGTTCATTTCAGTCATTCAGTCGTGTCCGACTCTTTGTTACCCCAGGGACTGAAGCATGCCAGGCCTCCCTGTCCATCACCAACTCCCGGAGCTTGTTCAAACTCATATCTATCGAGTTGGTGATGCTATCCAACCATCTCATCCTCTGTTGTCCCCTTCTCCTGCCTTCAATCTTTCCCAGCATCAAGGTGTTTTCCAATGAGTCAGTTCTTGGAATCAAGTGCCAGAGTATTGGAGGTTCAGCTTCAGCATAAGTCCTTCCGATGAATATTCAGGACTGATTTCCTTTAGGATTGACTGGTTTGATCTCCTTGCAGTCTAAGGGATTCTCAAGAGTCTTCTCCAGCACCACAGTTCAAAAGCATCAATTCTTTGGTGCTCAGCTTTCTTCACAGGCTTTCTTCATGGGCTTCCCTGGTGGCTCAGAGGTTAAAGCATCTGCCTGCAATGCGGGAGACCTGTGTTGGGAAGATCCCCTGGAGAAGGAAATGGCAACCCACTCCAGTATTCTTGCCTGGAAAATCTCATGGACAGAGGAGCCTGGTGGGTTACAGTCCACAAGGTAGCAAAGAGTCAGACACAACTGAGCAACTTCACTTTCACTTTCTTCATGGTCCAACTCTCACATCCATACATGGCTACGGGAAAAACCACAGCTTTGACTTGACAGACCTTTGTTGGCAAAGTGATGTCTCTTCTTTTAAATATGCTGTCTAGGTTTGTCATAGCTTTTCTTCCAAGAAGCAAGCATCTTTTAATTTCATGGCTGCAGTCACCATCTGCAGTGATTTTGGAGCCCAAGAAAATAAAGTCTTTCATATATCTTAGATATATGCATAGGAATTCTCTAAGTCTTGTTAAATTATGCTGCAAATAGACTATTGGATATTACAGTTCTACCAAAAGTAAATTCCTTGTTCTTCCACATTTTATAAAGAATTTTTATTATCTGCCACTCATCCTTTGGATAGAGGAGGATGGCAAGTTACAGTTCATGGAGTCACAAAAGATTCAGACATGACTTTGTGACTAAAACAACAAACTTATTATAGGCATATCTAGAAATGAATATTATGTCCTTTAATTTGTAGTACTTTGTGACAATTTCCATTCAGAGTTGATGAATAAGTGTGAAGTAGTATTAATGGTTAATCATCTCAGAAAATAATATGAGCTCTATAGTATTGTGTGCTCAATTGTGTCTGACTCTTTACGATCCCATAGACTATAGCCCTCCAGGCTCTTCTGTCCATGGAATTTCCCATGCAAGAATACTGGAGCAGGTTGCATTTCCTCCTCCAGGGGATCTTTTCCACCCAAGGATCAAACCCATGTCTCTTGTATCTCCTGCATTGGCAGGTGGATTCTTTACCACTAGTGACCCCTGGGAAGCCCTACATGCATTCAATTGTTAACAGCTGTTAACAGCAGTAAGTCAGCATTAGATAAATAAGCTCTATGCTTACTGTGTAAAATGAAAGATGCATTTTAATGGAACTGATATCTTGCAGTTGCATGATTTTGAGCAAAGCACTTAACCTCTCTAAACTAGTGATCTTCTGTCATATGAGGGGTGTTAATACCTGTTGGAGAGCATCGAATATGACCACATGGAGAGAGACAATGGGCTATGTAGTAGGTCATCCACAAATGTGGATTCTCCTCCTTTTATCTGGAAAGTCTCTACTCACAGCAGGACAATGAATGACTTGACAAGTCACACTTTGCTTTTGGCCCTCAGATTGTTTTTTCTTCTGTGCAAGAAATTTTATTTTTGTTTTCTGCCTTCTCTTTGAAAGACATGACTTTGACTCATGTTTGTTTTCTTTAATCTCAAAGCAACTTGAAGGGTTTACGTCTCTTACAGTTGGGAGCTAAGAAAATGATAAGAAAACAGACACACTCACTAACTGCTCTGGAGGTAGGCTTCTCCCGGGGCAAAATCCTCTCTCAGTCGCAGACTTTCATGTCCGCATTGCTGTTTGGAAAAGCAGCTAGATCAAGCTTCCTTTGAGACACTGTTTAAAGATATGGCTTTAGGGAATCAGCTTCACTTAGTAGAGAAATGATCTGTGTCTCCGGAGGAATTGCTGTTGTTGTTTAGTCGCTCAGTCATGTCCAACTCTTTGCAACCCCATAGACTGTAGGCCTCCAAGCTCCTCTGTCCATCAGATTTTCCAGGAAAGAATACTGGAGTGAGTTGCCATGCCCTCCTCCAGGGAATCTTCCAGACCCAGGAATTGAAACCACGTCTCCTGATTGGCAGGCAGATTCTTTACCACTGAGCCGCCTTCGAAGCTCAGCAGCAGAAAAAGACAAGTGGGAGCTGGTCAGAATGAGGATTTGAACAGGGTGATGCCTGGAGCATTGCTAGGAAGCTATCTGCCATAAGCAGGCAGGCTGAGGACAGGTTTCTGCAAAATGCCTTCTGCCCACCTGATGTCTTGGGTGTGGCCAGACAGCAGTGAAATCTCACCATCTCTGCCAAGTGTCTTTCACAGATCTTTGACACAGCATCTATTTTCTCTTGTCAGTTTTTATGCCAGTAAAGGACCTTTGGGGGCTTCCCTGGTGGCTCAGACAGTAAAGAATCACATGCAATGCAGGAGACCTGGGTTTGACCCGTAGGTCAGGAAGATCCTTTGGAGAAGGGAATGGCTACCCACTCCAGTATTCTTGCCTGGAGAATTTCATGGACAGAGGAGCCTGGCAGGCTACAGTCCATGGAGTCACAAAGAGTTGGACATGATTGAAGAACTAACACATACACACATACACTTTGGAATGACAGGCATAGTTGAAAATTGACATATATCAGTTTGGATAAGCAATCAGTTTTAGAAATGAACAATTGATGGCTCCACGATAAATCTATTCAGGTAGCCAAACAGAGGAATATGGGCTTATATGGATACTGGTTTCAACATAAGCCACTGCTTTGCTTGCCTCAGTCTATGCAGTTCATCCTCAGAACCTGCCAGGCTGACCCACCAACTCCCAAACTTTCGACATAAATCCTTTGTCACTTTCTGAAAACTCAAAAGTGTAGAATAATAGCTATTTCCAACAGCATGTACATGTGAAGGTGTTCTGTTATTACTCTGCTTGAATGGAACACATATGTAACCTGTGGAGTTCAGATCATGATTTAATGTGTACACCCAAACTATCTCTGTCCATGTGATGTAATTTTTAAACAATTAATTAATAAAGTTACACTTAAGTAGTAAAGCTGGTGTTACAAGGTGGATTGACATTAATTACTTTAGTGACAGATTTGAGCTTCCAGTAAAAATATACATTAATAATACATAATATTTACCTATGATATAGAATATGTATTGTCTATATCTTATACAGTTACAATTTGAGATTTCTCTATGTAATTCTGTTCCTGCACAAAATGTATTCCTGCACACATTTGTTATAGCTACTTGTGGAAGACCGTAACTTTCCTTTAATAATTACAGAACAAAAGCTAGACATCATTACTTATGAAAGAACCACAATTAAACTACCTTGGGTTTTCCTCTATGTATTTTGGGCTTAGAAACTTTGAATGAATCAGCAGAGGAGAGGTTAAAAGTTGCTATGGTTTTAATTACTTTCCTATTTTTTTTTTTAACCAGATTGTCTGTTTATTAGAACTGATTGATTTGAATTGATGAGTTTTATTGATTTTTTTCCAGGCACAATTTAATTTAATCAAATTGCCTTGTTCCAAGCTGTGAAAATGAGCTTTAGTTTCTAATCCAATTAGAGGGAGCCTATAGGGTGTTGGTCACATAAGAACTGGGGAGTAACTAATTTGCTTGCCAGTTAACTGAAGTCAGCAGTGTATAGAATCCTCATGGTGCAATCCCAAATGGTACAAATAACCTGTGCCTAAAAGTCTCTGAACTGTGGTGTTGGAGAAGACTCTTGAGAGTCCCTTGGACTGCAAGGAGATCCAACCAGTCCATTCTGAAGGAGATCAGCCCTGGGATTTCTTTGGAAGGAATGCTGCTAAAGCTGAAGCTCCAGTACTTTGGCCACCTCATGCGAAGAGTTGACTCATTGGAAAAGACTCTGATGCTGGGAGGGATTGGGGGCAGGAGGAGAAGGGGACGACCGAGGATGAGATGGCTGGATGGCATCACGGACTCGATGGACGTGAGTCTGAGTGAACTCCAGGAGATGGTGATGGACAGGGAGGCCTGGCGTGCTGCGATTCATGGGGTCGCAAAGAGTCGTACACGACTGAGTGACTGAACTGAACTGAAAAGTCTCTGAAATAATACTATTTTTAGGATATGGCAGATCATAGAAAATGGCCAAGTTACAGGCACTAAGGAATTTGTACCACCATTGGGCCCAGATATCTGAGAGGTGACTCAAGAGATGAGAGTCAACCAGTCTGAGGCTCAAAGTCATAAAATCAGCCCTTAAGTAGCTGACAGTTTCCAAAGGCATAACTTGCAGAGAAAGTCCTTTTCTCTTCTTCCCACTCTGAGTGCGTCATGCTCCATCCCTCAGTCATGTTTAACTCTTTGTGGCCCCACGGACTGTAGCCCATCAGGCTCCTCTGTCCATGGGATTCTCCAGACAAGAAAACTGGAGTAGGTAGCCATTTCCTCCTCCAGGGGATCTCTCAGACCCAGGGATCAAACCCACATCTCCTGCATCTCTTGCACTGACAGGCAGATTCTTTCCCACTGCCCTACCTGAGAAGCCCCCCTCCTATTCTGTACTCCCATACACATCCCTTTCTAAAGCTGACCACACGTCTGCTTTAATCTGATCTTGCTCATAGCAAATGTCAGGCACTACAGTGTTTGTGGGAAACCCCATTATAATAAAATCTATTACAGCATCTTGTTTTATCTGAGGTTACAAGAGGGTTCATCTCTGTTTAGAATCAAATATTTCCGAAAATAACTTTTCAGATTTTAGTTCAACTTAGTTGTTGGGTAAAGCAGTGACTATGACTCTTTGCGACCCCGTGGACTGTGTAGCCCACCAGGCTCCTCCATCCATGGGATTCTCCAGGCAAGAATACTGCAGTGGGTTGCCATTTCCTTCTCCAGGGGATCTTCCCAACCCAGGGATCAAACCCAGTTCTCCCTTAGTTAAACCTAGATAACTATGATTGATAAGATAATTTTCCAAGGTTTTGTGTGAAGTCAATCTCACATAGTAGGTCAGTGAATCATATCAAAACATCTTGAGTGTAAATAGTTTTTCTATAAATGAACAGATATTTATTATTGTATAACAGCTTTCTCTTTCATTTTTAACTGAAAGTTCTCAGAAACTATAATATCCATGTAATATTGTTATAGAGATAGAATATAGATATTGACCACTTTGTCTAAGCAACTCTGAAAATTTTCTCAAATACATAATCTGCAAAACTTTTTTGCATTTCTCTTATTTGTGAGTGAAGTTGAGCATCTTTTCAGCTAGTTAAGGGCCACTTTTCTTTCTGTGACATGTTTATTTAATAAATGTTATTGTTAAACAAACTAGCTTTAAATATTTATCAGATATAGAAATACAGTGATTTAAGTATACTAAATTTTTTAGCCATCAACCTGAGAAAGCTCTATTTTATTTCTCATAAGTAGCCATAACTGACTCAATGGACGTGAGTCTGAGTGAACTCCGGGAGTTGGTGATGGACAGGGAGGCCTGGCGTGCTGCAATTCATGGGGTCGCAAAGAGTCAGACACGACTGAGCGACTGAACTGAACTGAACTGAATGTGCAGATTCTCTACAATGTTTGCATTATTTGCAAGCAATGACATTCTTGATTTTTTGTTTTTCTGGTTTGCTTCTATTCCTTACAGTTTTGATTTATTCTCTTTGTCTTACTATAGCAGAAGAAATCCCAGCAATATGGTTAGTAAGGGTGGAAAAGAATAAACCATACAAAATAGGATACTGGAGCAAGTGGTTAGCATATGGAGAAGGCTAACTGGAAACCTACAATGTCGTAAACTAATAATTAATTCCAGATGGATGAAAGGGCTAATTGTGAGAAAAGTGAAACTAGTAGAAGAAAATGCAAAACAGTATCTTTATGAACTTGATCTAAGAAAGGTTTTTTAAAGGATATTGGAAAATACAATCCACATGAAAGAGAAAGTAATGGTTTTTATTAAAATGTAGATTTTCTGTGTATCCATGTACAAGAGTCTCTATGAGTGAAACAATTCAGAGACAGTAACTGCAGAGCAGATCCATACACAGAATTACTACTATTGAGTGTCTATTACGTGTCAGGCATTTTCAGCATTCTATGTATAGAGCAGTTAACAAAAGGGACAAAAATTCTTGTCCTCGTGGAACTGACCTAGTCCTATAGTTGATGTGATGTAAAATGAGGATTTGAACCTATTTCTGCCAACTCTAAAGCTCATGCCTCATGAAGTATTAATAATAAATACATTGACATTCAGTGTTTATACATCACTTTATAAATATTCTGCATACTTAGTCGTGTTCAACTCTTTGCATCACTGTGAACTATAGCTTGCCAGGCTCCTCTATCCACAGGATTTTTCAGGCAAAATTACTGGAGTGGGTGGCTATTTCCTACATCAGGGGACCTTCAAAGCCCAGGAAATGAAGCTTCACCTCCTGTATTGCAGGCAGATTCTTTACCTGCTGAGCCACTGGGGAAGCCCCATAACTATTGTGAGCTTGGTTAATATGGTTTCATCCCTGACCATTGGATCCACACTGGTATAACAAAATCTGAGCCTACAAAGATCAATGCTATGATGAATTCTCTAACGTAAAAGTAATCTTGAAAGAAGTCAGTCTTTCCAGAAAATAACCAACCTTGTAATGAATAGAGATATAAACATATCAAAAATTCCTGTAAATAAGTTAAAAAAAAAGAGAAAACCGTAGGAACAGCCAATAGATTTAGAAAATATAAATGACCATTAAACATAAAACATACCTCACTAGCAGTCAGGTACCTTGACATTGAAAGCAAAATGAGATACTATTTCTTACTCATCCAACTGGTAAAACTTAAAGTAAGATAATTCAAGTAATGGAGAAGGTGTAGAGCAATATGGATTCTTATACACTGATGAGAGTGTAACTAATACACCATGCTAGGGAGATAGTATGCTTGGGAGAGAGCAGATTGCCAATATCTATTAATAATAAAGCTGTAGTCACCTGTTTCTTATGATCCAACAAATCCAATTCTACATGTATACCCTAGAGACAGGTACATAAATGCTTACTGCAACGTTGCTCATAACAAGAAAAACTGGAAAAAGAGACACCTAACTATCCATTAAAAGAAAGATAGATATATACATTCTTCTCTACATTATACATTACACTCTATTCATCTAATGAATAACAGGTAGCAGTGATGATAAATGACCTGGAGTTCTTTCTATCAACAAAGATAAATCTCACACACATAATTTGGGACAGAAATATAAATTGGAATAAGATGCATTCAGGTTCCTATTTTGTGAACTTAAAGACATGTAAAGCATTATTTTATATTGATTATGAATTCATATGTATTTCATAAATACACAAAAAAGTGAGAAACTCCAAATTATGGCAGTGTTTCCCTTTTTGAAAGAGGAAGGTAAATCTAGTTGAAGAAGTGAATTAAAGAGGTCTCACGTCACTAAGAGTCGGACACGACTGAGCGACTTCACTTTTACTTTTCACTTTCATGCATTGGAGAAGGAAATGGCAACCCACTCCAGTGTTCTTGCCTGGAGAATCCCAGGGACAGAGGAGCCTGGTAGGAAGCCGTCTATGGGGTTGCACAGAGTCGGACACGACTGAAGTGACTTAGCAGCAGCAGCAGCAGCATGTCACTTTTAAAATTTTGTTTCTTAATCTGAGTAATATAATGTATATTTATATTTATATACATGAATGATTTATACTATTCTTTATGCCTGTTGAATGTCTAAAATATGTCATGATATTTTAAACTTATAAAATAGTAAATATACTCTCAAGTTTGTTTTTCTTTTTCTTTTCTCTGTTCATCTTTTGTTGTTGTTCAGGCCCTACGTCATGTCTGACTTATTGGGACCACATGGCCTGCAGCATGCCAGGCTTCTCTGTTCTCCACTATCTCCCAGAGTTTGCTTAGGTTCTATAGATGGGTATTAATGCTGCCTTTGAAGGAAACTTGAACACACTCAAGGTTATCCAATGCAATATTCAATGCTCCCTTTCGAAATAAACCATTTTATCCAAAAGGGAAGAGCAGTGATATATGTTCTGAAAGAATAATTTTATATCCATGCTTTTAATCTCTAGTATATAGTCAAACATATGGGAAGCTTTTTCAAAATACCCTTGACTAAAACCCACAGGTGGCCTATCAAGTGAAAAACTCAGGGATGGATTCTTATTATAAATATGTTGAAAAACATATTCCCCAGGTGCCTTCAATGTGGAATCCCAATTGTGAGCAACAGATTAATGCGATCAACATCCAATTATGTAAAGGCAAATTACCTCTACTTAAAATCATCGTTGAGCATGCTTGAAGAAAGATTTTTGCTGGACTCAACACCATGATTATGTTAAGGACCATGTGCAGAAAGAAGAACCTGGAAAATCAATGTACTCTATGCATGATTTTGTTCTTTTCCCCTCACCTCAGTGTCTTGTGTTTTACACGGCAAAATATGCGTATAATATACTTCCGAGATGATCTCACCCTTAGATGTGCTTTAGAATTAATTAGATTTTGGCAATTAATATCTCATTCTGATAATACAACTATTGATTTATTGACCTTTTATTTGTCATTTTTAGTAATGACTGATGACATTGTTTGTTTTTTTAATTTTATGGATTGTAATTTCAGAGCCAGTAATAAAGCACTGATGAATAAATTATGGAGTGGGGGGAGGATTGGTAATCCCTCCACAAGGTGAATACATTTAAACCTCAAAACACTTAGTTCACTTTCCCAGCCATGTAAAGAATTAAGAAATAGAAAATAACACATTTTAGCTTCATGTTAATCATTTTAAGTCACCAGAGAGACAAAGCCCTTTGTCCTCTCTTAAGTGTCTAAGTCCATAGAGTTTCAAAAGAACACCTACTTACTCAAATTCAGTCCAGAAGCAATTTTCATCATAAAGGTGATGGACGTTTGTACCTAGTTACACTTTAGCCGAAAAGAAAAAAAGAAATTGTCCTTTACTCCTGTTTGCTGTTTCTATGTTTTAAGAACAAAATACCCAGTCCAGTGAAAGTCTATCTTGTCAGTTAATTTTTTATTGCTGAATAGTTATATGTTTAAACAATGTTTCTTTGGGAGCATCATAATAAATGGGCCCTCAGGGATGTCAGATGCAAAATGATAGCAGGTGAGATGATACACAACACTGCTGGGGGAGCCCGAGGTGTCATTCATTCCTCCAAATAGCTTTGAATTATAGTTTTGAAAATATTATCTTTCCAAAGGAGAGACAGGGAAAATGAAGCATGTAAAATCATCCTTTGGGAGACACATATAATTTAGGGGAAGGAAAAGAAGTTCCCTCAACACAAAGATAGTAACAACAACAACAGCAACAAATATTGATAAAAGATAAGTTGTTGGAAAAGAAACTGAGAACCAGGAAAGAGAAACTGCCCAGAAATCACAAGAGGAACATCAACAAGCAAGCATCGGGGTAGAGATGAAACACCATCCACCACAAGTTGGCTGTGGCCCAGGTGCATCATATATGCGTTCTATCCATTTAGCATTATGTTATCTAACTGCCCTATGTGGGAGGTAATTTTTTTCAACATATAGATGATAAGATTCTGGTTTAGATTAAGATTCTCAGGGGCTTCCCTGGTGGCTCAAGTGGTAAAGAATCTGCCTGCAATGCAGGAGATCCGGGTTCAATCCCTGGGTCCAGAAGATCCCCTGGAGAAGGAATTGGTTTTCAACATATAGATGATAAGATTCTGGTTTAGATTAAGATTCTCAGGGGCTTCCCTGGTGGCTCAAGTGGTAAAGAATCTGCCTGCAATGCAGGAGACCCGGGTTCAATCCCTGGGTCCAGAAGATCCCCTGGAGAAGGAATTGGCAATCCACTCTGGTATTCTTGCCTGGAGAATTTCATGGGCAGAGAAACCTGGCAGGCTACAGTCCATGGGATCGCAGAGTCAGACACAACTCTGTTTAAATAAAAAATATAATGTCATGGATAACCAACCAGGAACTACTGTATAGGGCATGGAGCTCTGAGCAGTGTTACATGGCAACCTGGATGGGAGGGGAGTTTGGGGGAGAATGGATACATGTGAATGTATGACTGAATCTCTTCACTGTTCATCTGAAACTATCACAACATTGTTTGTTAATTGGCTATATCCCAATACATAATGTGCCATTTCATTTATTCCTTCCATTCATGTGAGAAAAAAGGAAGGACAGGGAAGCCAAGTGTACTATAGTCCATGGGGTCACAAAGAGTTGGATATGAGTTAGTGACTGAAGAACAAATAAAATTTTAATCAGTAATTTCAAAATAAATACTTTTTATGAAAATTTAACTTATTAATACTAGCTCAAGAGTAAAAATTTTAAAACCATAAGCCTCTGACCACTAAATAAATTGAATTTGTACTGAGAAATCTACCACTCTCAAGAACACACTATACTGTCCTAGTCGCATAAACATTTAAAAACCTTTTACTAAAATTCAAGGGACAGACAATTTTCAGAGACCTGAAAATTTGGCAATATCCCTTAAACTCATTTTATTAGGCCACTGAAATTTTGGCACTCAAATTGAGAAGTATGTAAAAATAAAATCACTTTAAAAATTAATATAGATACATAAACCTGTATCAAACAACTAAAGAAATGTATGAAATCATAGAATGTATTGAAACATTTGTGTTTCACAGGAAAGCAAATGATATAACATTAGAATCTCTATTATGTCATTAATAGATACAGAGGAAAATATAAAACCCTTTTATGATCAAAACTTAGCTAAAAGTAGAAAGGACCTTATTTAATATGGCAAATGATGTCCAGTAAAGACCTGCTTAGCATACTTAAACATTAATAATACAGAAAGATAAAACCATAACAAACCAAATTACTCCTCTCAAACTCTCAAAAGAAAAAAATTACTCACTAGTAATACTTTAATCAACATATACTGTTAGTCTTTTCAAGTGCAAAGTGACAAGACAAGGACATATAAAAGTATTGGAAAGGAAGAAAAGGGTATTATTTATTGACAATCTAACTGCCTTAGAAAACCCAAGAGAAACTACAGATAAATTAGCACTACTGTTAAATGCCAGAAAGAAAACCAAAATATGAAAATCCAATAGCAGCAAATATCTAGACAATTTATATAGAACAAATGATTTTTAAAAGAAAATATTAACAAAGGAACAAAGCCAAGTCAATGTCTAGTAATAAGTCTAATTAAAAATGTCTTAAGATCTGTATAGGAATATGTATAAAACCTTACTGTGGAATATAAATAAGGGTCTGTATATTCAATGTGCTCATATAATGGAAAACCTGTTCTTACAAAGGTGCAAATCTCAAAAATTAATTGGCAAATTCAGTGTGTTTGTTTGTTTTTTTGTTTTTTAATTTTTAAATTTTATTTATTTATTTTTTTTTCAGTGTGTTTGAAATAAAATTCCCCACCACGTCTGAGGAGCTTAAAGATGAACTTTAAAATGTTGTGTAAAAATAAACAGTCATGAAGGTACAAGAAAATTAGGAAGAATGTGAAGAATAAAAGAGGACATGTCTTTCTGTATTTAAGCATTCCTTTTGGTATTAATACAGCAAGAGAAGCATATGTCAATGGAACAGAATTGATAACCTAGAAAGAGAAATTCTCAAAAGAAGCTCTTGGCATATGACAAAGGGAGCATTAAAAATCAGTTGATAGCTATTTACAATAGCCAGGAAGTGGAAGCAACCTAGATATCCATAGACGGATGGAATATTACTCAGTCATAAAAAGGAACGAAATTGAGTTAGTTGTAGTGATGTGGATGAACCTAGAGTCTGTCATACAGAGTGAAGTACATCAGAAAGAGAGAAACAAATATCATATATTAACATATATATGTGAAATCTAGAGAAATGGTACTGATGAACCTATTTGCAGGGCAGGAATAGAGATGCAGGCATAGACAATGGACATGTAGAAACAGCAGAGAAAGAATGGTGGGGGATGAATTGAGAGACAGCACTGGCAATATATACACCACCATGTGTAAAATAAATAGCTAGTGGGAAACTGCTGTATAGCACAGGGAGCTCAGCTTGGTGCTCAGTGATGATTCAGAGGGGTGGGATAGTGGGGTGGATGGGAGGGAGGCTCAAAGGGAGAGGATCTATGTATGCTTATCCCTTCACATTGTTGTACAGAAGAAACTAACACAACACTGTAAAGCAATTACACATGCTCAGTCGCTCAGTCATGTCTGACTCTTTGCTGCAATGGATTATAGCCCACCAGGCTTCTCTGTCCATGGGATTCTCCAGGCAAGAATACTGGAGTAGATTGCCATTTTCTTCTCCAGGAGATCTTCCTGACACAGGGATGAAACCCGAGTCCCCTGCATTGCAGGTTGATTCCTTGCCACTGAGCCCTAAGGGAAGACTCGAAAGCAATTATACACCAATTAAAAAAAAATTTAGTGAGGACGATGGGCAATTCAACAAGGTAAATGTGTGCACGCTGTCGCTTCAGTTATGTTCGACTCTTGGTGACTAGATGGGGTGTAGCCTGTCAAGCTTCTCTGTCCATGGAATTCTCCAGGCAAGAATACTGGAGTTGGTTGCCATTCTCCTCCTCCAGGGGATCTTCCTGACCCAGGGATTGAACTCTTGTCTCATGTCTCCTGTGTTGGCAGGCAGGTTCTTTTACTGCTTACACCACCTGGGAAGCCCTGTAAAGCAATTATACTCCAATTAAAAAATAAAATCAGTGGGCAGGATGGGCAATTCAACAAGAAAAATACTATTCATGTAAGTAAAAAGTAAAATGAGATTAATGCTTAGTTGCCCTTGAGTTCAGTTCAGTTGTGTCTGACTATTGGCAACCCCATGGACTGCAGCACAGCAGGCTTCTCTGGCCATCACCAACTCCCAGAGCCTACTCAAACTCATGTCCATCACATCAGTGATGCCATCCAACCATCTCATTCTCTCTCGTCCCCTTCTCCTCCTGTTTTCAATCTTTCCCAGCAGCAGGACCTTTTCCAATGAGTCAGCTCTTTGTATCAGGTGGCCAAAGTATTGGAGTTTCAGCTTCAGCATCAGTCCTTCCAATGAATATTCAGGACTGATTTCCTTTAGGATGGACTGGTTGGATCTCCTTGCAGTCCAAGAGACTCTCAAGAGTCTTCTCCAACACTGCAGCTCAAAAGCATCAATTCTTTGGTGCTCAGCTTTCTTTACAGTCCAGTTCTCACATCCATACATGACTACTGGAAAAACCAAAGCTTTGACTAGATGAACATTTGTTGGTAAAGTAATGTCTCTGCTTTTTAATATGCTGACTAGGTTGGTCAGAGCTTTTCTTCCAAGGAGCAAGCATCTTTTGATTTCATGGCTGCAGTCACCATCTGCAGTGATTTCGGAGCCCCCCAAATAAATATGTCACTGTTTCCATTGTTTCCTTATCTATTTTTCATGAAGTAATGGGACCAGATGCCATGATCTTAGTTTTCTGAATGTTGGGTTTTAAGCCAACTTTTTCACTCTCCTCTTTCACTTTCATTAAGAGGCTCTTTAGTTCTTTGCTTTCTGCCATAGGGTGGTGTTCAGAAACAAATACTTCAACTTTGGTTAAATACTAGAAAGTTGTATTAGTTTCCTAAGGCTGCTATAATAAAGTACCACGCATGGGGGACTTAAAGCAACAGAAATGTATTGTCCCTCAATTCTGGAGGCTGGAAATCTATGATCAAGGAGTGGCCAGGACCATGCTCTATCTGAAACCTGTAGGGGATCCCTCCTTGTCTCTTTCTGGCTTCTGGGGTTTGGCCAGCACTCCTCGACATTCTTCGCCTTTTAGATACATCCCTCCTATGCTCCATACTCACAGGGCATTCTCCTTGTGTATCTCCATCTCATCTCTCGGTGAATGGTGACCGTAGTTAACAATGCTGTATTGTGTATTTGGGGCTTCCCTGGTGGTTCAGTGATAAAGAATTTGCCCGTTAATGTAGGAGATTGTGATTTGATCCATGGATCAGGAAGATCCCCTAGAGGAGGAAATGGCAACCTGCTCTAGTATTCTTGCCTGGGAAATTCCGTGGACAGAGGAGATTTAGTTCTTCTTTGCTTTCTGCCATAAGGGTGGTGTTCAAAAACTGATAATTCAACTTTGGTTAAATCCTAGAAAGTTGTATTAGTTTCCTAAGGCTGCTGTAATAAAGTACCACGCACTGTAGCCAGGGCCTACAGTCCCTGGGCTCACAAAGAGTCAGACATGACTGAGTGACACACAAAGGCTAAAAACATATTAGAGGAGCTAATAGGCTTCTTCTAATGAAAATGGATAGAATGTCTGGGCATTTGGCCATTCAAAATAAAAATGTTGTAATAATATACAGTCAAAAAAAGGGCTTAGCAATGCAAATACTGCATTCCCACTGAGTTTAATAAACAGGGTGAATAATACAAAGAACCCATGAGATTAAAAGGTCAGTGGGAAACTTTCTGCCTCTGGGGACCATGTTATGATGATTTTGGAAAAGGAGACGGAGGTTTCTAAGAACACTTGTGTTTGGATACTTATTTGGGAATCAGGGTTATTGATATCATGTTGTTCATGTTCAAGTTAATGGTCCAGTTGTTTGGAAGAGCCCAGCAGTCTATACTCATCAGCAAAGTGTCTATGGGCATTTGCAGGTGTGCCATGGTTTTTTAAAATGGATAGGCTTCTACAAAGCAGTCAAGCCATGTGTGGGCATGCTCAGTTGCACAGTCATGTCTGAGCCTTTGCAACCCCAAAGATTGCAGTCTGGCAGGCTCCTCTGTCCATGGGATTCTCCTGGCAAGAATACTGGAGTGGGTTACTATTTCCTCATCCAGGGGATCTTCCTGACTCAAGGATTGAACTCCGGTCACCTGCATTGCAGGCGGATTATTTACCACTGAGCCACCAGGAAGACCTATAGACTTGACTAAGTGCTGAAAAATATATAATATAGATAACCAGTAGTTATGTACGGATGTGAGAGTTGGACCATAAAGAAAGCTGAGCACTGAAGAACTGATGCTTTTGAACTGTGGTGCTGGAGGACTCTTGAGAGTTCCTTGGACTGCAAGGAGATCAAACCAGTCAATCCTAAAGGAAATCAACTCTGAATGTTCATTGGAAGGACTGGTGCTGAAGCTGAAGCTCTAATACTTTGGACACCTGATACAAAGAGATGACTCACTGGAAAAGACCCTGATGCTGGGAAAGATTGACGGCAAGAGCAGATGGGAATGACAGACAAGGAGATGGTTGGAAAGCATTGCTGACTCAATGAACATGAATTTGAGCAAATTCTGGGAGATAGTGAAGGACAGGGAAGCCTGGCATGCTGCAGTTCGTGGGGGCACAAAGAGTCAGACATGATTTAGTGATTGAACAATGACAATTACAAAAATACAGCCTTGGTTTCATCTGAATAGGCATAAATTTTAGATTCCTAATATTCAAATTAACTGAGGTTTAACACAGATCCAAAGGGTACATTCTGAAAAGAAAGAAAACAGGAACTCAGGGGTTTGTTACAGTGCCATTCACAATAGTCAACAGTTAAATTCAAAGAGTCAAAGGTAGATACAACCCAAATGTCCATCAACAGATGAATAAACTAATATTGTATATACACACAATGATGTTATTCAGCTTTTAAAAAGAGTGAAGTTCTCACATGTACTACAACATTCAAGCCTTAAAAACCTTATGCTGAGTGAAATAAACTAGATACAAAAGTACAAATGTTATATGGTTCCAGTTATATAAAATCAGGAGGCAAGTTCATAGAGACAGGAAGTAGTTAAGAGGCTAACCGGGGATGCGGACAGAGGGAATGGAAAGCTACTGCTTCATGGTTTCAGACTCTCTCTTTGGAGTGATGATGCGCTTTGGAAATAGATGCTAGAGATGGTTGCACAACACTGGAAATGTAAACTAATGCCTCCAAATTGTGCACTTAAAATGATTAAGATGGCAAATTTTATGTTATACCTTTCACCACAGTAAAAAATGAAGACAAAAAAAGAAACAACCACAGCTGTGATGACTAATACTCATCTTGTTTCTCACCACTGAGGTGATCAGACTTTATTTACTAAAAAAGTAGAATATTAAGAACTCTACTATAAATTATGTTTTACTAAAATGTGTCACATTTCATTATTTTTTACTCCTACTATCCACAATTCTAGGCTTCTCTGCAGAAGTAAAAATCTTGTACTATGGGCTTCTCAAAGCACCGTATAACTCCTCAATAAAGGCAGTGCCAAGGAGCACATTCATTTGAAGCTATAAGGCTTTTATTTATAATATTTGACTTGAAGTCACCAGAAAATCATGTAATAAGAAGCCATGTTATGAGTCAATTCTGCCTCCTTGACCCTAAAAGAAGCTGCTCAGTAAGATAAGCACTTTACCTCATCCCACCATGCAAACAAAGAAGCCACTCTTGTGAGTCAGTATACAGAGTCAGTATACAATGTCATCTATGTTTTAAAAATCCACTTTAATATCATATCTTAGAGGCATACATTTGAAGCTATGAATTTCTTGTGAAAATTTTTCTCTTTATATTTCTTAGACTAGCAATAGGAAAATCATTGCCCTTTCTCTAGGAGCTGAAGAGGGAATACGCTTGCAGGTGAAATCAATTGTCTCCCTTCTGTTAAAATGAAACTGTAATCTACGCACTCCATGGCATATGCAAATAGCAGATTGAAACTTGGTCACAGAAAATCTTCCGTTCCCTACAACATCTGTTATACTTGACAGATGCTCCAGTGCCAAAATCACACCAAGTAAAGTGAGACTACAAGAAAGTCAAAATTCCCAGTGTTCCAGCTTCTTTTCTGAACAAAACACCATGAACTTGGAAAGTAGGTTCTGAACTGAAAAAGCATACACAATGTTTGCACTTTGTCGATGTAGAAGCATCTGTGATTTCAGTGATTAAAATATCACATCCCTCACTCCCTGCTTTCTGACAGACAGAAGTTCTGGCTTCTTTAATTTTATATTTGAGTTCATAACATTTCACAATGTTTTCATTTTTTCCCCTATGATCATCAAAGTAAGAAATGGAATATCCGAAAAATGTGAAATGTTTACGCCCAATCATAAGAATATCACAAGGCTAATAAATGTACATGCAAAGAACATGAACAATAAAATGGCTCAAGAAAATGCAAATAATAAACACACATCAGACTGATTTTTCTAGAATTAAATGAATGTCAGTTAACAAAAATGAGGTATAATATATGACATACACCTTAAAATAGAATATGATGCCAAAAACTAGTGATAGTACATTAAGTCTAGAGTACTGCTGTGTTGATTGCAGAGGAGGAGAAGTACATTTATATGTTAATTTTAGAAAGCCTTTTGGCATGTCAAAGGTCATTTTAAAAATGTAAAAAGACTTATTCTAGGAAAGTGTTGGTTAATTTTGTGATGATAAACAAGCACCAGCTGTTGATTTCCTCCACGAAATTCAATCCTGAAGAAACCAAGGGAAAGAAAGGTAAATATATATTCTAGAAATCATAAAAAAAAAAAAAAAACAACCCAGAAGCAACCCATTCAGAGCACTGAATGTATTGTGAGTTGTTTATAACAGGAAGATGAGTGGCTGTGGGCTATGAAGGAAAAGGGTGGATTGATGCTGTGGTGAGTAGGCAGGCTGGATTTAAGTTTCTTTTTTGGGAAATATCATGTATTAATAGTGAAAGTCGCTCAGTTGTGTCTGACTGTTTGTGACCCCATGGACTATACAGTTCATGGAATTCTTCAGGCCAGAATATTGGACTGGGGAGCATTTCCCTTCTCCAGGGGATCTTCCCAACCCAGGGATCAAACCCAGATCTCCCACACTGCAAGCATATTCTTTACCAGCTGAGCCACAAGGGAAGCCCAAGAATCCTGGAGTGGGTAACTTATCCCTTCTCCAGCGGATCTTCCCAATCCAGGAATTAAACTGGGGTCTTCTGCATTCCAGGATTCTTTACCAGCCGAGCTATAGCATACAAATAAGTGTATAGCTCAACAATGATTATGAATATAACCTCTTCCAGTTGAAGAGAGAGAATATTACTAAGGCGAAGAGGATCAAAACCAAAATATGCCACGTTGACATGAGGATTATTTTGAGCTGAAGGTAATTGAGAATCAACACATGCAGGGAGAGTTCTCTGCCTTCCCCTTATGTACCTGAAAACAGCGTATAAATTTCCCTTTGTGAAGATGTCCATCCCACTCTACCCTCCTTTCAGCTCCCATCCCCAGGACAAAAAGACTGCTCATCACTAGAGATTGACGTTTTTGTTGCTTAGTCGCAAAGTCATGTCAGACTCTTTTGCAACCCCATGGACTATAGCCCGCCAGGCTCCTGTGTCTATGGGATTTCCCAGGTAAGAATACTGTAGTGAGTTGCCATTTCATTCTCCAGGGGATCTTCCCAAACCAGGGATCAGACCCACATCTCTGGCATTGGCAGGTGGATTCTTTACCACTAAGTCACCAGGGACGCTCTGGAGACCAAGAACTGACCCCACAATGAGCTTGCACAAACAGATCTGATGAAAACAAGACTTTACGGTCCAGGCTTCCCAGGTGGTGCTGCAGGTTCAGTCCCTGGGTTGGGAAGATCCCCTGGAGAAGGGCATGACAACCCACTCAGTACTCTTGCCTGGGAGAATCCCAAGGAGAAAGGAGCCTGGCAGGCTACAGTCCACATGGTTGCAATGAGACTGAAGCGACTTATCACACAGCACATTGTCCTTTAGTTCCTCCTGTATTTCTTAGTAACTTCCACATGACTCATCATTGCTGGAAGCCCGAACCTCCTTTCCTTATGTGGACACAGTGTGGGAAGGAAAGGGTGGGACGAACTGAGAGACTAGCATTGACCTCTATTGTGTGTAAAAGAGACAGCTTGTGGGAAGCTGCTGCATAGCACAGGGAGCTTAGTCCAGTGCTCTGTGCTGACCTAGAACAGTGGGATGGGGGTGGTGGGCATGGGAGGGAGTTTCAGGAGGCTCATGTATACATACAGCTGATTCACATTTTTGTACAGCAGAAACGAACACAACATTGTAAAGCAATTATACTAAAAATGATGGTGTAGAAGCTCCCCAGTCCAATCACTTCTTTGAGTTTCACTTCTTTCCTATGAACTCCAGTGTACATAAATATTAAAATTGTTTACCTCTTCTACTGCTTAAAGAAGTGAAAGAGACAGAGAGAGAGTATTATGAGCATCAACATCAAGACAGGGAACATTGCCAACATCCAGAAAACTCCCTCCTGCTCCGACCCAGTCTGCTTTCCCCAGAAAGGGCAACAGATAGGTTTTGGCTATTTTTGAACTTCAGATAAGCAGAGTCATACTCTTTTGTATCTGGCAGGTGTAGCTCAAAATTACAATGGACAGATTCATTTTACTGCATGTAATATAGTACTTTATTAATATTAATTTGTACTATTTAATATTTTATTATTACATTGTATTTATACAGCCTTCCCTGGTGGCTCAGACAGTAAAGAATCAGCCTGCAATGCAGGAGACCTGGGTTCAATCCCTAAATCAGGAAGATCCTCTGGAGAAGGGAATGGCAACCCACTCCAGTATTCTTGCCTGGAAAATCTCATGGACAGAGGAGCCTGGTGGGCTACAGTCCATGAGGTCACAAAGAGTTGGATGTATGCCTATGGTACTTATTATTTTATTGAATATAGCAATAGTTTATGAAATACTATATAGTATTTTGTTGTATGTATATTTAAAATCTTTCAAAATCATACCCTTATTGGGCTTTTGGGTTGTTCCAAGTTTTTATTATTATAAGATAAAAGCTGATAAAAATTTCTTGTAATACTTTTCAGTGCAAATACACATTTATTATATTGAATCTATATGTGAATGTTATAATTCTTGTCTTCTTAAGGAGAAAACAGTGATAAATTTAAGAAATCACAAAAAATAATAAAAAAGTCATACAAGCTTAATTTTTTTCTAGTTCACATACTTATATTGAACAATAGAAAACTTGGTTGCTCAAATATGAAAAAAGAGCCGAAAGAATATACAAAGGCGACGTTCACATCAGAAGATGTCAGAATGGACAGGTGCCTCCTTCCACTGCCATATTGCTGCAGTTCGAAATGAGTTAAGTGCCCTAGAGTTTAATGAAGTGATTAGACATTGTATATTTATATTCACATTAAGTGTTCCCACACTATAACAATAACCATTTTCCCATATGATGAGAATAATCCATTAACAGTAGAAATAGGGGAAATGGCAACCTATTCCCTCCTGGGTTGAACAAAGGCATCAGGTTGCCTTTCACTGGACTACTCCAAGGCATTTTATTCATTTATTAATAGTAATAAAAATTCATGAATACTCATCACCCAAATTCAGGTTACTTGCAGACACCTAGTCCTGCATGTTCCTAGCCAGGGAGGGATGGTTCCCCAGAGAAAAATCAGGATGCCATTAACAGGGGAAGAGAGAACTGACTTGGAACAGATATGAAACACAGATGTCTGCCAGAGTTAGTCATTTAAAGACAAGCACAAGACACCAAATAGTTAAATTTATAGACACAGTTAAAAACTAACTGTGAAACATTGAATCATAAGAAATAAGAGTAAAATAAACAGTATTTATAAATTCCTGAAGGGAGAGTCTGAGCTTAAAATTGATAGGGCAATCCAGGAAAGAAAGATGGATAACACTTTCAAATTTTCATTTTCTGTATTCAAAATGAATGTAGCCACATTCTGCAGCAGTTATTCATCTATATTTTTTCTGATTTTGATATTTTTGACATATAAAAATTTTACATTTTTATTTAATCAAATATGTAAGTTTTATGGCTTCTTCTATTGATTTCATACTTTAAAAACCTATCACTATATACAGTTTAGGCTAAACATTTGCAACAAAATTTACAATAATGTATGAAACAATATAATGGAAAAATGCAGGAGGGATTAAAAATATGGTAAAATGATATATATTATTTATCCACTATACACTCATTCATTTTTTGAAAAATATTTCTTGCATGTATTGAATGTGAGTTAAGCACCATTCCAGGCGTTGGGTGTAAAGCAGTACTTAAAATTAATGAAAACATTCCACTCATAGAGCCACCATTCTAGGGGAGGAGACAGATAATAAAGAAAATAAATTTGCAAAGTAAATAATATGTTGGATAGTGGCAAAAACAACAGATAAAGAAGGGATGTCATACTGTGAAAGTGAAATTTGAACAAAAATCTAAGCGAAGTGAAGGAGCAAGGCATAATTGTAGCTGGGGAAGAATATTCCAGGCATAAGACATTGCACTTGAGTTGCCTGCATATCTAATACATTTGAAGACAGAAAACAGAAAAAATTGATAATAATAAAGCAAAATTAAAAACTAGCTTTAAAAATTTAGTGAAAAGAATAGGGCATATGTTTGTGAACAGTGTGCTCACAATCATGTACACATATGTACGTATAGAAAAAGCCTCGTTGGAAAAACAAAAAATGGTTAAAAGTAGGATTAAGGGTGATTTTTGTTCAATTTTACTTTTTGTTGTTTTAATTTTTTCTAACAACCATAGTTGTCTTTCACACTAGAATTTTTAATTTTAAAACTCACCAGACAGGGATGGATTGAGCACCTGGAAGAAATGTACAATTATAAAATGAGGATAATAAAACCACCCACTTGATATTAAATATCAAATTTTATGAATACATGTAAACTCATGCCAAGTTCTTGGTCTTATACAACAAGTGATGAACAGAGAGCCCCATCAATAAAATCATTTTCACTCCCTTCCCAGAAGAATTGCTCAGCCAACAAATACCCAGACAGGAAACTTACTGTCTCATAGTGAGAACATCAGCCTTGTGCTTAATTTAATTTATGACTTCACAGCAACTCACCAAAATTTGAGATAATGTCTTCACATTCTTTATTAGTTTACTGAAACATCTAAACAGGCACAGTTGAGCCCTTAGCAGATGGCAAGCTTCAGTCCCTGAAATGGGATTATAGTTCTTTCTTGGCCAGGAGCTGACAGATGTGTATCATCACATGCCTCCAGGGCAAAGACTGGATGCTCAGAGCTTACATGGGAACAATTGGGTTTAAAAAGTGCATTCCAGTTCTGCCAGCTAAATCAATATGTGACAACTGACAGCTGGAACTATCAAGTCATGGTGGGTCTGGAAATTGCTCTTAACCTTTGCCTTCATTTGCAGACTGCCAACTCTGGAGAGAAACATTCAAAATGTGAGTGGATTGAATGGAATACTGCACAGTGACATTCTGATTAGGTTGCTATTTTTATAGATGGGTTACAGGGTCATTAGATCTTAAGCTGAACTGCTTTCTCTTTATATTGTATTCCCAGCATGTTACCTAGAATGAGTAGGTATAAAAACCTACTGTGTGATGAGAATTGGTCTTCCGCATGATGAATGCCCTCAGGTAGCACAGACCTGTCTACAGAGAGGCCTGCACATGCTGGACAGTCTAGAAGGTCAGCGAACATTGAGACAAAGCCTAACCTCCAGTTTGTATTGAGCTAAGATTAGACTGAGCAGGTGTTTTTTTCCCTTTAGTTGTGCAAATCAGCTCAATTCAACCTGGAATTACATCACCCTCCCAGGTTCCTGGGACTCAACCAAGTTTTCAGTGGCATATATATAGCAGATATTTTCTTCTTCTAGGTCTGCTTTTTTTAAAAATTGTAATTGGTAATGTCTTAATTATTTCTGTTAGTTTTATGTATCTGTTAAGGTAACATAACTGCCATAACTTGCAGTGATGAATACTTTTAAAAGATTATGTTTAGTTCAAGTTTATAAGGCAATATGGAGGTTCCTAGTCTGTAGACGGATTTCCTCCTCCTTCATGCATTGGAGAAGGAAATGGCAACCCACTCCAGTGTTCTTGCCTGGAGAATCCCAGGGATGGTGGAGCCTGGTGGGCTGCCATCTATGGGGTCGCACAGAGTCGGATGCAACTGAAGCGACTTAGCAGCAGCAGCAGCAGCAATTCAGTAACTCAACCCTGAATATTCATTGAAAGGACTGATGTTGAAGCTGAGGCTCCAATACTCTGACCTCCTGATGCAAACAGCCAACTCATTGGAAAAGACTCTAATGCTGGAAAAGGAGAAGCGTGTGGTAGAGAGTGATATGGATACATAGCATCACAGACTCAATAGACTTGAATTTGAGCAAATTCAGGGAAACAGTGAAGGACAGGGAAGCCTGGCATGCTGCAGTCCATGAGGTCACAAAGAACTGGACACAACTTAGTGACTGAACAACAACAGCAAGCAGTTTGGGTCTTAGGCTTCTGCCAACTTGTTTATCTGTCAGCTGCTGAGGCCCCCAGAACCATCTGCATCCAACCTGTTAGAGGAAGACAGGAGAATAAAAATGCTCTTGATGGATTCTTAGAAACTCTAAGCTGAAACCTATTTCTCCTAGTCCCATTTCAGGCAAAATGAGCCATACAGCCATCTTTGGGTTACAAGTGGGATCAGGACATGTTGCTTTTTGTTTAGCAGTTTGTCATTTGGCATCTTCTGGAAGGTGAAGCATGACTGGTGAACAATTAATCATCTCTGCCAGAGTGACTTTAATCATATTCTTTTCAACATCCAGAAGTCTTTGGAAGATAGCATGTCAGAGTTCCAATCTATTTCCTTCTAGGGACAGAACTTTGTGGAGGTAGAGATCGAAGGGGAAACAATGACCGATGACTTCCTGCCAACCATCTGGAGTCCTAGAGCTGCTGCGGCAGGACCTATGGTTCATCTGCTCACACAGCTGGGGGAGGGTCTATGGCTGACTCCCTTAGACAGCACCTATTTAAAAACAATAGGCTCTTGACTCTACGTGGCCCTCCCCCATCATTTTCCTTTGAAGCTATTTCTTAACTAATAATGGACTTATTTCACTGAGGCAGCCTCAAACAATGGAAAGAGCATGGGCTTTGCAATTAAACAAGGACAAGAATAACAATCTGGTTTTAAATTCCTGTTCCATTGCTTATGAGGATAGGATTTTGGGTGATTAAATGAAACTGAGCCTTGGCTTCTCCGTCTTTCAAAGGCTAATACATCCGATCTCAAAGAAGCTGACGTGTTTTTGGCACTTGGTAAATGGTCTCTGTTTTCTCTTCAGGATAATAATTATAGGAAATTATTCGAAAGCTGAACATTAGGAAGGTAAGCTTTGAAGATATTCTTTTGGTGAAGAGTATACCAAATGTCACTACAGGGCTCATGATAATTTCACAGAAAATATTGACATTTTTGTAATTTTTTCAGAGGAAAAGAATATCTTTAAGGCCTACCATGTCCTATGTGCTAAGTCGCTTCAGTTGTGTCCAACTCTCTGTGACCCCGTGGACTGTTGCCTGCCAGGCTCTTCTGTCCATGGGATTCTCCAGCAAGAATACTGGAATGGGTTGCCATGCTCTCCTCCAGGGCATCTTCCTGACCCAGGGATCAAACTGCCATCTCTTATGTCTCCTGAATTAGCAGGCAGGTTCTTTATCACTAGCACCAATCTGGAAAGCCCCAAAGCTTACCTTAGCTTTCTTTAAAGTAGTTTTGGAAAACTGGAGGGCCAATAAGATGGAGCAACCAAAAATAAGAATAAAAGTGGATATTCTCCAACTAAGAATAATAGTGACCTCAGATGCCTATTTCTTCACAGATGGTGATAGAGATCTACTCCCTAGGCAGGGTAGACAGTGGCACTTGCCTTTTTCCATGGATAGTGTCCAGTTGTCTCGGTTACTCTTCCTAGGGGCATAGATTCCTGGATTGCACAAAGGGCTCTTAAGTATTGTTCTGAGGGGATCATTTACTCTCTTATTTATAGTACTGGGGTGGCCAAAGAGTTCATTCGGGTTAACATCTTAAGGAAAATTATATCAAGTATCTTTTCTAACCACAATGGTAGTGGCATTGTTCTTGCTCAGTTGTGTCCAACGCTTACTCCTTGGAAGAAAAGTTATGACCAACCTAGAGAGCATATTCAAAAACAGAGACATTACTTTGCCGACTAAGGTCCGTCTAGTCAAGGCTATGGTTTTTCCTGTGGTCATGTATGGATGTGAGAGTTGGACTGTGAAGAAGGCTGAGCGCTGAAGAATTGATGCTTTTGAACTGTGGTGTTGGAGAAGACTCTTGAGAGTCCCTTGGACTGCAAGGAGATCCAATCAGTCCATTCTAAAGGAGATCAGCCCTGGGATTTCTTTGGAAGGAATGATGCTCAAGCTGAAACTCCAGCACTTTGGCCACCTCATGCGAAGAGTTGACTCATTGGAAAAGACTTTGATGCTGGGAGGGATTGGGGGCAGGAGGAGAAGGGGACAACCGAGGATGAGATGGCTGGATGGCAACATGGACTCGATGGACCTGAGTCTGAGTGAACTCCGGGAATTGGTGATGGACAGGGAGGCCTGGCGTGCTGCAATCCATGGGGTCGCAAAGAGTCGGACACAACTGAGTGACTGAACTGAACCAAACTGAACTACAACCCCAAGGACTGTAGCACACCAGGCTTCCCTCTCCTTCACAGTCTCCTGGTGTTTGCTCAGATTCAGGTCCATTGAGTCAGTGATGCTATCTAACCATCCTGTCCTCTGTTGCTCCTTTCTCCTTTTGATTTCTATATTTCCTAACATCAGGGTCTTTTCCAGTCAGCCAGCTCTTCAATCAGCTGGCCAAAGTATTGGAGCTTCAGCTTCAGCATCAGTCCTTCCAATGACTATTCAGGACTGATCTCCTTTAGGATGGACTGGTTGGATCTCCTTGCAGTCCAAGGGACTCTCAAGAGTCTTCTCCATCACCACAATTTGAAAGCATCAATTCTTTGATACTCAGCCTTTTTTTTATGGTCGTACTCTCACATTCATACACGACTACTGGAAAAACAATAGCTTTGACTATACGGACTTCGTCAGCAAAGTGATGTCTCTGTGTTTCAAACCACAGTGATATGTATGAAATGAGAAATACATAACAAGAAGTAAGCTGGGAATTTTGTAAACCAGTGGAAATGAAACAACATACTCTGAAATAATCAATGGATCAAGGAAAATATAAAAGAACAATAAAAATATCTTGAAACAAAAGAAAATGAAATCACAACATACAAAAATCTATGAGATGGCAGTGAAAGCTTCTAGGAGGGAAGTTTGTTGTTGGAGGAGGTCATCAAGAGGCCACAGCCACCTGCTGATCCATAGCTGGACCCTAACAATGGAAAGGTCCTCACCACCTCTTCTATCCTTGAAATGTACACCTTGCCCACTATTTCCACAGCTGGAACCATATTCAAGGGAGGACATAGCCTTCCTTGAGAGCGAAATGTAATTTAGACCATCTGGATGGTATATGTGACTGGACTCAGTTCACTAAAGATTTAAGACTTAACCTTCACATCATTTATACAGCATTTATTTTATTTATCTGCTACTATTCTAAGAACACAAAAATGAAAATGAATTACATATCTCTTCCTTCTTGGAAAAGAACTCCTTGTCTGATAAGTATAAAACGTTGTGGTTTAGTTGCTAATTCACATCCGATTCTTTGTGACCCCATGGACTAAAGCCCACCAGGCTCCTCTGTCCATGGAATTCTCCAGGCAAGAATACTGGAGAGGGTTGCCATTTCCTTTTCCAAGGGATCTTCCCAACTCAGGGATTGAACTCATGTCTCTTGCATTGCAGGTGAGTTCATTTCAGTGAGCCACCAGGGAAACCCAATTTAGTCCTTAAATATCTGCAATTTATGGGGAAAAAAAAATACAAACTATGATGAGAATAATGAAATAACTGATATCAGGAACCATCTTCCTGAAGATTATAAATACAATTTGAAAATTCTGGAGTGAATAGTACTATACATTCTATGATTTTATTTCCTAGTCAACTGTGTAAATGTTGCATTTGGCAAGGAGATACTAAAAAGTTCTGCAGACTCTTCAGTAGAAGACATAGGCAATTTTAATCAGAGTTTGACATTCACACTCATTCATCTGCATGCCAGAGTGCAGTTTCACCTCTATATAAACACCGGATTATTGTTTTCTCAACAGCTTGGAAGTCACCAGGGGGAAGAATAAGCAGCACTTTTCAGCCTCAGAAACAATGAAAAGGGTAAATGAACTTTGTGTGAATCCTCCAACTCTCATGATATTTTCTCTGGCCTCTTCCCCAGGATGCTTTATCCAAAAAAGAAAGGAAAAAAAAAGGAAACCAGTTCTCACACCTACCTCATGAATATTGGAATCAGAGTACTGAAAATCAAGGAAATTTGTTTTTCATATGGTTGAGTGATATATTAATGAAATAAAAATTTTTGTGTTATACTATATCAGAAAATTCTTAATGGATAAACATTCTTAAATGGATAAATTAGTTTTGCAGACTTAAATAATACTCTGTGTATTTACCACATTACATTTTATGAGTACCAAAAAACCAAGAAATTGACAAGTATATTCAGTATAAATATGAATATGATTAAATATCAATGTCTTAATGTTAATACTGGTGTTTCATAATAGTCTTATTTCAAAAGAATATATAATTTAATACCTAGGAAATATGTTGAAGAGTATAAAATGATCAGTATATTTACCTCATTGTAGACATCTGAAAGTTTTAAACTATTCAATTAAATTAGGATGTGTAATATGTTAATAGTTTTTATATGCTACATTTCTCTATTTTACAAAGGAAAATATTGAAATTTGCATTTTATGAGCTAGTATTATATTTTAAAATGGAAATATAATGCAAAGAATTACTTAGGGAGAACCTATTTTAAAATTCAAAGATTTAAGCATCCTTATTTTTACAGAAGTTGATTTAAATTTCAATGGACAAAGAGATGTCCAAAATTTTATGAAAAGTGCTTTCTTTCCCATTTCAGGAAATGAAAATTTCTAGTAATTTTATCTTATACAATAATGCAAATTTTTGAAAGATGAACACCATGCTGGGGAGTCATGTGAGGAATATCAAACTCTGTTTCTGAATATGTAAAAAAAACTATAATTCCATATAGTTATTAAAATGTGAACAACTTCTATTTTCTTTGTATGTTCTCTTGCTGTATAACCAGTCACTCAGAAATTTAACAGCTTCATTTTATTATGCTTATGGGTTTGGAATTTCAGGAATTTAGCAAAGACCAACATGAAAATGTTGGCTTTCCTTTGTTGCACCCTATCTCAGGCTCAAATTGGAAGAGTGGGAAGCTGGAGGAAATTCAGTAACTTGGGTTCCAGCACACTGTGAATCTGGACAAAATGCTCTATATACAGTCCTCTGGGCTTCCCTCCTGTCCAGTGGTTAAGAATCCACCTTGCAATGCAGAGGACACTGCATTGATCCCTGGTCCTGGAAGATCCTACATGCTGTGGAGCAACTAAACCTGTGTGCTACAACTACTGAGCCTGCAGTCTAGAGCCCATGCTCCACAGGAGAAGCCACTATGACAAGAAGCCCAAGCACCACAACTAGAGGGTAATTCCCGTTCACTGCAACTAGAGAAAAGCCCACGGGCATTAACGAAGACCCAGCACAGCCAAAAATAAATGAATAAATAAATCTTTAAAAGGTAAATACAATCTTCTAATCCATAAAGCTAAAATCCTATGGTGGCGCAGACAGTAGAGAATCTGCCTGCAGTGCAGGAGACCTGGGTTTGATTCCTGGGTCAGGAAGATCCCCTGGAGAAGGAAATGGCAGTCCACTCTAGTATTCTTGCCTGGAGAATTTCATGGACAGAGAAGCCTGGCAGAATATAGTCCAGGAGGTCACAAAGAGTTGGACATCACTAAGGGAAATCCATAAGACTAAGAAAATAATGCAGTCTTTTTTTCAGGGTTGTGTGTAACATGTATATGTATGGATGTGTGTGTGCCTGTATACATAAAGATTTGTGCACACACATATATCTCTATGCTTACATCAACTCACATTTCCTAAAGTAAACTGAATTGGTCACCTAGCCTTATTTGGTAGGAAAATTTAATTTTCATACCAACAGGAATTCATCTACTTACAAAAGCACTCTAAGTGTATATAAACAAAGGAAAATTTCCTTTGTAAGTCTGCATGGGGGGCAATACAAGACAATGATTGAAAGACTTGGCTGTGGAGCAGAATGCTTAGGTTCAAAGGTTGACCCCACAAATTAATGTCGCCAAGGCTTTAGGTAAGTTACTTAACTTGTCTGCACTGTAATCTTCATAATATGTAAAATGGATATTTAATATTTAATTAATATAATTTTTAATTTAATATTTAGTATGTGCATCACAAATGTGAGAAATAAATGAGTTAGCACAGGCAGAGTTTTAGAAGAATAAAAGACATATGGTATGCTAGTAAATGTGGAAACAACCCAGGCTTTACAAAGTAGCTGTAAGACTTACAGCAGAGTGACTATGAAATATGAAGTGGTAAGAAGTAAGGCAATCATCTCATACTGATGGCACAAAAGCTGCCAATACTGAAATGTTTTTACTGATGGTTAAAAATGCAGTTTCCAGTAGAGCTTTCATAAAATCAAAGAATATTGATATAATCTGCCTAGCTAAAACGTAAATTTTTAACTCAATCAAAATTGCGTGCTTATGTGTTAAGTCGCTTCAGTAATGTCTGACTCCTTGCGACCCTATTGACCGTAGCCCGCCAGGCTCCTCTGTCCATGGAATTCTCCAACAAGAATACTGGAGTGGGTTGCCATACCCTCCTCCAGGGAATCTTCCCAACACAGCGACTACACCTGAGTCTCTTATGTCTCCTGCATTGGCAGGAGGATTCTTTACCACTAGTGCCACCTGGGAAGCCCCTCAACCAAAATTGTTCTCTTGCAAAAAGTACATCTCTTTTCAAAACTGTGGTTCTTCGCATTGAACACTTCCTATGTGAGAATTTGGCCAGTATTGTGGTTGGTAACGTGTACAGAAAAAAATAGTATCTTCCACTCTGGAAGAAAATAGAAAACTTCCTGCCATGAGACCTAGCAAAGTAAACACTGGAAGGAACATAAATGAAAGAGCCATCCATACCTAGGGAACCCAGTTCCCAAGATCCTGGCTCTTCAGCATGTAGGAATGACAAGCCAGAAATGTGGGGCTCCAGGAAGTAATCTTGAGCAGTTGGTAGGAGAGCCAGAAATACCTCATTTTTGTGCACATATGCGAAGGTGCTCTTGGTCTGTGTCAGAATTTCAGCAGTGGCTTTACCAGACTCTGAATTTGATCCACTTTCTCATAATATCCAAGACAGAAAGAAAGCAACCATCTGTTGGATCACCAAGGTAGAAATCGCATTATAATGCAAGAAATTAACCAGAAGGTCTGAGTCAGTGGGACCATTGCTGTGGTTCTGTAATAAGCAGAAAATAAACTCTGATGAATATGTTCCATCTTTAGGATAACAGTCAGTCTACCTCAGCCCAAGTATGCTTACTTCAGCCTGTAGACTTAATAAAATTGTGAAGTCTTTTCTGTGGCAATGTCTGAAATTGCTTGGTGCCAAGTCAGTGTCAGAGCAAGAGATGCTGCTCATTTTAACCGAAGTGCTTGGTGTCACCACGAAAATTGAGCCATCACTCATCTGAGCCCTGCTTTGGGAAAAGCATGCAATGGTTGTGTCCCCTCATGTATACCTACAAAGTGAAAGTGAGAGTGTTAGTTGCTCAGTCATGTCCGACTCTTTGCAACCCCATGGACCGTAGCCCACCAGGCTCCTCCGTCCACGGAATTCTCCAGGCAAGAATACTGGAGTGGGTTGTTACTTCCTTCTTCCCAATCCAGGGATTGAACCTGGGTCTCCCACATTGCAGACAGGCTCTTTACCACCTGAGCCACCAGGGAAGCCTACATCTACAAACGGGTGTCCGAGTGAGAATAAGGTACGAGTACAGCACAGAGAAGGGCTATTTTATGATACAATAAGCCAAACACAGGTATGGATTCCAACAGTCAAAAGAGGGCTGTGAGTACAGAAATGGAAACATTGATTATCGTCTCTTTCTCTTCTTACCACACACCTCTGTTCTGGTTCCCTGTGTTCATAAAACACGGCAGAAAGCTTTACCCTCCTTTCCTATAGTGCTGAAGTCCTCAATGTTCTTCAAGGCTCATTTCCTCTATCTATGAATGAAGGCTTTACTGAATGTCTCAGCTCTACTCACCCATGATATTTAGAACTTTAAACAGTGCTGGCTGCCTTCAGTATACATTTATGAATTGATTATATTCTATATTTTGATCATCTCAAATACTACTGACTTCTGAAAATATCCTCTAATTTAACTACCTTAGAAACAAGTATCCATCCTCTGTCTTCTAGTCAATAGTGATTGGTTTTTTTTGTTTGTTTTCTGATAGTAGTTACTGCTCTGCACTGCAGTAATCCTCAAGGGATTAGAAAATGCCTTTCTCTTAGTATCCCCATCATCTAGCAGAACCTTGCACAGAATCGCTGCTCCCTAAGTGTTTGCTGAATGAGTATTCCTTTCCTAGACTCTCGCAGCCCTAAAGATGAGCAGGGGCAAAAGGGCTGTCAAATAAAAAACAAATTTAGATTTAAGTTGGTGTTCAGTCACTCAGTTGTGTCCAACTCCTTGCAACTCCATGGACTGAAGAACTCCAGGCTTCTCTGTCCTTCACTGTCTCCTGGAGTTTGCTCAGACTCATGTCCATTGAATTGGTGACACCATCCCACTATCTCATCCTCTATCGTCCCCTCTCCTCCTGCCCTCAATCTTTCCCAGCATCAAGGTCTTTTCCAATGCGTCAGGTGGCCAAAGTATCGGAACTTCAGCTTCAGCATCAGTGCTTCCAATGTATATTCAGGACTGATTTCCTTTAGGATGGACTGGTTGGATCTCCTTGTTGTCCAAGGGACTCTCAAAACAACACCACAGTTCAGAAGCATAAATTCTTTGGTGCTCAGCCTTCTTTATGACCCAACTCTTATATCCATACATGAATACTGGAAAAACCATAGCTTTGACTAGATGGACCTTTGTCAGCAAAATGATGTCTCTGCTTCAGAAGGACCATAAAATTTGTAAGCGACTAAAAGGTTAGGCAAAAAAGGCTTTTCTTTAAAGAGAAGGAATAAACAAGACAAGAAAGACTCAAGGTGAGAAAGTGAGATGAGCAATGATCTGCTCTGAAACTTGGTGTTTTTTCTAGGGTCAACAGATTCTGGAGGGGTTGTTAGGGTTGAGTTACTCTGGGTCATGTTTTCTCAAGGATGGGGTAAGAAGAGGCACTTAATAAAATTTGCTCAAGTCAAGTTAGCAGATATTTCATCTAGATTGGTCAGTGGTTACAAACAATTAAGATAATAATTTATAAGACAAAGAGCAAATTTGGAGTGTCTTTGTTTGGTCCAGCCATATTTAACGAAGGGGGGCATCTACTTGTTTTATTTATGTCATATGGGTAAGGGTGCCTGCCGTACCTGCTCAGTTGCTTCAGTCATGTCCAATTCTTTGTGACCCTATAGACTGTGGCCCACCGGGTTCCTACATCCATGGGATTATCCAGGCAAGAATAGTGGAGTGGGTTCCTGTACCCTCCTCCAGGGGATCTTCCCAACCCATGGACAGAGCCACCATCTCCTGCATTGCAGGTGGATTCTTTACTGCTGAGCCACTAGGGAAGCCTCATGGTAAGTGTAGTTCTTTGCATTAAACCATTTCTTGGAAGGCTAGGGAGATTTACTACCTGTTAGCAGTTTCCAGGAGCATTCAATTTAATACTGTCCAGGTAAAGTGATTATTTGGCTTCAAGGTCACAACAGCTCTTACCATTTGCCACGCATTGTGCTTACTTTATCTCTGACTTTTATGTGGTTAAGCTTATAATTGGGGAACAACTTTCCAGAAAGAAGGAAAAGCAAGAGTGAAGGTCCTGAGGCAAGAAAGAGCAATGAATCATCTGGGAAGAGAAATAAATCTAGTTAAATGGAATATTAAGAAAAAAACTAAACTAAAAGATTAAGAAAAATATTATATGATCTCTGAGTGAAGAAGGTATTTAAAGATGAAGTTGGAAACTAATTGAAGGAAAGAGCTGGTTTTGACTCTATGACATACAGAGACTTCTATAAATCAAAGAATGTCTATGCATCAAGTCTTTGCTCCTTGTTTTGCTTTGAGTTCCTGGAGATCAGTTTCTATGAATTAGGACCCTGGGCTCCCACTGCCTTCTGGCTTCTGGACTATACCACCCGGAGCATGGCACCAGCAGGTCAGAACAATCCTCTTCCATGGTTCCAGGTTGGACTCAGTAACACTGTTCCCTCCTGCTGCCTTTCCAGGCCTAGAGAGGGTAACAGCTCCCTGTTGATAATTCTTGGGTGTTTCATTATTCCTCATCTGGTCCCTTAACCAGGCCCAAAGCTTTGTAAACTCTTTTAAATTAAGCCCTTTGGTTGTGCCATCTGTTTCCTGCAGTAGTCCGGACTGAAATATCGCAACCAAAACAGCAAGTGACAAACGGAAAGAAAATGCTCTAACTTTTACAGAAGAGGTTTTACCAATTTCACAAGCATCAAATGACATAGTCCTTAAAACTATTAAGAAAATTAACAGTGAGTAACTCAGTAAAGATGAACAAGTGGCCACAACATTAAAAAATATTAATGTCACTAGATAACTATACAATAGATACTTGTATGCTTGTAAGCAGAATTTTATTTTATGTCAGTTTCTGTGTTTCTTGAATTTCCTACCAAGAATAGCTTTTGTGCTCAGTCGCTCAGTTGTGTCCTACTCTTTTGTGATCCCACGGACTGTAGTACACCAGGCTCCTCTGTCCATGGGATTCTGCAGGCCAGAATACTGGAGTGGGTTGCCATTTCCTCCTCCAGGAGATCTTCCTGACCCAGGGATCAAACCTGCATCTTTTGCATCTCCTGCATTGGCAGGCGGATTCTTTTCCTCTTGAGCCACCTGGGAAGAAGAATAGCTATTATAGGGAAATTAACATTTTTTTCTTAACCTAGTGGGTTCCTGGAGGTACAGCCTGTAATATGACGGCCCTCAAAATATTGGGTCCTCTGTAGTTTCTCATTCTCCAGAAATTTATCAAAATAAACATTCAGGTGTTTCTCTAGGTTGTAGCTCTGGTGTCTCCTGCTCAAGCTAAATTCATCTTGGTTGTGATACTCTAGATTCTCCTTTTCCTCCAGATTTCTATGGGGCAGGATGCGCTGTGCCCTCAATTCTCTGAAAGGATTTTGGACACATGTATCAATGCCACTGTCTTCCTACCTGAGTGGAAATCTACAATCCAAATGATATGAAGAAAATCTAACAGTCTCTTTGCCTTTAATAAATTTTATCATTCCTAAAACATAAAAATATCTCCTTCTTCCCCTACCCTGAAAAACATGAAGATGCTTTAAGAATCACTACATATATTTCAAAATGATAAAATAAAATATATTTAAATTAATCCTGCAATTTCTAAAGTAAGTAAACATGTATTTTCAGAATTTGCAATGCCTTTTAATTATGCATTAGGGAAATCAATCTGAATTACTGGTATAATTTGTCATGTTAAACCTACACAAGTCCATGGCAGAAATCATCACTGTAAATGTTTATATGTAAATTAGGCTTCTATTGCTTCAAGCCTCATAGAGCAATTACTCAGCTTCTTTGAAAGTGTGATTTATTGATCAGCAATTTGTAAAGACGGAAAGATGTTAGCTGATTTTCCCCTGTAGGTTATTCCACTGGTTGGAGTTTTGAAATATGCTTTCCTTTTTTGTAGGCATGTTAGCCATGCACTGTCATCTGTCATTGAATTTCTCTCTATGAAGCTGCATACATAATATCGTAGATTCCTGGGTACTTTTTGTTGTTGTTGTTCAGTCACTCACTTGTGTCCTACTCTTTGTGACCCCATGGACTGCAGCACACCAGGCTTCCCTGTACTTCACCATCTCCCAGAGCTTGCTCAAACTCATGTCCATCTAGTTGGTGATGCCATCCAACCATCTCATCCTCTGTTGCCCCCTTCTCCTCCTGCTTTCAATCATTCCAAGCATCAGGGTCTTTTCTAATGAATCAGCTCTTCACATCAGGTGGCCAAAGTATTGGAGCTTCAGCTTCAGTCCTTCCAATGAATATTCAGAGTTGCTTTTCTGTAGGATTGACTGGTATGATCTTGCAGTCCAAGGGACTCTCAAGAGTTTTCTCCAACACCACGGTTCAAAAGCATCAATTCTTTGGTGCTCAGCCTTCTTTATGGTCCAACTCTAACATCCATACATGATTACTGGAAAAACCATAGCCTTGACTAGATGGACCTTTGTTGGCAAAGTAATGTCTCTGCTTTTTAATATGCTGTCTAGTTTGGTCATAACTTTCCTTCCAAGGAATAAGCAACTTTTAATTTCATGGCTGCAGTCACCATCTGCAGTGATTTTGGAGCCCCCCCAAATAAAGTCAGCCACTGTTGCCACTGTTTTCCCATCCATTTGCCATGAAGTGATGGGACCAGATGCCATGATCTAAGTTTTCTGAATGTTGAGCTTTAAGCCAATTTTTTCCACTCTCCTCTTTCACTTTCATCAAGGGGCTCTTTAGTTTTCTTCACTTTTTGCTATAAGGGTAGTGTCATCTGCATATGTGAGGTTATTGATATTTCTCCCGGCAATCTTGATTCCAGCTTGTGCTTCTTCCAGCCTAGCATTTCTCATGATGTACTCTGCATAGAAGTTAAATAAGCAGGGTGACAATATACAGCTTTGATGTACTCCTTTTCCTATTTGAAACCAGTCTGTTGTTCCATGTCCAGTTCTAACTGTTGCTTCCTGACCTGCATACAGGTTTTTCAGGAGGCAGTTTAGGTGGTCTGGTATTCCCATCTCTTTCAGAATTTTCCTCAGTTTATTGTGATCCACACAGTCAAAGGTTTTGGCATAGTCATTGTTAGCAATTTGATCTCTGGTTCCTCTGCCTTTTCTAAATCCACCTTGAACATCTGGAATTTCTCAGTTCATGTACTTCTCTTTCAAAAATCTGTCTTTAAAAGTAAGCAATCAAACTAAATACCAACAGAGTGTATGAAGTTAAAAGTATTAATTAATATAACTCTACCTTAGTGATTGGAGTAACTATAAAATAATTAGCTTTGTTTCTCCCTCTCTTTGATTATCAAAATATTTAAAATGTATGTGTATATAGAATTTTGAGGCAAGTAAGGAGGACCTGAGAAAGCAAGATATTTTTAAATGTTAAAAATTTAATAAGAAAAGGAAAGACACTATAACCTACTACTTATGATTTCACTACTAATAAATAGAGTCAGATTATTATGTCTCCAATACATTAATCATCTTTGCTTAAAATTAGTTAACTTAGAGACATGCATTTCAGTGAAACTTAATGCAAATTTTGAGTAAAATTTGCTGAGAATGTGATTTTGAGAATGACAAATGTTGAGTTAGCTGTTACCATTTGTTTGGAAACATGAGTCAATATATTTACAAAACAATCCCCCAAAAGTTAAATCCATTCTTATTCTGTATTTTGATATCTTAAAATTAGACTAATGCAAGGTTATCCTGTCTTTTGTCACCATTAGGTTGAATTCTGACTCCATTTTGCTCTTTATTTTAATAATTTTCAGTCAAGAGCTGATAATGTTTTGGTAACTGATCTTAGTGCAAACAACTACATAATATGTACATACACATTGTGGTTTCTCCTATCAAGTTAGGGAAAATCATCAGAAAGAATTTTATTATTATTATTTTTTATTTTTTTTTAAATTTATTTATTTATTTATTTTTAATTTTTACTTTACAATTCTGTATTGGTTTTGGCATAGATTGACATGAATCCACCACAGGTGTACATGCGTTCCCAAACATGAACCCCCCTCCCACCCCCCTCCCCACAACATCTCTCTGGGTCATCCCCGCGCGTCAGCCCCAAGCGTGTCATATCCTGCATCAGACATAGACTGGCATTTCGATTCTTACATGATATTATACATGTTTCAATGCCATTCTCCCAAATCATTACACCCTCTCCCTCTCCCTCTGAGTCCAAAAGTCCGCTTTACACATCTGTGTCTTTTTTGCTGTCCTGCATACAGGGTCATCATTGCCATCTTCCTAAATTCCATATATATGTGTTAGTATACTGTATTGGTGTTTTTCTTTCTGGCTCGCTTCACTCTGTATAATCGGCTCCAGTTTCATCCATCTCATCAGAACTGATTCAAATGTATTCTTTTTAATGGCTGAGTAATACTCCATTGTGTATATGTACCACAGCTTTCTTATCCATTCATCTACTGATGGACATCTAGGTTGTTTCCATGTCCTGGCTATTATAAACAGTGCTGCGATGAACATTGGCGTACATGTGTCTCTTTCAATTCTGGTTTCCTCTGTGTGTATGCCCAACAGTGGGATTGCTGGGTCATAAGGCATTTCTATTTGCAATTTTTTAAGGAATCTCCACACTGTTCTCCATAGTGGCTGTACTAGTTTGCATTCCCACCAACAGTGTAGGAGGGTTCCCTTCTCTCCACCCCCTCTCCAGCATTTATTGCTTGCAGATTTTTGGATCGCAGACATTCTGACTGGTGTGAAGTGGTACCTCATTGTGGTTTTGATTTGCATTTCTCTAATAATGAGTGATGTTGAGCATCTTTTCATGTGTTTGTTAGCCATCCGTATGTCTTCTTTGGAGAAATGTCTATTTAGTTCTTTGGCCCATTTTTTTATTGGGTCGTTTATTTTTCTGGAATTGAGCTGCAGGAGTTGCTTGTATATTTTTGAGATTAGTTGTTTGTCAGTTGCTTCATTTGCTATTATTTTCTCCCATTCGGAAGGCTGTCTTTTCACTTTGCTTATGTTTTCCTTTGTTGTGCAGAAGCTTTTAATTTTAATTAGATCCCATTTGTTTATTTTTGCTTTTATTTCCAGAATTCTGGGAGGTGGATCATAGAGGATCCTGCTGTGGTTTATGTCGGAGAGTGTTTTGCCTATGTTCTCCTCTAAGAGTTTTATAGTTTCTGGTCTTACATTTAGATCTTTAATCCATTTTGAGTTTATCTTTGTGTGCGGTGTTAGAAAGTGATCTAGTTTCATTCTTTTACAAGTGGTTGACCAGTTTTCCCAGCACCACTTGTTAAAGAGATCGTCTTTAATCCATTGTATATTCTTGCCTCCTTTGTCAAAGATAAGGTGTCCATATGTATGTGGATTTATCTCTGGGCTTTCTATTTTGTTCCATTGATCTATATGTCTGTCTTTGTGCCAGTACCATACTGTCTTGATGACTGTGGCTTTGTAGTAGAGCCTGAAGTCAGGCAAATTGATTCCTCCAGTTCCATTCTTCTTTCTCAAGATTGCTTTGGCTATTCGTGGTTTTTTGTATTTCCATACAAATCTTGAAATTATTTGTTGTAGTTCTGTGAAAAATATCGCCGGTATCTTGATAGGGATTGCATTGAATTTGTAAATTGCTTTGGGTAATATACTCATTTTCACTATATTGATTCTTCCGATCCATGAGCATGGTATATTTCTCCATCTATTAGTGTCCTCTTTGATTTCTTTCATCAGTGTTTTATAGTTTTCTGTATATAGGTCTTTAGTTTCTTTAGGTAGATATACTCCTAAGTATTTTATTCTTTTTGTTGCAATGGTGAATGGAATTGTTTCCTTAATTTCTTCTTCTACTTTCTCATTATTAGTGTATAGGAATGCAAGGGATTTCTGTGTGTTGATTTTATATCCTGCAACTTTACTATATTCATTAATTAGCTCTAGTAATTTTCTGGTAGAGTCTTTAGTGTTTTCTATGTAGAGGATCATGTCATCTGCAAACAGTGAGAGTTTTACTTCTTCTTTTCCAATTTGGATTCCTTTTATTTCTTTTTCTGCTCTGATTGCTGTGGCTAAAACTTCCAGAACTATGTTGAATAGTAGTGGTGAAAGTGGGCACCCTTGTCTTGTTCCTGACTTTAGGGGAAATGCTTTCAATTTTTCACCATTGAGGATAATGTTTGCTGTGGGTTTGTCATATATAGCTTTTATTATGTTGAGGTATGTTCCCTCTATTCCTGCTTTCTGGAGAGTTTTTATCATAAATGGATGTTGAATTTTGTCAAAGGCCTTCTCTGCATCTAGTGAGATAATCATATGGCTTTTATTTTTCAATTTGTTAATGTGGTGAATTACACTGATTGATTTGCGGATGTTGAAGAATCCTTGCATCCCTGGGATAAAGCCCACTTGGTCGTGGTGTACGATCTTTTTAATGTGTTGTTGGATTCTGATTGCTAGAATTTTGTGTAGGATTTTTGCATCTATGTTCATCAGTGATATTGGCCTGTAGTTTTCTTTTTTTGTAGTATCTTTGTCAGGTTTTGGTATTAGGGTGATGGTGGCCTCATAGAATGAGTTTGGAAGTTTCCCTTCCTCTGCAATTTTCTGGAAGAGTTTGAGTAGGATAGGTGTTAACTCTTCTCGAAATTTTTGGTAGAATTCAGCTGTGAAGCCATTTGGACCTGGGCTTTTGTTTGCTGGAAGATTTCTGATTACAGTTTCAATTTCCGTGCTTGTGATGGGTCTGTTAAGATTGTCTATTTCTTCCTGGTTTAGTTTTGGAAAATTGTATTTTTCTAAGAATTTGTCCATTTCTTCCAGGTTGTCCATTTTATTGGCATATAATTGCTGGTAGTAGTCTCTTATGATCCTTTGTATTTCTGTGTTGTCTGTTGTGATCTCTCCATTTTCATTTCTAATTTTATTGATTTGATTTTTCTCTCTTTGCTTCTTGATGAGTCTGGCTAATGGTCTGTCAATTTTATTTATCCTTTCAAAGAACCAGCTTTTGGCTTTGTTGATTTTTGCTATGGTCTCTTTTGTTTCTTTTGCATTTATTTCTGCCCTAATTTTTAAGATTTCTTTCCTTCTGCTAACTCTGGGGTTCTCTAATTCTTCCTTTTCTAGTTGCTTTAGGTGTAGAGTTAGGTTATTTATTTGACTTTTTTCTTGTTTCTTGAGGTATGCCTGTATTGCTATGAACTTTCCTCTTAGCACTGCTTTTATAGTGTCCCACAGGTTTTGGGTTGTTGTGTTTTCATTTTCATTAGTTTCTATGCATATTTTGATTTCTTTTTTGATTTCTTCTGTGATTTGTTGGTTATTCAGAAGCGTGTTGTTCAGCCTCCATATGTTGGAATTTTTAATAGGTTTCCTCCTGTAATTGAGATCTAATCTTAGTGCATTATGGTCAGAAAAGATGCTTGGAATGATTTCGATTTTTTTGAATTTATCAAGGTTATATTTATGGCCCAGGATGTGATCTATCCTCGAGAAGGTTCCATGAGCACTTGAGAAAAAGGTGAAATTCATTGTTTTGGGGTGAAATGTCCTATAGATATCAATTAGGTCTAACTGGTCTAATGTATCATTTAAAGTTTGCATTTCTTTGTTAATTTTCTGTTTAGTTGATCTGTCCATATGTGTGAGTGGGGTATTAAAGCCTCCCACTATTATTGTGTTGTTGTTAATTTCCCCTTTCATACTTGTTAGCATTTGTCCTACATATTGCGGTGCTCCTATATTGGGTGCATATATATTTATAATTGTTATATCTTCTTCTTGGATTGATCCTTTGATCATTATGTAGTGGCCTTCTTTGTCTCTTTTCACAGCCTTTGTTTTAAAGTCTATTTTATTGGATATGAGTATTGCCACTCCTGCTTTCTTTTGGTCTCTATTTGCATGGAATATCTTTTTCCAACCCTTCACTTTCAGTCTGTATGTGTCCCTTGTTTTGAGGTGGGTCTCTTGTAAGCAGCATATAGAGGGTTCTTGTTTTTGTATCCAATCGGCCAGTCTTTGCCTTTTGGTTGGGGCATTCAATCCATTTACGTTTAAGGTAATTATTGATAAGTATGATCCCGTTGCCATTTGTTTTATTATTTTGGGTTCGGGTTTATACTCCCTTTTTGTGTTTCCTGTCTAGAGAATATCCTTTAGAATTTGTTGGAGAGCTGGTTTGGTGGTGCTGAATTCTCTCAGCTTTTGCTTGTCTGTAAAGCTTTTGATTTCTCCTTCGTATTTGAATGAGATCCTTGCTGGGTATAGTAATCTGGGCTGTAGGTTATTTTCTTTCATCACTTTAAGTATGTCTTGCCATTCCCTCCTGGCCTGAAGAGTTTCTATTGAGAGATCAGCTGTTATCCTTATGGGAATCCCCTTGTGTGTTATTTGTTGTTTTTCCCTTGCTGCTTTTAATAGTTGTTCTTTGTGTTTGATCTTTGTTAATTTGATTAATATGTGTCTTGGGGTGTTTCGCCTTGGGTTTATCCTATTTGGGACTCTCTGGGTTTCTTGGACTTGGGTGATTATTTCCTTCCCCATTTTAGGGAAGTTTTCAACTATTATCTCCTCAAGGATTTTCTCATGGTCTTTCTTTTTGTCTTCTTCTTCTGGGACTCCTATAATTCGAATGTTGGAGCGTTTCATATTGTTCTGGAGGTCTCTGAGATTGTCCTCATTTCTTCTAATTCGTTTTTCTTTTTTCCTCTCTGATTCATTTATTTCTACCATTCTATCTTCTATTTCACTAATCCTATCTTCTGCCTCCGTTATTCTATTATTTATTGCCTCCAGAGTGTTTCTGATCTCATTTATTGCGTTATTCATTGTATATTGACTCTTTTATTTCTTCTAGGTCCTTGTTGAACCTTTCTTGCATCTTCTCAATCCTTGTCTCTAGGGTATTTATCTGTGATTCCATTTTGACTTCAAGATTTTGGATCATTTTCACTATCAATATTCGGAATTCTTTCTCAGGTAGATTCCCTATCTCTTCCTCTTTTGTCTGGTTTGGTGGGCATTTCTCCTGCTCCTTTACCTGTTGGGTATTCCTCTGTCTCTTCATCTTGGTTATATTGCTGCGTTTGGAATGGCCTTTTTATATTCTGGTAATTTGTGGAGTTCTCTTTATTGTGGAGCTTCCTCACTGTGGGTGGGGTTGTATCAGTGGCTTGTCAAGGTTTCCTTGTTAGGGAGGCTTGTGATGGAGGTCTGGTGGGTGGAGCTGGGTTTCTTCTCTCTATTTTTGAAGACAATGATCTGCTTTTCTGGTTGCCTGATGTCCTCTGCCTGCATTCAGAGGTTGTTTTGTGGAGTTTGCTCTGCGTTGAAATGATCTTTTGAGGAATTTGTGAGGGAGAAAGTGGTCTTCCCTTCCTATTCCTCCGCCATCTTAGGACCGCCCCCCAGAAAGAATTTTATTAGAATGAATTTATTTCATCCCAATAATAATAACTGTGCTGCTGCTGCTGCTGCTGCTAAGTCGCTTCAGTCATGTCTGACTCTGGATTTTACCACTACATTTGAGACTGCAGGCAAAATTTCATTCTTTTGCCTATGTGTGCATGCTTGCTCAGTTGATTCAGTCGTGTCTGACTCTTTGCACTCTGTGGACTGTAGACTTCCAGGCTTCTCCGTCCTTGGGACTTCTCAGGCAAGAATACTGGAATGGGTTGAGATCCCCTCCTTCAGGGAATCTTCCCAACCCAGGAATTGAACCTGCATCTCCTGCATTGCACGCAGATTTTAACCACTGAGCCACCTGGGAAGCTCTTTTCTACCCATTTTATGTTAATTCTGGATTTAAGAGAAACATCTCAGTCACAGTAATGGAATATCTTTACATCTGATGTGGCTGGGTATCGCTGTCCCACTGCATTCACGAGAGATTAGATATAGCACTCAGGCAACAAATCCTGGGATGCTCAAGACACTTAAATAAAATGTTATAGTATTTCCATATAACCTATGGCTCATACTCCTGTACAATTTAAATAATCTAGATTAGTTATAATACCTATACAATGTAAATTAGTAAATACAATGTAAATGCTATGTAAATAGTTGTCAGTGCAAGGCAAATTCAAGCTTTGCTTTTTGGAACTTTCTGGAATGCTTTTTCCAAATATTTTAAATTCACGATTGATTAACTCCATGAGTGCAGAACCTGCAAATACAGAAGGGCCAGCTGTGGTTATATTTCCTGTCTAACACCTTTTCCCTAAGTGTTACACGAGAAAGCCATTTCCAGTTCTGAGTTTTCCTGTCCAATCAGAAAATGGCTCATCTTCTCTTCCCACACACCATTATTTCCATTTGCCAGAGAGACAGGGAGGAAGCTGTGTGACCTCACTGATTTTGTGTATTGATGTCTAACTCTTACCCAGAGAGCTGCAGCAGCTTGCTGGGTTTATATTCTAATTTTCAAGGTAGATTCAGATTTCAGGTGTCTTGACTACCTGACTTAAACCTGTCACACTTATTAGCCTCCTACAAAAATTCAGTCCCCTGTGAAACACTTGGAACATGGTTTGTAGGTCTTTCTTGAGAAACCATAGTTTAGATCATCTGAGTATTATCCAATGGGAGATTTAGTTGAATTTACCAGTTTCCACTAGAAAACATGGTAATTGAAGTTGATCCAGAGGGCTATGTCAGAACAAAGGGGTTCTGCTGCAATATTACCAAGAGGTTTTATTTAAAGCAAACTGGGAAAGTTCTGGGCTGCAATGAGTATTTCAACTGCCAAGTTCTAAGAGGAAATTTATTAGCAACATGCACAATTGATGTAACAGAGACAACGCAAGAGGGAAATATCTGCTTTGACTACTCTAGTTTGACACCAAGGCATGAATTTTATAGCTTTTAAGCTTCTAAATAAGTGATTTGAAATGCTCCCTCCAAACACCCATGCATATATATCCTCCTATCATTTATTCTCCATCTCTGCTTTCTTACTTTCTACCCTCCTACAAATGAGCAACTCCTTTGGAAATAGTTAAGAATAAAGTAAAATAAGACAAAGGAAAACAAGAAAGACATAATGGACACTCTCTTAAAAATGCATAATGTTAAGTTGCAAGATTAAAAGTTCTTTTTGGAATTTGCTGTTAAATACAGCTGAACCTTAAATTTAGTAAGTTTGCTTTGCAGCAGAAATTTAAAGTTGAAAGTATGGCACAGGTGATTCAGCAACACAAAGCAGCTTTGAGAAATGGACATCTGAATACATCTTATTTTGTTCTAAACTCAGCAAACCAAACCTATTTATTTAATTCCTTATTCCTCTTACTAAGTGTTGCAACTTCTCTGGATTATATGGTCTTAAAGCATGTAAGGAAAGGAAAAGTGCTCAACCACAGGTTTAAACTGTTGTCAATATTATACATCAAATTTTCTCTCCAAAATCATCTAACTGCTGACTTAATATGTCAGTCAATATTTGTTACTAAAAACTTTAAAATCCATATGAGTACTTTTTTATACATAAAACGTGTGGGGATAAACACTGATCTTTTCTACTGTTGTAAACAAGAGAATTACTAAATAAAATCACTCAAAGGGCATGATGTAACTACATTGAAGATATACAGTTACTAGAGAAATACAGTGACTAATCTTCAAGTATGTTCACGTTTGCAAAGAAGATTCTTTGGTGAAAAAGATTGTTTCATCAAGTTAAGGCTGCACAAAATACTTCAGCTGTTTTCTCATCTAAATCAAATGTCATTATAGAGGATATTTTCATTTATTTCCCCTGTTCTTCCTATTATTTTGAATGCCCTTATGGTTTCTAGGCAACCATGCTAATACTTCTCTTTTAAAAATCTACTGCATAGGAATACTACTCTTAAAAAAGATTGGTGGCTTTCCTACGAATATTTTAAGTCAGAAATAAATGCTAACCAGAAAAGAAGAAAAATATCACAATTATAAGCATCAGTTTTGAATGCTATGGTGCAGAAAGTTAAATAATGGGTAGCCTGTATATTATGAGCTCAACAATGACCCAAGAAAGAGGAAGAAGGTACAGTTAAGTTGATTTTCAGGAAAGATGCACAGAGAAACTCCATGTCACATTTTGACTAGATCGTTTTATATTCATGCTTGTTATGTCCTGGGGAGGGAATGAGGGAATTCATTTCAAAACAGCTGTGACAAGCACACCATCTGAGATAAGCAAGGATAGCCTGGACAAGAGAAGATCAATCGGGCAAGATGGTCTGCTTGCAAATTGGCACAGGCTGTAATGGAAGAGACATTGTTTCCTTACATTTACTTTTCAGAAAACAGAAAAATGATCATGAGGTATGAGGCAGAAATAGGATGATTTTGGCTTAATGAAATTTTTTAATGATTAGGATTGGCTGCAGGGGGTTAGACTAATTCAAAGGCAGTGAAATCTGTAATTGTACGTGTTTAAGGGAGATGACAGTCTTATGTATGTCACTGGATCCCCACATCCATTCTTGGGTGTCTCATAGGCCTGTTGACTTGAATGTGCCTTCAAATAAGCTCTGAATCTTCCCCCTCTGCTCTTCCTGCCTGCTTTCCAGTCTCAGTGGCCATTGTTCAGGCTGAAAATTAAAAAAAAATCATCTGTAACTCCTCCTTTCTGTTTTTCATCTTTCACATCCAATACAACAGCGAATGCTATGGCTTAACACACATTTAAAAAGCAGACTGTCTCAGCACTTTTCTCCATTTATCATCTCCTACATCCATCAACCCCCATCTCTATCTGCTGTCGTCACTTGCTTGGGTTGTTGCGGTGGCTCCTTAGTGATGTCCCTGCTTCCACATGGGGTCCCTGAAGCCTATTCTCTTCAAGGATATTTTGTAAAAAATCATAACTAATCATGTTAGTCTTTTGTTCAGATCCCTCTGATAACATTTCATTCCACTTGGAATAAAACCCAAAGTTCATATATATGAAAACTAAGCCTCATGTTGTTGTGTGTCTGAGTGACTCACTCACATCACTTTTTACTTCCCCTCTTTCCTTTTGCTTCAACCTCTGGAACAATGTGGTAGATCATAGACACCAACACATTCCTGCCATGAGGTCTCTATTCTCAATACTCCTTCTGCCTCAAATGTTATCCCCCAGTTATCTACATGGTTTTCTCTCTCATTTCAGTTAAAGCTCTGCTTAAATGTCAGCTTATCAAAAGAGATCTCCAAATTCTCTCTATAACCTGTTACAGCCATTACCTGTCACCTCTATTTCCTTTCTCTTTACAGCATCATCTAATATGTTATACTTCTGTGTACTTTTTAAGCATCTGAATATCATGACTAGAATACAATTCTATAATCTCTTGTTTGGCACTCCACTCCCAGACCCCATAGATGATGCTCAAAGAATATTTTTTTTTGGTAAATGCTATTAGAAGCATTTCAGCATGAGCAAGAGATTGGAGCATGCTAAGTTACTTCAATCATGTCCAACTCTCTGTGACACTATGGACTTCTCTGTCCATTGGGCTCTCCAGCCAAAATACTGGAGTGGGTTGCCGTCTCTTTCTCCAGGGGATCTTCCCAACCCAGGGATCGAGCTGCATCTCTTGCACTGGCAGGCAGATTCTTTACCACTGAGCCACCAGGGAAGCCCAATAATGTTCCTTATAAATCTGCAATTCTCCTATCACCACCAAGAGATATCTTTTGCTTATTCTCTTGATTACTTATCTTTTGCAAATTGAGTATTTGCTTTAATTTTTTCTGAAAGTACTTGCTCTTTATGTTCCAACACCCCCAAATTTCTTATGAAGCTCATTAATTTTATGGAAATTTTTTATGACTACCAGGTTGTTATGTTACAAAATGTTAGATTCATTTTAGTTCCCCTGTCATTACTATCTTAACCATTTGACTTCTTTTCCTGAGGAGGCTTCTGAGCACAATTATAAGAGAGTTATAATGACTCTTTAGCTGGCAACTTTGCCAGTAGGATTGCCATTCAAAACTGGTTACCATAGTAGTTTTAACTTACCAGAGATACAAATGCTATTATTAGCTCTTCAGGTTCTTACTACAGGGAGTATGTAAGACTAGTTTTTGGTTTTGAAGTTTGCAATTTCTCTCAAAGGCATATGAAGCTAAGACAATTTGCTTTAGATGGATTCTTAAAAACTGGTGGGATATAGTTTTCATATAGATCAGCAAGTTGCTTTCCAGACAAATATATGTTACATTGTTTGCACTGAGAGCCCAAGATGATCTAAAGATATGAAAAATGGCAGAGAATAAAGAGCTAAGTATCACTAAATGGTAGCACAGATTTATTCATCAATCTTAAAATTTTATTTATATTCATTATAAATATGAACACCTATTCTGGACCACAAAAATGCCTGGTGATAGAGTGACTTTAAGAAGTTTTCCATCTGTCTGGGAGGCATATAACTGAATCTGACACAATGTGTCAGACACATTCTATTTGAAATAGAGTTGATTTGCAGCATTGAGCCCGTCTCTACTGTACAGCAAGGAGACTCAGTTATACACATATAGATATTATTTTTTATCTTCTTTTCCATTTTGGTTTATCACAGCATATTGAATATAGTTCCCTGTGCTATACAGTAGGGCCTTGTTGTTTATCCAAGATGTATATAATAGTTTGTATCTGCTAATCTCTAACTCCAAGTTCGCCCTCTCTCACCCCTTCTTCCTTGGCAACCATAAGTCTGTTCTCCATGACGCACTGTGTTTTATGTCACAGTTGCAGTGAGTACAAGTTGTAGGGATTGATAGAGGTCTTTTTTTTCTCTGTTCATAGTGAATGCTGATTTTTCAGCTCCATTGTGGAAATAAGACATTTGCTTATGAGGAGGTTGTGTGCGTGTATGTGTTAGTCGCTCAGTTGTGTCCACTTCTTGACGAACCCCATAGATTATAGCTTGTAAGGCTCCTCTGTCCATGGAATTCTCCAGCAAAAACTCTGGAGTGGGTAGCCATTCCCTTCTCCAGGGCATCTTCCCAACCCAGGGATGAAATCCAGGTCTTCTGCTTTGCATGCAGATTCTTTACCCTCTGAGCGACCAAGGAAGCCCCTTGAGCAGGATACTACAGAATAATACTTACATGGAAAAATGGTCATTACAGTGAATATAATGCTCAGTTTGGATTTGGAAATGATGTGCTACTTCCTCATCACAAAGAAAATAACTTTCTGGTAACATAATTCAGGCCTTCCCTGGTGGCTCACCTGGTGAAGAATCTGCCTGCCATGTGGGAAACTCAGGTTCAATCTCTGGGTCAGGAAGATCCCCTGGAGAAGGGAATGGCTGCCTACTCCAGCAGGCCTCCCTGGTAGCTCACCTGGTAAAGAATCTACCTGCAATGCAAGAGACCCCAGTTTGATTCCTGGGTTGGGAAGTTCCCCTGGAGAAGGGATAGGCTACTCACTCCAGTATTCTTCCCTGGAGAATCCCCATGGACAGAGAAACCTTGTGGGCTACAGTCCATGGGGGTCACAAAGTCAGACATGACTGAGCGACTAGGCACACACACACCTACTGCAGTATTTTTGCCTGGAGGATTTCATGGACAGAGGAACCTGGTGGGCTACAGTCCACTGGGTTACAGAGAGTCAGAACACGACTGGGAGACTAACACTTACTTTACTTACAACATAATTGAACTAGTAACCAATGATTTCACATTGATGTATTGTCCACCTGGTCATTTATTCTTTTGTTTCTCTAGTGATAGTGAAGTATACCGAGAGTGGAGTGATCTTAAATGAGACCATGCGGTGAGACATAAGCTTCATTCAGTAGAATTGAGTACCAGTTCCCACTTTAACACTAACCTATCAACCGACAGCCTGTCTTTCATGCCAAAATAACCTTCCTTGGGTTGTGCTATCTTTATCTGATTATAAAAGGGCTGAACAAAATCATCTCCAAGTGAACTCACTCGCCACATCTTGTTCTAAAATGTGACATTCAAAGGGGAACTAGAGCAAATAACTCAAAAGCACCTTCATTTTTTTTTCACTCAGACCTAGTTCTTTTTCAATGAAAAGCACAAATTTCAACCCCAATCTGTTGAAAACTCTCTCTAGCCAACCCTCTCCATAAAAAACCTTTCTGTGACAATGGAAATGTTCCATAGCTGTACTGTTCAATGTGGTACCACCAGTTACACATGTCAGATTTAGCACTTAAAACTACTCTAGAGCAACAAAGGAACCAATTTTAGATGTTATTTAATTTCATTAATTCTAATGTAAATGCTTCCTGCTGGTAAAGAATCTGCCTGCAATGTGGGAGACATGGGTTCAATCCCTGGGTTGGGAAGATCGCCTGGAGAAAGGAAATGCTACCCACTCCAGTATTCTGGCCTGGAGAATTCCATGAACTGTACATATGAGACTAGTGACTAACTTACTGAGCAGCCCATCTAAAGCCACTATGAACAGGGACTTCCCTGGAGGTCCAGTGGTTAAAACTCTGTGCTCCCAATGCAGGGGGTGGGGGTTTGACCGCTGGTTGGCAACTAAGATCCCACATGCCTCCCAGTGTGGCCAAAAATAAATTAACTAATTAATAAAAAATGAAAAAAATGCCAACAGGATTTGCAACACAAGTGACAAAAGGTTAATATAAAAAATAAAGACACTGTATGATTAATATAAAAAGAATATGATAACATGTAAGTTTTTTTTAAGCCAGTGTTCATTGGATATGTTTTCTGTTTTGCATTTCTACTTTAATAAAGCAATATATTTGTACAATGAACTACTAATGGAAACTAGGATGCTAGTAAAAGAAAAGCATTTAGAGCACATTGTGCATAATAGAAATTATCATCCACCATTGCTTTGCTTTCACCATATGTGTTCAATGGCATTTATATGAATTGGAAAGGATCATTTCTTTTATTAGCATTTTAAGTCAGCAGAGTAATACTTTTTAGTGTGTTCCACTCCTCGTTTTTTCTTGAATATGTGAAAATGTCATTGAAGTTTAAATTAGAAAGGTACTTTAAAGGTCATGAGATTAGTGTATCCTTTCCATTTCTTTGTAGGGTATCATATATTCTATTTTTCAGAGTTTTTACCTATATAAAAATGCATTAAATAAAATTAACTTTGAATAAATAAGTGAAAATGACTTCATATTTCAAAAACTTGAAAATACTATAGCTACACTTTAACAGGACTTGCCTGATGGCTCAACTAGTAAAGAACCCGCCTGTCAGTGCAGGAGGTATAAGAGACATGCATTCAATCCCTGAGTCAGGAATATCCCCCGGAAGAGGAAATGGCAACCCACTTCAGTGTTCTTGCTTGGGAAATCCCACAGACAGAAAAGTCTGGGGGACTATAGTCCATGGATCACAAAGAATAGGACACAACTGAGCATGCATGCATGCACACAGTCACACACAGTTTCTGAATTGTTTTCAGAAGAGACAATTACATGCTTCGTAAATCAGTAATAAAATATGAAAACAAATACCTCATAATACTGGATTTGTGACCAAATGTGCTGTTGTCATTGTCTTTTTTTTTTTTTTTTTTTACAAAAGTATTGTGTATGCTGTAACTCTGAAATATATTCCAGGAATTCAACAGATGAAAATAATAACCATGTAAATAAACACAAAAGCATCTGCAAATGTTTGTTGAATGGCTATCTTGTGCTTCAGTTCAGTTCAGTTCACTTCAGTTCAGTTCAGTCGCTCAGTCGTGTCTGACTGTTTGTGACCCCATGAATCGCAGCACACCAGGCCTCCCTGTCCATCACCAATTCCTGGAGTTCACTCAAACTCATGTCCATCGAGTCTGTGATGCCATCCAGCCATCTCATCCTCTGTCGTCCCTTTTCCCTCCTGCCCCCAATCCCTCCCAGCATCAGAGTCTTTCCCAATGAATCAACTCTTCACATGAGGTGGCCAAAGTACTGGAGTTTCAGCTTTAGTATCATTTCTTCCAAAGAACACCCAGGGCTGATCTCCTTTAGAATGGACTGGTTGGATCTTGTGCTTAGTATTCTGAAAAATATAGAGAAAAATATTTTATTTTCTCTGTTTCAAGAAGTTCACAGATTAATGAAGAGACAAGAAATAAGTATTCAATAAATCAAAAATCATTCCAATATTTAAACAATGGTTTTTCCAGTAGTCATGTATGGATATGAGAGTTGGACCATGAAGAAGGCTGAACAATGAAGAATTGATGCTTTCAAACTGTGGTGCTGGGGAAGACTCTTGAGAGTCCCTTGGACAACAAGAAAATCAAACCAGTCAATCCTAAAGGAAATCAGTCCTGAATATTCATTGGAAAGACTGATGCTGAAGCTGAAGCTTGGCCACCCGATGAGAAGAGCCAACTCATTGGAAAAGACCCTGATGCTGGGAAAGGTTGAAGGCAAAAGGAGAAAGGGGTGGCAGACAATGAGATGGTTAGATAACATCACCAACTCAATGGACATGAATTTGAGCAAAGCCAGGAGATAGTGAAAGAAGGACAGGGAAGCTTGGAGTGCTGTAGCTCCCATGGGGTGGCAGAGTCAGACATGCCTTAGTGACTGAACAACAATGGTGTGAGTTATGCACAATGAGGAAATTTGAAGAGACTCGAACATAAAGCTAATTTTCTTCTTGGTATATTTGCTGAGTCATTGTACCATTGATACTAAGGAGGTGAGGAACTAAGCCAATTGTTACTAAAAGGCAGAGTGAGAACTCCTGCAGAGAACTTGAAATAATTAGGGAAAAGAATGGTTGGAAATGGCAGTATTGACTAGATTTTGTAGATGGGAAAGTCAGAGAGCTGGTTCCTCCACATTATTTCAGCAAGAAGCTAAGGAGTTTCCAGATGCCCCCTCAGATATGCTCTAGCTTCCCTGGTGGCTCAGCATCTGCATGCAGTGCAGGAGACCTGGGTTCAATCCCTGGGTTGGGAAGATCCCCTGGAGAAGGAAATGGCAACCCACTCCAGTACTCTTGCCTGGAAAATTCCATAGACAGAGGAGCCTGGTAGGCTACATTCCAAGGGGTTTCAAAGAGTCGGACACGACTGAGTGACTTCACTTTCATACCTAAAGATCAGGGATTAAGCTCAGTCGAATGAGTGTTACTGATAGTAACTTAGTTCAGACCCATTTCAACTTTCTATTAGATCGAGAGGTTGATCAAGGTGATCAACCTGTCACCCTGTCAGCATCAACCTCAACTGATTAAAAAGCTTGGTTGTAGAACCATATTCCTCTGACTGCACTCTCAGTTCAGTTCAGTTCAGTTCAGTCACTCAGTCATGTCCAACTCTTTGCGACCCCATGAATTGCAGCATGCCAGGCCTCCCTGTCCATCACCAACTCCCGGAGTTCACTCAGACTCGTGTCCATCGAGTCCGTGATGCCATCCAGCCATCTCATCCTCTGTCGTCCCCTTCTCCTCCTGCCCCCAATCCCTCCCAGCATCAAAGTCTTTTCCAGTGAGTCAAATCTTCACATGAGGTGGCCAAAGTACTGGAGTTTCAGCTTTAGCATCATTCCTTCCAAAGAAATCCCAGGGCTGATCTCCTTCAGAATGGATTGGTTGGATCTCCTTGCAGTCCAAGGGACTCTCAAGAGTCTTCTCCAACACCACAGTTCAAAAGCATCAATTCTTTGGCGCTCAGCCTTCTTCACAGTCCAACTTTCATATCCATACATGACTCTACACAGCTTCCTTTTCTGGCTAGGTAGAGTAGAAATGAGCAATTATGATGGACTTGTACTTAATGAAGACTTAACAAACATCAATATTGTCAGAACATAATCTAGTGCTGGTAATATGTGTATCCCAGAGTGTTAAGATTTTTAATTAATCTGAACAACATGTACTTGCAAGGATCTATATGTTGTGACAGTGTCTAGGCCACTTTTTTATATTGAAAGAATCTCAGAGCTAGAGCTCATCTAATTGAGATTGTCTTATCTGACCAGAGAGAAAATTGAATGCATTAAGAGTTTTTATATGCCCAAGTCCCCTAATGACATGTTTGTTTCTCATATGGTAAATTTCCATGATGTCAAATTCATTGATAGAGGATCACATTTGTATCCAGTCAGAATTAATGTGATCATGTTATTACAGACATAGCCTTTAATTTACCCAATGTTGATTTAAAAAGAAGCCCAAAGCTCTGAGCTCATATGCATGTTTATCTTGATCCTCTATCTTGTTTTGTAGATTTAGCACCACTGGTCATTCTGATAAATCAGTCCACACTAGGTAACAAACAGAGTTAATCTAAAGACTCTGAAATCATATGCAAGGCTTTGTGGTTTATATCTACTTGCATTTTTCTGGTGAAAGAAACCCTCTAAACAGTTAATATCCTTGCTTTAGATATGTAAACACATTAATGTAATAAATCTCAGGTCAGTAAAAGCAATATACTGAGACCCTATAAGCAAACCAAACTTAGCAACGAGGTAATAGTTATTTTTTCTTTTGAGGAAAATCACCATTGGATACCAGTTCATTTTTTCAAGACAAAAGTGAAGATACTGACTTAAGTCTCTTTTCTCAAACTGAAATTCATAGTGTAGAACATTTGCATCCAATGTATTTAAAAACTGACTTATCTTTTTAAAGTATAATGTTATTTAACATCTTTATTTAGATATAATTCATCTACCATAATATTGGGGCTTCTCCAATAGCTCAGTGGTAAAGAATCCACCTGTCAATGCAGGTGATGTGGGTTCGATCCCTGGGTTGGAAAGATACATTGGAGAAAGAAATGGCAACCCACTCCAGTATTCTTGCCTGGAGAATCCTATGGTCAAAGAAGCCGGGTAGATGACGGTCTATGGGGTAGCAAAATTATCGGACATGACTTAGCAAATAAACAACAACAACCACAAAATTTACCATTTAAAGTATACAATTCAAATGTTTCTAGTATATTCACAGAATTGTGTCAGTCGGTTCAGTTCAGTTGCTCAGTCATGTCCGGCGCTTTGCGTCCCCATAAGCTGAAGCCCACCAGGCCTCCCTGTCCTTCATCAACTCCCAGAGTCTACTCAAACCCATGTCCATCAAGTCGGTGATGCCATCCAACCATCTCATCCTCTGTTGTCCCCTTCTCCTCCTGCCCTCAATCTTTCCCAGCATCAGGATCTTTTCAAATGAGTCAGCTCTTCACATCAGGTAGACAAGGTATTGGAGTTTCAGCTTCAACATCAGACCTTCCAATGAACACCCAGGACTGATCTCCTTTAGGATGGACTGGTTGGATCTCCCTGCAGTCCAAGGGACTCTCAAGAATCTTCTCCAACAACACAGTTCAAAAGCATCAATTCTTCAGTGCTCAGCTTTCTTTATAGTCCAACTCTCACATCCATACATGACCACTGGAAAAACCATAGCCTTGACTAGATGGACCTTTGTTGGCAGAGTAATGTCTCTGCTTTTGAATATACTATCTAGGTTGGTCATAATTTTCCTTCCAAGGAGTAAGCGTCTTTTAATTTCATGGCTGCAATCACCATCTGCAGTGATTTTGGAGCCCCCAAATATAAAGCCTGACACTGTTTCCACTGTTTCCCCATCTATTTCCCATGTAGTGATGGGACCGGATGCCATGATCTTCATTTTCTGAATGTTGAGCTGTAAGCCAACTTTTTCACTCTCCTCTTTCACTTTCATCAAGAGGCTTTTTAGTTCCTCTTCACTTTCTGCCATAAGGGTGGTGTCATCTGCATATCTGAGATTATTAATATTTCTCCCGGCAGTCTTGATTCCGGCTTGTGTTTCTTCCAGCCCAGCATTTCTCATGATGTACTCTGCATAGAAGTTAAATAAGCAGGGTGACAATATACAGCCTTGATGTACTCCTTTTCCTATTTGGAACCAGTCTGTTGTTCCCTGTCCAGTTCTAACTGTTGCTTCCTGACCTGCATATAGGTTTCTCAAGAAGCAGATCAGGAGGTCTGGTATTCCCATCTCTTTCAGAATTTTCCACAGTTTATTGTGATCCACACAGTCAAAGGCTTTGACATAGTCAATAAAGCAGAAATAGATATTTTTCTGGAACACTCTTGCTTTTTCCATGATCCAGCAGATGTTGGCAATTTGATCTCTGGTTCCTCTGCCTTTTGTAAAACCAGCTTGAACATCTGGAAGTTCACGGTTCATGTATTCCTGAAGCCTGGCTTAGAGAATTTTGAGCATTACTTTACTAGTGTGTGAGATGAGTGCACAAAGCTGTGTAACCATTGTTATTTTTGTTAGTTGCTAAGTTGTGTCTGACTCTTTGTGACCTCATCACCTGCAGCACACCAGGCTTCCCTGTCCTTCACTATCTCCTGGCGCTCGCTCAAACTCATGTCCCTTGTGTCTATGATGCTATTCAACCATGTCATCCTCTGCTGCCCCCTTCTTCTGATAACCTCAATCTTTCCCAGCATCAGGGTCTTTTCCAATGAGTAGGCTCTTTGCATCAGGTGACCAAAGTAGTGGAGCTTCAGCATCAGCATCAGTCCTTTCAATGAATATTCAGGATTGATTTCCTTTAGGATTGACTGGTTTTATCTCCTCACTGTCCAAGGAACTCTCAAGAGTCTTCTCCAACACCACAATTTGAAATTATCAATTCTTTGGTGCTCAGCCTTTCTTTAGGATCCAACTCTCACATCTGTACATGACTACTGGAAAAACCATAGCTTTGACTATAAGGATCTTTGTCAGCAAAGTGATGTCTTTGCTTTCTAATATGTTGTCTAGGTTTGTCATAGTTTTCCTTACAAGGAGCGAGTGTCTTTTAATTTCATGGCTGCAGTAGCCTTTACCACAGACTGAGTAGTAGTCAGTCCTCATTCTCCCACCCCCACACCCTTGCAACCACTAATCTACCTTCTCCTCTATAGATTTGCCTATTCTGGACATCTCATAAATGTAATCATATAACATGTGCTTTCTTGTAGCTGACTTCTTTCACTGAGCATAATTTTTTTTCAGTCCACATCCATTTTTATTGTAGAGTAGTATCTGTTGTGTGGGCGGACTAGTTTTATTTATCCATTTATTTGTTGATGGATATTTAGGTTTCCATCTTTCATTATTACAAAAGATAACTTTCAATTATTATGAGTTATAATGCTGTTGTGAACATAAAAGTACAAGTTTTGTGTAGACATGTCTCTTCATTTCTCTTAGGAATGGGATACCAAGGAGTGTAATTGCTGGGTCATATGGTTAAGTCTAGGTTTAACATTTTGTAGGTCTGTCAGACTACCTTACAGCATGGCTGCACCAATTTACATTCTCACCAGCAAAGTATGAAAATTCCAAGTTCTCCACATCCATATCAGCCATGACAACTCAACAGTTGTTATTGTCTGTCCTTTTTATTAGAGTAATCATCCAAATGGTGTGAAGTGGTATCTCAATGTAGTTTTAATTTGCACTAATGTTAGTGCTTTTCTGCATTTCAAATTCCCTGAATCAGATTCTGTCTAAATACAGTGATATAAATAAATTGAATTCCAGCTTCCAACCCAGTCTAATCAGTGCTGAACTTTAAACAGAATAAAAATGCTGTAAACTTGGATACAAACAGATATTTATCTTGCTACAAATAAAATTATTGCCTGGAAGCTAGTAAGAAGACTCCCCATAGCAAATTGTTTGATGTTTAACACCAGGCCATCATTAGAAGACAATAATAGTTCTTTTCTTTAGCCATTCTCTTCATTTTTGTAAATTTCAAATTATTTCATTACATAAAGATATTAATGTGTTGTTTACAAAATTGTGGACCTGTGTTCTCTTGTGGACCACCTTGTGCTATTCGTTTCATAGGAAATAGCTTCTTGATTGTATTTTCATCAGGGCATTGCTTCAGATGGCTTTACAATTTTTAAAAATCATGAATGTTCCAGTGCAGTTTCACTTGTAGCCTGCTGAATGTGTTTGCTGCCGGTGCTGCTGCTGCTAAGTTGCTTCAGTCGTGTCCGACTCTGTGCGACCCCATAGACGGCAGCCCACCAGTGTTTACTGCCTTGTATTTTAGACACCTGTATCTTGAAAGGAGCTGCTGTGCAAGGCACAGCCTACTGAGTTATTTTCAAAATACAGAGTATAGGGAGAAGGTTGTCAGCAATGGAAAAAAAAATTATGAACTGGACTAGCTAGTAATATAGGGTGTAAAAACTATATTTTTAGACTTTTAGTTCAACTTGTTTTTCTATCTAATTTTCAAAATCTTTACCTAAATGTTCCATCCCTTAAAAATGAACAGCACCTATCATAACAGACATCTTACTCCGTATCTGTTCATCTTAACTGAATTTTGCTTCCTAAAAACCATTTCAGATAATTCATTATGTCTTTCTCTTTAAGATAACTAACAGCCCATAAATATTTACTCATAGGAAGACACATGGTACTCACTTCATAGATCATGACCTATGAATACTAGAATAGCTGGCCAAAGGGATTCGTAGAGGCAATGTGTTTTCTTACGCTCTTAAGTTCTAAAGGAAAAAAGAAAAGAAATAATAAGAAAAAACTACAAAATATTATTACATACTCTGGTATATTATTTTGATATCATGCTTGACATTCTTCTAAAGAAGGTATAAAATTTACATCATGTATGCAAGCTCATGTAACGTGATTGCCATCATAATAACATTTATCGATAATTTCTATACAATAAGCATTTTGTAAATGTAACACAGCTGAGCAACTCAATAAAAACATACACTTAAAAAAAAAGCAACACTTTGAGAAAAGTGCCCTTCCCTGTGGCTCAGTGGTAAGGAATCCACCTGCAATGCAGGAGACATGGGTTCAGTCCTTGATCAGAAAGATCCTCTGGAGAAGGAAATGGCAACCCACTCCAGTATTTTTGCCTGGGAAATCCCCCAGAGAGAGGAGCCTGATGGGCTACAGTCCATGGGGTCACAAAAAAGTCAGACATGACTTAGCCACTAAACTACCACCACCATGAGACAAATACTGTTAAGTACTATTAGGACCTGTACATTTTACAAAGGTATTTAATTAAGTAATTAAGTGATCCACAAAACTTCAAACACTGGAGAGGCAGAGTCAGTATTTAAACCCAGGCAATCAGGTTTTAGAGTCTGTTCTCTTAAATACCAAGGAATAGTGCCTCTACATAAAACTAAAATATTGATTTTACATTTCTCATTCTAAAGGAACAATTAAACATCAACACTTACCCTCTCCTCTCCCTTATAAAATCCCAAGAAAAATACAGTGAAAAGGAATGAGAAGAAAAAAACTGTAACAATACTGGAAAAAATGATCTAGAAGAGCATAGATAATTTTATGAATTTCTGAAAAAGAAAGCTAGATGGAAGTACAGTGACAGTCTGTAAAGGAGAAATCACAGTCCAGGAAACACTGCAGAGAAAACTGCAGGAAAGGTGAGGGCATATTTCCCAGGCACTGAGCTCAGTTTGGAGATTCACAGAACAAGTACAGGGAGTATGCATTCAGACCCAGGATTGAAAGGCAATCTGAAGAAGAGCTCTGATGCCAACCAACCTCCTGACCTCTACACTTACAAGTGACTACAGGATCAGGAGTTTCCAAGGTAAATCTAGGATGACACTGACAAAAATAATATGGGATCATTTGCCTGGGGAAAGCTAGGCTTCTAGGTTGGGAACCAAGACTCTAGGATAAAGACATCTTAATTCTGGCACTGAAAGTGGAGTGCAGTTCATGTTCTCCCTAAAGCAAAGGCAGCACAAGGATGCTTACACCCCTTGTACATCACTGACAGGCAGTGTGGAAGCCAGGAGCAAATATGTCTAAAAGTGTCCTGAGGAAATCCAGAACAGATCCTAAGAGTTTCAGCATTATTCGTCATTCATAAATATGGATGGATTAGCAGGATTACCAAACAGTTGAGAAAGCACCAAAGAGAAGGACCAAGAAAAATAAAGAACTGAATCTGGAAGGAAAGAGATTATATACATTATTTACATAGAAAAAGACTAGGATATAGAATTAAACAAAGAGATGGAGAATATGAGAGATCAGTAAAGGGATGGAAGATCAATAGGAAACTTGGTATTTAACAAGTAATAGGACCACTATGCAAAGAATCCTCAGAATGTGCAGAGAGGCAGTAATGAAAGAAAGTGCAATTTCCATTTTCTTGATGATGAAGAAAGATAGGGCTTCCCTGGTGACTCAGTCAGTAAAGAATCTGCATGCAATGCAAGAGGCCACCTGCAATGCAGGAGACAGTTTTCATCCCTGGGTCCAGGAGATCTCTTGGAGAAAGAAATGGCAGCCCACTCCACTATTCCTGTTTGGGAAATCCCATGGACAGAGGAGCCTGTTTGGGCTACAGTCCACAAGGTCTCAAAAGAGTTGGACATGACTTAGGGACTGAACCACATACTTGAAGAAAAATAAGTCTTCATTGCCTGGAGGAATGACAAAAGATATACAAATAAGTATCTCCTGGTGAAATAGCAAGACCTCAAAGGTCAAAAGGCTATCCAAAAATTTCCCAAGAGGAAATACAAAACACAGCACATTGCCTATAAAGGAATGAAGATCAGATGGGCGTCAGGCACCTTGTTAGTAATCACGGAAAGTGTAAGAAAATGGAAGACTCTTCAACGTTTCGAAGGAAGATGACTGAACCTAAAATACATATCCAGATATGTAACCTTGAGTGTCTCCTTCATCAGTTTAATCCATCTAATTTTATCAAGTACTACCCCTGCTCAAGTGGATGTGAGTGTCACTATTAGCAAAACATCATGAAGCGAGGGGAATGGAGAATATTAGGAAAATTCATCACTGCCCACAGAAATAAAATTTTGAGAATGAACTTGAGTATCCTATTTCACTGTCTTTTAAAAGAATGGAGATTTACATCTGTTTTCTAATTCACTGAAGACAATTAAGAGTAGTTATAGAGAGGTCAATGTGTGTTTAAAAATACAACTGTATATCCACATGCAAAAAAATAAAATAAACATCATGCCCATCCCCCAAAACTAACTCAAGCTGGATCACAGACCTAAATGTAAAACACAAAACTATGAAATGCCTAGAAGATAATGTGGGAGAAAATTGAGATGACCTTGGGTTTGGTGATGACTTTTTAGATAATGACATCAAAGGTATGATTCAAAAAAGAAATAACTGATAAGTTGGACTTCATTAGAATTAAAATTTACTTCTTTGTGAAAGACATGTCAAGAAAATAAAAAGACAAGCTAGAGACTGGGAGAAAATATTTGCAAAAGACATAGCTGATAATGGAGTGTTATCTAAAATACACAAAGATAATTTTGTTGCTTAAAATTCAGCAATAAAAAAAAGATTTTTAAAAAGACTGGAGCTGACCACCAAAGAAGATATACAGATGGCAAATAAGCATATGAAAAGATGCTCTCTATCATATGTTGTCAGGGAAATGCAAATAAAAACAACAATGAATGAGAGACCGCTACACAGTTATTTTTTGTTGTTGTTCAGTCTCTTAGTCATGTCTGACTCTTTGTGATCTCATGGGCTGCAGCATGCCAGGCTTCCCTGTCCATCACCATCTCCTGCAGCTTGCTTAAACTCATGTCCATTGAGTCAGTGATGTCATCCAACCATCTCATCCTCAGTCACTCCCTTCTCCTCCTCCCCTTAATCTTTCCCAGCATCAGGGTCTTTTCCAGTGAGTCGGCTCTTGGCATCAGGTGGCTAAAGTATTGGAGCTTCAGCTTCAGCATCAATCCTTCCAATGAATAGTTAGGATTGATTTCCTTTAGGATTGACTGGTTTGCCTGCCTTGCAGTCCAAGGGACTCTCAAGAGTCTTCTCCAACACCACAGTTCAAAAGCATCAGTTCTTTGGCACTCAGCCTTCTTCATGGTCCAACTTTCATATCCATACAGGACAACTGGAAAAACCATAACTTTGACTATACAGACCTTTGTGGGCAAAGTAATGTCTCTCCTTTTTACTACTCAGTCTAGGTTTGTCATAGCTTTTCTTCTAAGAAACAAGCATCTTTTAATTTCATGGTTGCAGTCACTGTCATAATACAGTTATTAGAATGGCAAAAATCCATAACACTGACATCAAACACTGATGATATGAAATAAAAGGAACACTTATTCCTTGCTAGTGGGAATGAGAAGTGGTCCAACCACTCTGAAAGACAATTTGGCAGGTTTTTTTTAACAGTATGAAACATACTCCTATCACGCAATCTAACAATCATGCTCCTTGGCATTATACCCACAGAATAATCTGCACAACCAAGATATTCCCTAATAGGTGAATGGAAAAATAATCTGTAGTACACCCAGGCAATGGAATAATATTCAGCACTAAAAATAAATGAGTGATCAGGCCATGAAAAAGACACGGAGGACCTTTCAAGGCATATTACTGAGTGAAAGAAGTCAATCTGAAAAAGCTACACAGAATTCCAACATTCCAGAAGAGGCAAAACTATGGAGATGATGGAAAGATCAGTGGTTGTCATGAGTTCACTGAGTGGAGACTGAGTACATGAAGTGCAAGTATTTTTTAAGGTGGTAAATTATTCTGTATAATAATATGTATAATATTATTATAATATCTATAATATTATATATGAACACATAAATATATAAATAGTATATGTATACATATTATGTATAATATGTATAATATTATTATACATAATAATATGTATAATAAAATAATTCTATATAATAATATTGTGTATAATAACAATTATAGTTGATAAGTGACACTTCACTTTAGTCAAAACTCATAGACCCTTACAACGCAGAGAGCTGTAAGCTTAATGCACACAAAATAAAAAAAAAATAATTTAGTAGGTCTGAGGATTCCAGGAAAGAAAACATAATGTGACAACTGCATTATATTTCTATGAAACAACTTCATTGAAGTGGATAGCAGAAAAATGTGCTAATATAAGTATCTTCAGAGATGTATACATAGAAAGGAGGTGACGCTAGTGGTAAAGAACCCATTTGCCAAAGAAGATGACTTGAGAGATATGGGTTTGATCCCTGGGTCAGGAAGATCCCCTGGTGGATGGCATTGCAACCCACTCCAGTACTCTTGCCTGGAGAATCCCATGGACAGAGGAGCCTGGTGGGCTACAGTCCAGGGGGTTGCACAGAGTTGGACTCGACTGAAGCTACTTAGCACACACGCATATAAAAAGGAAATTGCCTCAACACATCTGGGCACCATAAAATATCAAACCTTTTTCCACTCTTGGTAAAAACTACACATACAATGTAATTACATTGCACAACTTTGAAATCTAAGATTTCCCCCCCCCTCCTGATTATAAACTCTGAGTTTCTGAATTTCCAGCTTAATGCTTCATAGACCCTCACTTGTAACACAATTTTAATGAGTTCCCCTTGTTTAATCACAATTTCTACTGCCCATCAATGCAAGCTCATTCTCCTTCTCAACAAATAAATGGGCAATAAAGCAATCACAACAGACCCACAAAGCATTTAAGGTCACACCACTCAACTTTAACTGTAAAATTATAATTCTCGGGTTTTTCCAAACATTTATAACACTCTGAGCTCATTCGGTAAGAGGAAAAATATCTATCTCTGTCAACACATTTTAGTGATTTCTTCTTTTTTTGTGAGAGTCTCTAAGGGTTTCCTAATTAGAGGAATTTACAGGAAATGTCAAACAGTCTAAATAACTGATGTGTTGTAATTAAAGTCTTAGCAATTGAGCAAATTAACTTTTATATTTTAACAACATCAAACTACATGGCAATTTCCACAAAGTTTCTAAGGCAAGCAATTAGGAGAATCATAAAAACTGGGAAAAAGAGGGAAAACAATTTCTGGAATGTTACTATCATAGTCTAAGTGTGGAATTAAATTGATAGCAGTGGTCTTTCTCTAATATTACAAATAGTGAAAGCACTTCAAAAATATAAGACACTAATTTATTTCAGATGATGTAAAATTAGGTGAATAAAATATCTATAATTTTAATTGTTAAGGCTTTAGTAATCTTTTAAAATTTCAATATATGTGATGGTATATTAATAAGAAATGTAAACATTACTTTAAATCATAGTAAAATCAGAGGCATTACTTTGCTGACAAAGGTCCATCTAGTCAAGGCTATAGTTTTTCCAGTAGTCATGTATGGATGTGAGAGTTCAACTATAAAGAAAGCTGAGCACTGAAGAATTGATGCTTTTGAACTGTGGTGTTAGAGAAGACTCTTGAGGGTCCCTGGGACTGCAAGGAGATCCAACCAGTCCATCCTAAAGGAGATCAGTCCTGGGTGTTCATTGGAAAGTCTGATGTTGAAGCTGAAACTCCAATACTTTGGCCACCTGATGCGAAGAGCTGACTCATATGAAAAGACCCTGATGCTGGGAAAGATTGAGGGCAGGCGGAGAAGGGGATGACAGAGGATGAGATGGTTGGATGGCATCACCGACTCAATGGACATGAGTTTAGGTGGGCTCCGGGAGTTGGTGTTGGACAGGGAGGCCTGTTGTGCTGCAGCTCATGGGGTTGCAAAGAGTCGGACACGACTGAGTGACTGAACTGAACTGAAAATCAGATAGGGCTTCCCAGATAGCTCAGTGGTAAAGAATCCACCTATCAATGCAGGAGACATGGGTTCAATCCCTGAATAGGGAAGATCCCCTGGAGAAGGAAATGGCAATGCACTCCAATATTCCTGCCTGGAAAATTCCATGGACAGAGGAGCCTGGTGGGTTATGGTCAAAGGAGTCGCAAAGAGTAGGACACAACTTAGAGACTAAACAACAACAGCAACAACATTGGCTTTATTGCCAACAATAACAATGTCGGATAGAGATTGAAAAGCTGAACAGAGTTGTTGAATTATTATTGATTTTTACACAAGTATTTATATGCTCAGACAAGTTCAGGATTGAATAGAAAAAGAATACATCATTTTGTTTCAATTTATTTCAGCTTATTATTTCATTTGAATCATTTAAAAGTCATAGTAGCTGAAAATCATGCTCAGTTATGAAGTGAAAATAACAGTAGCTAAATCCAGCAACAAAATAAAACACCTAGAAGACACTATGGCATATAATAAATAGGAAACAAAGAGCTGCTTATTTACATCTGAATTTCCTGATTTATGTGTCTGGTATAACAAGATAACTGTAAAGTTTGTATATTTAGTATAATTTTTAGTATTTATAGATAATTTATTAGAAGTAAGTTATAATAATTTTTTAAGTTCTCATAATATTCTATTATGTTATCTCTGCTCTCAATTATTTTGAATTTATATATAAAGCAGGAAAAAGTTAGGGTGAATGTTATACATGCCTTTCCTCTTTATATACATCTGAGCAGAAATTCCAAGTCTTTACTGCTAGTATGAATTTAAAACAAGAAGTTGACTAGGTAAAAAATCTCTCTTCAAGTAGTTTATGTGAAGCTACAGATATGACACATCTTATGAATTTCTTAGTCTAAGAATCAGGTTGAAAAAAGTTTCCTTCTTACTACTTTTATATAAGTAAAAGTACTTATTTTTATATAAAAGTACTATTTTTATATAAGTAGCTTTTGTATAAAACCAGGGAGCTCTACATTATTTTTAAAACTAACTTTAGAATCATTAATTTTTAAGAATATTAAATCTTTAAATTTCAAATATATTAATCTTGGGTAGGTAATCTTTTCATGTTCAAAAGTTGTGTCATGGAAAACTGTAAAAAATATAAGCTCTGAGCATCTTCCAGCAAAATATAGTGTTTTCTTATGATAAATCCAATTTGCCTTTTATAAGATAATTCCTTGGGATATGGTCAACTTTTTGTTAGTATCTGGGGAGTTGAGATAAAATGAGAAGATTTCAGAACAGAGCAAATACAAATGGATTGTCCTGAGTTTTCCTGAAACCGTATGCCCTTTGATGGATAAAGATAAGAGGCTTGTGGAAGCTTCCTGATGGGAGAGACTGGCTGTGATTTACGGACCTAACATTCCAGGTTAGGTTACCATACAAGGTTCCCGTGATTCATTGACTGAACATTCCAGGTTGCTATGCGATTTTATTCTTTACAGCACTGGACTTTATTTCCACCACCTGACACATCCACAACTAGGCATTGTTTCTGCTTTGGCTCAGCCTTTTCATTCTTTCTGGAGCTATTTCTCTGCTCTTCTCCATTAGCATGTTGGAACTGTGGCAATGGAGAAGACTCTTGAGAGTCCTTTGGATTGCAAGGAGATCCAGCCAGTCCATCCTAAAGGAAATCAGTCCTGAATATTCATTGGCAGGGTTAATGCTGAAGCTGAATCTCCAATACTTTGGCCACCTGATGTGAAGAACTAACTCATTAGAAAAGACCCTGATGCTTGGAAAGATTGAAGGCAAGAGGAGAAGGGGATGACACAGGATGAAATGACTGGATAGTATCACTGACTCAATGGACATGAGTTTGAGCAAGCTCCAGGAGATGGTGAAGGACAGAGAAGCCTGGTGTGCTGTAGTCCATGGGGTTGCAAAGAGTCAGACATGACTGAGCAACTAAACAGAAACCCACCACAGCACTGCAGGTGGAGAATTAGACTGGAAGATTGAAAAGAGCCCCCAGAATCATTGAAAGTCAATAGAATACCTTCCATAGAATTACTTTTCTGCCGTGAATTTTTATTTTTTTATCCTACCTTGGCTTCCTTCTATGACCACAAAGCTTTCTTGCAATTGCCAAAGATAAATTCAGAGACTTCAAATAATATTTTCTACTAAAATTTGAGTTGATTTTAAACTGACACCAGTGAGACTTACATATCCTTATGGCATTCAAATGCTTTTCTTTCATATGCCAACTTGTCACTATTTCTCAGGTGATTTGAATGCAAGTCTAGGCCAACTTTTTATTGATATTTACTTCGACACTGATGCTGACAATTTAGACTTCAAGTGACAGCCTCAATACTGATAGCAGCAACAGAAAGTCAATGGGTATCTTTGTTAAAAAATGTGGATTTCAAATGTATTTTAAATAAAAGTGATGAGAATTTTTGATTTGGGTTCCTTGAGAGATTAAAATAGACAGTGGCTAAATAATAAGAATAGATTTTTAAATGGATAAGAGAATTCAAAAGAAACATTATATAGCTATTTTAAATCAAACATGACCTTAAAGGAAATAAATAATAATAAAAACAGACAAAGGAGATGAGAGAAAAAAATGATAAGAAAGGTGGCAGAATAAAGACAAAAAAGTTTGGAAGCCAGACTGTTATATTTCCTTTTTCATTTGTTAATTTTAAGATAAAGGCAAATCTCAGCCTGTTTCCTGTGATATTGATGGCTTATTTTGTCTTTCTCACCAAACATTTACTAAACCTCTTCACTCTCCCTCTGATAAACTTCCGTGTTACATGACAGAAGAGGGGCTGTGTGAAAAATGGAATCTGAGAAAACCTAATAGTTTTATACGATATAAAAATCTAAGCTTTATAATATTTTTATTCCTTAGGAGAGTCAATGACACTGTTTCTATTGAAAGTATAATTGAATTCAACACCAGTAAGAATGTATCTAGAAAAACTCAGAGCGAGCATACACACCCAGGAAAATACAAAGTTCTGTACTCCATGCCACAGAGACAATATGGAGCTGAAAATGTTCCAAGGAGTGCAAAGAAGTCATTATTCAGGGAATGGATGGGGCTCAGATATGTGGATGCCTTGTTAATTGAGAAGACTTTGGACATTGTGGTAAACAGAATGAGGCCTCCCTCCACCCCCAAAGATGCCTACATCCTAATCCTCAGAACCTGTGAACATGGTGAAGGGACTCAGCAGGTCGGATTAAGTTAAGGATCTGGATTTGCGAGATTATCCTGGATTAACATAACCACCAGGATCCTTATAAGAGATGGAGGGAGACTGAAGAAGTTACTCTGGTTTTGAAGATGGGGAAAGAGTCAGGACTGAAGAAATGAACACAGCATCTAAAAGCTGGAAAAGGCAAGGACACAGATTCTCCCTGGAAGCTTTAGAAGGAACACAGCCCTGCTTATCCTGATTTTTAGCCCACTCAGATTCATTTCACACTTTGGACTTCCAGAATTACGAGAGAATAAGTCAGGGTTGTTTCAAGCCACTAAGTGTGGGGTGATTTTTTGCTATAGCAACAGGAAGCTAACATGAGCACCTGTAATGAACTAAGCACTGAGGACACAAGGATGAATCAGACACCATCCGTAGATTAAGGGGATCGTTGTGCAGTGGAGATGTGGATGAAAGAGTAACAGCACACTGAAAAGCACGATTGTAACAACGTGATAGAAACATATTCTGACCCAGTAAAGGAAACAGCTCATCTAATTCTGACTTGGAGAAATGAAGTTGGTTTTGTTATTAGAGGCCATGGTCAAGATAAGTCTTGAAAGATGGGTAGGGTCCTGCCTAGCAGACAAAGGAGAGAAATTCATTCCAGGCTAAGAGAATAAATGCCTGCAAAAGTCAAAACACTCAGACTGGAAAATTCATATTCAAGTGAATAAGAATTTGTTTAGCAAATCTCAATATTCTAGAAAAAAGGAGCCAAAAGGTTTTTCATTTTAACAACTGTTAGAAGTAATTTAGGGAGACTATGTTATCTTTATTTAAATAAAGCTTTTCGGGATATTCAAGTGCTCATGGTGATATGGCAGGAATGCTTGCTTCACTTATGCTAATTTATCTATGTATGTTTGGCATTTCACGCCCCGACTATAAGATCTCCAAACTAAAAATACAAATAAAGTAAGAGGAGTCAAGAGGAAAATGAGAATGAATAAATTGATACTATAATACCTACAGAAATTAGTAACTGAATTATTAATGCCCCATGTCATTCAGCCATTGTTGCTGTTGTTTAGTTACTAGTTGTGTCCGACTCTGTGCGACCCCATCCACACAGGTTCCTCTGTCCATGGGATTCTCCAGGCAAGAATACTGGAGTGGGTTGCCATTTTCTTCTCCAGGGGATCTTCCTGACCTTGGGATAGAACCCAGGTCTCCTGTATTGGCAGGTGGATTCTTTACCTCTGAGTCACCTGGGAAGCCTCATTTAGTCATTAGGTCTCTGTTACATCTACATGTTTCTTGTTGACAAGGACTTTGCTTTATATTATCTTACTCTTCTTCCAGTTATAGAATGCAATGCTTGTACACTGGATGCACAGTAAACACGTTGAGAATCAGACTTTTAATGTATGCAGTCAACTGTCACATAATAATCATGATCTGAGATTATTTTCTCTGGAACATAAAAACAGGTTAATGATCTGAACGGAATGTCTCAAACTCTTAAACTTGACATGATCATATGTTTCAATGCTTTTTCTTAATTTCACTAATTAAGAACACAACATGGGAATTATGTCAAAAGGGAGATACCACTTATTCAGCAACTTAATTTATATCCTGGAGAAGGAAATGGCAACCCACTCCAGTATTCTTGCCTGGAGAAACCTGCGGAGAGAGGAGCCTGGTAGACTGCTGTTCATGGGGTCACACAGTTGGACACGACTGAAGCAACTTAGCATGCATGCATGCATTGGAGAAGGAAATTGCAACCCACTCCAGTGTTCTTGCCTGGAGAATCCCAGGGACAGAGGAGCCTGGTGGGCTGTCATCTATGGGGTCGCACAGAGTCGGACATGACTGAAGCGACTTAGCAGCAGCAGCAGCAATTTATGTCCAGTTTCTTTTGTCATTTTTCTTTTGTATTTTACCACGTTAAATAAGCATGGGGCTAGTGCCACTATCATCTCTTCTAAGACTGAATTATGTTTCCCAGAGTCTCCTTCTCTGCAGGGTTTTGGCTTAGAGTTTATAAATGAAAGGAACTCACAGGAGATTTGCAAAGTGAAAATGAAGAACAAGAGATCCACAGTAGCTGTTCCCACCTGCTTGCCGCTGAAGATTGAAACAATTGGCGACATCATCTCAGAGTCTCAAGAATTCCAGCAGCTTCCTGGTTAGATGGAGAGAACCATCTAGTTTGGTGTTCACAACTGAAATCTTTGGTATCAATGTTTACTAATTTTAGGAGCAGCTTCTCTGACTTCTACTTCTGCAGCATTTCTACAGGTCATCAATCCCCTAAAGTTTGTTAAACTCCTACATACATAGCATGACTTCTGCTTCCTAATTGAACCTTATCTATTATTTGTGTGTACTTTGTCTAATATTTCCAGCAGCCCTAAAGGGTAGGTGCTTTTAAAATGTGAGAAGTGAAGTTATTGAGTTCCTCCACAATTCCAAAGATTTTTTTCTCAGCTAGTGACTTGCAAACGGCTGAATTCAAAGATGCCTGACTTCAGTCTCTTAACCCCTGCACCTGTAGTCATATGTTGCATTGAGCTTTAAAAAGAAGGCGTCAAACTTGATAAGAAAGATGCCAAAGAGCACTTAGAAACAAGCTTAACTACCCAGGTAAAATTATTTTTTACTCAGGAATCAATCTTTTTTGAGGATAGTCTTCTAGTACTCACTCATATCCTGACTGTCTGAAAATGGTCTTATTTTATTAACATGTCATTTAAATATCCTTAGCTTCCTAATAAAAACAGTACACACACAGAGAGAAACATACACACACACTTCCTTATAAAGAAAAATGAAGCAATCAAAAAAGAAACATTTACTCACACCTCCACATCTGTATCCATATACCCTTTCCTTTACTTTAGTAGGACTATCTATCTAAAGCCAAGTCTTCCACTTTTCCATTTGTTCTCATCTTGTATCACCTGACTTAAGATAATTTTCAAGTATTTTTCCCATGCTATGGATTGTCATTTTACTTTCTTGATGGAATACTTTGAAGAACAAAAATTCTACATTTTGATCAAATCCGACTGAGCGACTGAACTGACTGAACTGAACTGAACTTTTTTCCTTTGACTCATGTTTTTGGTATTACATCTGTGAATCATTTGCCAAAGTCAGGATCATAAATATTTACCCTTATGCCTTCTTCCAAGACATTTATAGTTTTAAATTATAGTGAAACCATAAATTTAGGTCTTGATCTCTTTTAATTTAATTTTTGTTTGTAGTCTTAGATAAAGTTCATTCTTTTGCCTATGGCAATACAATTGTCCCAGCACAATTTGAGATTTTTTTTACATGTGTACTAATTTAAAATTTTTATATCTTCTTACTGAACAAAAGTATTTTTGTATACAGTTTCCCTCTCTATTCTCAATGATGCTTTTTGTTATCACAGACTATTTGGTCTTTTGCAAATGGTGACTCACACTTTCTTAAAGATTTTATATTTATCTTGTAATTTTTTCCATCATTTTAAATTTCAGTGTTTCTGTATCCTTATATTTTACTCATGTCCTTTTTAAATGTCATGTTGTTGGATTTTTTTTCTTCAGATTTTCAAGTATGAAAATCTCTGCCTTTCAACTTGTTAGTTTAGTTCATTTACATGTATTGTGATTATTAGTATATTTGGACTTGATTATATAGCCTTCCTGGATATTTTCCACATGTTCAGTTTTTTCTGTTATTCTCATTTCTCTTTTCCTTCCCTTTTAAAAAGTCAATTCATGTTTTTATTTGTTTTGTTTTCCTATTGATTTTCATACATAATGACGATAGAATCAGTGTGTCTCGTTTACTAAGATATCTAGAGAGCCTGGAACAGTGCCTGCCGCTTATTAAATAAATATTGACAGTTTGATGCCTAGAAAGCACTGTGGTTCCATTTCCACTTTATGAGCAAAGAGATTGATGCTCTGTTGAGTGGAAGGATTGACATGCAAGACCTCACACCAGAAAAAGAAAGAATAAACATGCATCCCCTTAGGTTTCATGAATCAGTATTTTGGGCTTCTCTGGTGGTTTAGATGGTAAAGAATCAGCCTGCAGTGCAGGAAACCTGGGCTCGATCCAAGAAGTTCAGTCCAGTTCAGTTGCTTAGTCGTGTCCGACTCTTTGTGACTCATGGACTGCAGCACTCCAGGCCTCCCTGTCCATCACCAACTCCCAGAGTTTACTCAAATTCATGTCCATTGAGTTGGTGATGCCATCCAACCATCTCATCCTCTGTCATCCCCTTCTCCTCCTGCCTTCAATCTTTCCCAGCATCAGGATCTTTTCAAATGAGTCACCTCTTCGCATCAGGTGGACAAAGTATTGGAGTTTCAGCTTCACCATCAGTCCTTCCAATGAATATTCCGGACTGATTTCCTTTAGGATGGACTGGTTGGATCTCCTTGCAGTCCCAGGGACTCTCAAGAGTCTTCTCCACCACCACAGTTCAAAAGCATCAATTCTTTAGCACTCAGCTTTCTTTATAGCCCAACTTTCAATCCATACATGGCAACTGGAAAAGCGATAGCTTTGACTAGATGGACCTTTGTTGGTAAAGTAATGTCTCTGCTTTTTAATATGCTGTCTAGGTTGATCATAATTTTTCTTCCAAGGAGCAAGCATCTTTTAATTTCATGGCTTTAGTCACCATCAGCAGTGATTTTGGAGCCCAAACAAATAAAGTCTGACACTGTTTCCATTGTTTCCTCTTCTATTTGCCATGAAGTGATGGGACCAGATGCTATGATCTTAGTTTTCTGAATGCTGAGTTTTAAGCCAACTTTTTCACTCTCCTCTTTCACTTTCATCAAGAGGCTCTTTAGTTCTTCTTTGCTTTCTGCCATAAAGGTGGTGTCATCTGTATATCTGAGGTTATTGATATTTCTTCCAGCCATCTTGATTCCAGTTTGTTCTTCATCCAGCCCAGCATTTCTCATGATGTACTCTGCATATAAGTTAAATAAGCAGGGTTCCAATATACATCCTTGATGTACTCCTTTCCCGATTTGGAACCAGTCTGTTGTTCCATGCCCAGTTCTAACTGTTGCTTCTGGAAAAGGGAATGGTTACCCACTTCAATATTCTTGTCTAGAGAATACCAGGGACAGAGGAGCCTGGTATGCTACAGTCCATGGGGTCACAAAGAGTCAGACACAATTGAGTGACTAACACGTTCCCTTTCAGTTATCTGTATTTTACAGCAGCCTTTAAAAACACAGAATAACAAAAGAATCAAATATTTTAATCATTCATCAAGCCCTTTTTACATGTGAGGAAACTGAAACAAATTAAAGTATATGCCCCATAAAACCAACTAGCAAATGCTGTGATTGCTTCCAACCCATGCCTAGGAAATTAAATATAATATTTTCTCTTTGTTAACTTAAGTTGTTCCTTTCCCCACCCCACTTTGGCCACACTAGTTCTTAGTTGCTACATGTGGAATCTTTTTTTTCTTTCCCCTGAACTAGGGATCAAACCCAGGCTTCCTGCATTGGGATCACAGAGTCTTGGTCACTAGACCACCAGGGAAGTCCCAAGTTGTTCCTTTTTTTTTGTTTGTTTAAAAATAAAATTGAAATAAAGTAAGCCAGGGGTGCTGATCTGTGACAAAGGTAGGAGATCTGTCCTGTGGGATCACTGGTGAATATCACATTCCCAAAATTCTAGTGCTAATGATTTCTGTGATTTGACTCCACTCACCGCTGTAGAGCATTTAGTGTTTGTAAAAAGAAGAGCAAGAAGGAAATAGAACATTTTCCATGTAATTTTCCATTTGTGTACTCTTGACTTCATTAAAATTGCATACTGATCCAATCCCTTGGTTTTGCTAATAGCTCCACAGAGGGATAGTCATTACTGGAGTAGGAGCACCACAATCCATTTTCTCTGATCATTGTTTTGTGATATTGCTAATTTGACAGCTCCTGCTGAACATGGGCTCATTATTTTGTGTCATTGTTTTGGGAAAAGGAATATCAGACCTGCAGCAAAGTAACTTAGAAAGATGATGATAGGTTAGAAGAAAGAGTCGTTTTTCTCCAGGCATGGGAGAGAAGAGTCAAATTGAAATGGTAAGGAATGAACTGCTTGACCCCTAAAAGATACCTTCTCCTTCAAGACACAAATCCTCTGCAACTTTGTTTGTGAATTCATATAGATAGCATCACTGACTCAATGGACGTGAATTTGAGCAAACTTCAAGAGACAGTGTAGGACAGAGGGGCCTGGCGTGTTGCAGTCCATGGGGTCACTACAAGTCAGACACAACTTAGCAACTGAACAACAACAATGACCTAAGCCTCATCGCAACAAGGTGGATATGCCCACTTTCTTTTCTGTGCTCTAGGGTCTATCTATTTATCTATCTATCATCTTCTATCTATATTTATCTATGTACACATACTTCTAGAATTTCACATTGTTGATCATTCACTAAATCGTGAATCTCACATATATGATGCTTATTTTATATACATGTACCTCTAGACCCTGTTTTTGTCATCTAATTGTTTTCAGGGAAAAACAAAGAAACAAAAAAGCTCCTGCCTGCCTCTCTAACCTCAATTTGCTGCGTTACTCCTTGCACTCTACCTGAAGCCATACTTTACTTATTACTTGCCGCATACTCTCCAACATCAGAGTCCTACAGTTCTCCCCACTCTTCATGATCAAGCAGCTATTTTTACTCCCCTCCACTTTTTCTCCTTCCTCCCCATTTCAGCTTGTATTAATTCTTTTTTAAAAGTAGATATCTGCTTAAAATAATTTATCAAAAGACCTTTTGTCATATCTCACCCCATTTACCCAAGTTTAAGTCTCCTACAGAATTCTTCTTTATATCATTTATCACATTGTAACTCCATGCTTAATGTCTGGTATCCATTGGATTTGGACTTTAGGGGGTTTGTTTCCTTCACCTCTGTCTCCCTAATAACTCTCCAGTGACTGACACATAGCAGTTCCCATTAAATATTTGTGGAATCAATGAATAAACATGGCATGTTTTTTTAAACTGTGTACCTCTATTTTGTTTGATTCTTCTACTTTGAATGACCTTCCCCTGTATTTTGCTTACTTGCTCTTTATGATCCAGTTCTGGTTTCATTTCTCCCAGAGGTCTTTCATAACCTCCTTTCTCCTCCATGTTCTCTCCTATCTCAGTGTATTCCTCTTGTCTGTGTTCCCAGAGGACACTGTACAAACAGTTCTCCTAAGCCCCTGCCACAGAGGAGTGCAACGTTCAGTCAACATATACTCCTTGCAGAAATCTGATACCTCATGAACCATAGATCATATTTGCTTTTTCTCCATTATATGACTAGAAAAAAAATGCACCATACTGGAACTTAACATAGATGCCCCAAAATATAGTTGAAAGTTTAAAAATATTTGAATCATTATAGAGATATTTGGATTATAATGGATTAAAAAGATTATTATAGAGATTAATATAAGCTTTAATGTTCCACTCAACATTAAAGCTTGCCATAATCATCCATAGAACAGAACTAAGAGGAAAAAGGTCTTCCCCGCTGTCTCAGTGGTAAAGAATCTGCCTGCAATGCAGGAGTTTCAGGAGACATGGATTTCATCCCTGGGTCAGGAAGATCCCTTGAAGGAGGGCATGGAAACCCACTCCAGCATTCCTGCCAGGAGAATTCCATGGACAGAGGAGCCTGGAGGGTTATAGTCCATGGGATCACAAAGATTCAAACCTGACTGTAGCCATTGGGCACAAGGGGAAAAAGACATGTGATGAATAATGTAGATTTACAGTGAGGTTTTATGGTCTTTCTTATAAACACTATATGGAAATTGTTGACTTTTTCTTCTTTCTCATTATTGTTTGCCCATTTGAGCTTTCTTGAGATATTTATCACTATAGATTTTTTTTAAAATAAAGTGTAACTAAAGTATCCCTGAAGAGTGATATATGTGAAATTAGTTTCTGAGAATAAGTTGTTGCCACTCCTTGTCACCTTATAAATGGTCTACTGAGTGTAAATATCTCCCCCTGTGCTTAACATTTTTCCATCTGCTTTGAAGATGCTAGTGCATGCCAGGTTCATTGCCTAGGAGAGGAGGCCACTTTCTAGCTGGCTTAGCTTGTCCTAAATACAGTCAATTTTGTTTATTTCATGTTATGAGAAGAACTCCAAGGCACAGTTTAGTGGTAGGAAGAAAGAAAATGAGGTGAAGGCAGTAGCTTTCAGTAGAAAAACAACTGCTGACAACTTTTGATCAAAGTACAATCACTGTAGCAGATTTATTTTTTGCTGCCACCAAGAATATATGTTTCTAAGGTGATGTATGCCAAGTGAAACACTACCATGAGAGGGTCAGGGAAAGAGCTCACTTAGCAACAATGTGTGATTAATTTGTCTCCTAAATTTATGAGACAATGCAATCGAGCCAGTTTGAAAATAGCAACAGGGCGATTACAAGTGACGGGGTAAACGATGCATTAACTGTGGGTGGAATTTAATCTCTTCGTATGTTCTAAAAATTCCAGTTTTTCAAAGTAGTTCATGGACATAAAAAGGGTGAATATTATCATCATAAGGACTCCTGCAAGGGAGGAAGGGCGGAGCTGGCGGATCTGGTCCGAAACACTGATGTTCCCAGCCTTACAATTCTAACATGTAGGCAGTCTTCCGGCTATTTGGGGATATGAAGTCAGAAATTTGGTTTCCTTATTTATGAAATTATAAAATATTTAATGAGAAGTGTCTGCTTCCCTGGTGGCTCAGAGGTTAAAGCGTCTGCCTGCAATGAGGGAGACCTAGGTTCGATCCATGGGTCGGGAAGATCCCCTGGAGAAGGAAATGGCAACCCACTCCAGTATTCTTGCCTGAGAATCCCATGGATGGAGGGGCTTGGTAGGCTACAGTCCATGGGGTCACAAAGAGTCAGACACAACTGAGCAACTTCACTTTGTCCCTTTTGTTTGTCTGTTGACACATCTTTCTGACAACTTTAAAATAACAATCAGTTCATTTCAGTCGCTCAGTCCCGTCTGACTCTTTGCGATCCCATGAATCGCAGCACGCCAGGCCTCCCTGTCCATCACCAACTCCCAGAGTTCACTCAGACTTGCATCCATCAAGTCAGTGATGCCATCCAGCCATCTCATCCTCTGTCGTCCCCTTCTCCTCCTGCCCCCAATCCCTCCCAGCATCAGAGTCTTTTCCAATGAGTCAACTCTTCGCATGAGGTGGCCAAAGTACTGGAGTTTCAGCTTCAGCATCATTCCTTCCAAAGAAATCCCAGGGCTGATCTCCTTCAGAATGGACTGGTTGGATCTCCTTGCGGTCCAAGGGACTCTCAAGAGTCTTCTCCAACACCACAATTCAAAAGCATCAATTCTTTGGCGCTCAGCTTTCTTCACAGTCCAACTCTCACATCCATACATGACCACTGGAAAAACCATAGCCTTGACTAGACGGACCTTTGTTGGCAAAGTAATGTCTCTGCTTTTCAATATGCTCTCTAGGTTGGTCATAATTTTCTTTTCAAGGAGTAAGTGTCTTTTAATTTCATGGCTGCAGTCACCGTCTGCAGTGATTTTGGAGCCCAAAAGAATAAAGTCTGACACTGTTTCCACTGTTTCCCCATCTATTTCCCATGAAGTGATGGGACCAGATGCCATGATCTTCGTTTTCTGAATGTTGAGCTTTAAGCCAACTTTTTCACTCTCCTCTTTTACTTTCATCAAGAGGCTTTTTAGTTCCTCTTCACTTTCTGCCATAAGGGTGGTGTCATCTGCATATCTGAGGTGATTGATATTTCTCCCGGCAGTCTTGATTCCAGCTTGTGTTTCTTCCAGTCCAGCGTTTCTCATGATGTACTCTGCATAGAAGTTAAATAAGCAGGGTGACAATATACAGCCTTGACGTACTCCTTTTCCTATTTGGAACCAGTCTGTTGTTCCATGTCCAGTTCTAACTGTTGCTTCCTGATCTGCATACAAATTTCTCAAAAGGCAGGTTGGTGGTCTGGTATTCCCATCTCTTTCAGAATTTTCCACAGTTTCTTGTGATCCACACAGTCAAAGGCTTTGGCATAGTCAATAAAGCAGAAATAGATAAATAGATATTTTTCTGGAACTCTCTTGCTTTTTTCATGATCCAGCGGATCTTGGCAATTTGATCTCTGGTTCCTCTGACTTTTGTAAAACCAGCTTGAACATCTGGAAGTTCACGGTTCACATATTGCTGAAACCTGGCTTGGAGAATTTTCAGCATTACTTTACTAGCGTGTGCGATGAGTCCAATTGTGCAGTAGTTTGAGCATTCTTTGGCATTGCCTTTCTTTGGGATTGGAATGAAAACTGACCTGTTCCAGTCCTGTGGCCACTGCTGAGTTTTCCAAATTTGCTGGCATATTGAGTGCAGCACTTTCACAGCATCATCTTTCAGGATTTGAAATAGCTCAACTGCAATTCCATCACCTCCACTAGCTTTGTTTGTAGTGATGCTTTCTAAGGCCCACTGGACTTCACATTCCAGGATGTCTGGCTCTAGATGAGTGGTCATACCATTGTGATTATCTTGGTCATGAAGATCTTTTTTGTATAGTTCTTCTGTGTATTCTTGCCACCTCTTCTTAATATCTTCTGCTTTTGTTAGGTCCATACCATTTCTGTCCTTTATTGAGCCCATCTTTGCATGAAATATTCCCTTGGTATCTTTAATTTTCTTGAAGAGATCTCTAGTCTTTCCCATTCTGTTGTTTTCCTCTATTTCTTTCATTGATCGCTGAGGAAGGCTTTCTTATCTCTTCTTGCTATTCTTTGGAACTCTGCATTCAGATGCTTATATCTTTCCTTTTCTCCTTTGCTTTTCACTTCTCTTCTTTTCACAGCTATTTGTAAGGCCTCCCCAGACAGCCATTTAGCTACTGTATATTGAACACATATTGCATATGTATGACTTTACATATATAATTTTATTTACATAAATATATCTGTAATGGTATCAAGATATGATTATGGATTTTATTTTAAGGAATCAGAATAACACTCAGAAAGACCAAAGATCTGGTTCAGAGTCATATATAGTCACAGTTGGAATTTGTGAATGAACTGCAAAGTTTGTCTTTCTAAGCAAAGTTCAGAGATTGGGCTATTAATATGGATCTAGGAGTCTATATTGAACGCACACTGAAACTATTTAAGACTCAACTTGTACTGAAACTTGCCAACCAATGTGATGGAAACAGGTATACCAGAAGGCTGATTTGGTATTAAAGGTACATGACCTGGGCTTAGTGGATTTGATTTAGGGGAAATGGAAGCAGTGTAGTATATTTATTAAACAGTATCCTTCAAAGTAGGAGTGATTAAGTGTTTTTTAGGTTCTGTACCACACAGTGAAATATTAATTGTTCTTCCTTGTGAAGCTGGGTCTGTGGTCCAAACAGAACTCCTGACCGGCATTATACGTGCGATTTAACCACTAGGTGGCACTGAGTCTGCAGAGTTAGCTTCATCACCCCTCCCCCCATGGGTGGTTTGAGTGACATTTTTGAATTGGCTATGCTAGAGCTTGTGTAGATTGTGAAGGAAATGTAAGCATATTGAAATGGTCCACATGTACTCTTCTAATGAAGTGACATTCTAGACATAGTCATTGACTCTCCAGGAAGAAAGTACATCTGCAGTGACTAACTCTTTAGTAGGGTCTTATGAATAAGAGAATTGGCTGTCCTACTGTGTGACTGAATCTCAAAATCCAACCCTGTCTTTTAATTGCTCACAGGAATTAATTTATTATTAATACTGCATCCTGGATGAAATAATGTTTCTAAGCCAATTTAGTTTTAGTGAAACAGAAGCAAGTCTATGAAGCAAACACTTTCTTTTCCTTCCCAAATATATTACATAAAAAGCTTGAAAACAAAGAGAATATTTATCAGCATAGAAACATAAAACCTCAAATGAGATATCAGAGAAAAGTTTTACTTTTTCATGGCAAGCTATGCAGTATGCTGAAACTTAAAACTCTTCAAATATACATCAAATTGATGGGAATTAAATTTACAAGGCAGAAATTAAAGACCAATTATGGACAGAGTATAACACTTGCTGTTATAAAAGAACAGATTATATTCTCATTACTCTTTCAGGGTAAAATGGGAATATAATTGGAATATATTTAAATAATGAAACATTTAATAAAACCTTACTCTTTTTCCTAATAAACATAGTGGTTATGAGGTAAGACTGGTGAATTTAATCATCTCATTGTAAAGATTAGATACCACAGAAAACAAAAGTTAATCATGCATCTAAATCCTTCAAGACCTGTTCATGGTGACTCCACAGAATTCTACAGTTAGCAATTCACTTCATGCCAGCCTTGCTTCTTCTGAATTTCTCTTTCTCAACTTCCTTGCTAGAATCTGGTGACTTCCTGAGAGCTGCCCACTGCTATATTTTGACTGAACAAGAATGGAGGTCAGGGCTTCCCTGGTGGTCTAGCGGTTAAGAATCCATCTGCCAATGCAGGAAACATAGGTTCAGTCCCGTCCAGGAAGATCCCACAGGCAGTAGAGCAACGAAGCCTGTGTGCTCCAACTACTGAAGGCCCACACTGGACCCATCATTACCTTGCCTGCTATCCATGCTTTCCAGGGCAGAGACCCAGAGCAGCCCTAAGGATGGACTCCCATTCATGACACAGGATTGAAGGTGCTGGGGCTAAAGCAGGCAGACTGATTTCTCACTCCATTCCACTTGGAAAACTGCATCTAACTAAACAACCGAGCTCCTGTTTTAACAATGCATAGAGCCTGCTTGGGAAGATACATATAAAACAAAGGCACGTAAGAAGCAAATAATAAAAAAAAGTATGATGAAGATATAATTTGTATCTTCATTATAAAGTATATCTTTATATGTGGTGCTGGAGAAGACTCCTGAGAGTCCCTTCGACAGCAAAGAGATCAAACCAGTCAATCTTAAGGGAAATCAACCCTGAACATTCATTGGAAGGACTGATGCTGAAGCTGAAACTCCAGTATTTTGGTCATATGGTGTGAACAGCTGACTCATTGGAAAATTCCCTGATGCTGGGAAAGATTGAAGGCAGAAGGAGAAGAGGGAATCAGAGGATGAGATGGCTGGATGGCAGCACCGATGCAATGGATATGAACTTGGGCATACTTCAGGAAGTGGTGAGGGACATGGAGGCCTGGCGTGCTGCAGTCCATGGGGTCATAAAGAGATGGACACGACTGAGTGACTGAAGAATAACAACAACATAATGAAGATATAATTAGGAAATTAATGAATTGTTGATGCTGTTGTTTGTTGCCAAATTCCTAGACCAAAAATGTCAGCTCATTATATTTTTAACTGGATAATTTTTATAGCTAATAATTGGTTTCTCATATTTATTTTTTAAAATCTCCCCTATAATCTATCTGTCTGGATACTTTGACCATTTTATATTAATATATAGATTTTTAATTGCCTAAAATTGTTCCTTATAAATTAATAACATTACACTTTGCCACATGATTGTATTGAATAGCAATTATATTTTCATTTGCCTATTTATCTTTTGATGATCCTATTTGTAATTATTATGTGTGGCTTTTATTTTTATACATTCAAGTATCTGAATTAAATATTTAAATCTTTCCTCCAGTTATCCCATGTTTAGTATGTCCTTTATCCATTTCATAATAACTTAAATGGTGTTCAGCACCTATGCTTTCCCAGACAATTCTTCCTAGTTGAAGAGCTTGTTCAAAAGTACAGTAGTCATATTATCAATATAAAAACAGCTAGCATGAATTGAGAACTCTGTGCTTTATCTCATTTAATTATCTTAACAATGCCATGAAATAGGGGGTATTGTTATCTGCAGGTTACAGGTAATAAGAGTGAACACAGAGAGATTAAGAATTTGGCTTACAACCAGATGCTGAGGCTGGTTTGAAAGCTTGGATTTCCCCCCCCAGATTTACCAATAGTATGTTGCTTTGGGGGAGGGGGGTGTCCTAGGTGGCACTAGTAGTAAAGAACACACTTGCCAATGCAGGAGACAAAAGAGAGGAAGATTCGGTCCCTGGGTGGGGAAGATGCCCTGGAGGAGGAAATGGCAACCCACTCCAGTATTCTTGCCTGGAGAATCCCGTGGACAATTGCGTCTTTTTCAGGCTACAGTCCATGGGGTCGCAAAGAGTCAGACATGACTGAAGAGACTTACACACATGCATTCTTACTCCTGTTTGTTTAACTCTGTGCGTCTTTTCTTTTGGGAGATTTTTCGATCTAATCATTTTTTTCTTTATTCTAAAATCTCAAGATGATGTGGTTTGTTGAATGTCGTTTCTTCACTGATCTAGGCAATGGAACATGCATGCTCAGCTCTCTCAGCTGTGTCCAGCTCTTTGCAACCCCATGGACTATACTAAGCCAAACTCCACTATCCATGGGATTTCCCATGCAAGAAGACTGGAATGGGTTGCTATTTCCTTCTCCAGGGAATCTTTCTAACCCACGGATCGAACCTGTGCCTTTTATGTCTCCTACACTGACAGGAAGATTCAGTTCAGTTCAGTTCAGTTCAGTTGCTCAGTCGTGTCTGACTCTTTGCCACCCCATGAATCCAGCTCGCCAGGCCTCCCTGTCCATCACCATCTCCCGGAGTTCACTCAGACTCACGTCCATCGAGTCAGTGATGCCATCCAGCCATCTCATCCTCTGTCGTCCCCTTCTCCTCCTGCCCCCAATTCCCCCCAGCATCAGAGTCTTTTCCATGAGTCAACTCTTTGCATTAGGTGGCCAAAGTACTGGAGTTTCAGCTTTAGCATCATTCCTTCCAAAGAAATCCCAGGGATGATCTCCTTCAGAATGGACTGGTTGGATCTCCTTGTAGTCCAAGGGACTCTCAAGAGTCTTCTCCAACACCACAGTTCAAAAGCATCAGTTCTTCGGCGCTCAGCCTTCTTCACAGTCCAACTCTCACATCCATACATGACCACAGGAAAAACCATAGCCTTGACTAGATGGACCTTAGTCGGCAAAGTAATGTCTCTGCTTTTCAATATGCTATCTAGGTTGGTCATAACTTTTCTTCCAAGGAGTAAGTGTCTTTTAATTTCACTGTGGAGCAACTGGAAGCCTCTGACATAGGCAAACAACCCTTTAATTTCGAAAATTTCACTCATTCAATTATGGAACCACTTATTTGGTCACTTCATTTAAAAATATCCATTTCTTTCTATTCTGATTTTTATGGAACTCCTACTATGAGGTTGCTGGACCTTGTGGATAAATATTTAATTTTAAAAAAATCTTTCTCTTCCTATCATCTTTTTCTTTGTGCTTTTGTTCTAAATACAGGAAAATTATTCTGAAAATCTAATACCTTCTTCTACTGATTTGTTAAAACTTTGGCTATCATAATTTAAATTCCCATAAATATTTTCTTTTATTTTTCATATCCATCTTTATTTCATAGATGTGCTGCTCATTCTTCGTTTCAGTTCAGTTCAGTCACTCAGTCATGTCTGACTCTTTGTGACTCCATGAATCCCAGCACGCCAGGCCTCCCTGTCCATCACCATCTCCCAGAGATCAGTCAGACTCATTTCCATTGAGTCAGTGATACCATCCAGCCATCTCATCCTCTATCGTCCCCTTCTCCTCCAGCCCCCAATCCCTCCCAGCATCAGAGTCTTTGCCAATGAGTCAACTCTTTGCATGAGGTGGCCAAAGTACTGGAGCTTCAGCTTTAGCATCATTCCTTCCAAAGAAATCCCAGGGCTGATCTCTTTCAGAATGGACTGGTTGGATCTCCTTGCAGTCCAAGGGACTCTCAAGAGTCTTCTCCAACACCACAGTTCAAAAGCATGGATTCTTTGGTGCTCAGCTTTCTACACAGTCCAACTCTCACATCCATACATGTCCACTGGAAAAAACATAGCCTTGACTAGACAGACCTTTGTTGGCAAAGTAATGTCTCTGCTTTTGAATACACTATCTAGGTTGGTCATAACTTTTCTTCCAAGGAGTAAGCGTCTTTTAATTTCATGGCTGCAGTCACCATCTGCAGTGATTTTGGAGCCCAAAAAATAAAGTCTGAAGTCTGACAGTGTTTCCACTGTTTCCCCATCTATTTCCCATGAAGTGATGGGACCAGATGCCATGATCTTCGTTTTCTGAATGTTGAGCTTTAAGCCAACTTTTTCGCTCTCCTCTTTCACTTTCATCAAGAGACTTTTTAGTTCCTCTTCACTTTCTGCCATAAGGGTGGTGTCATCTGCATATCTGAGATTATTGATATTTCTCCCGGCAGTCTTGATTCCAGCTTGTGTTTCTTCCAGTCCAGCGTTTCTCATGATGTACTCTGCATAGAAGTTAAATAAGCAGGGTGACAATGTACAGCCTTGACATACTCCTTTTCTTATTTGGAACCAGTCTGTTGTTCCATGCCCAGTCCTAATTGTTGCTTCCTGACCTGTATATAGGTTTCTCAAGAGGCAGGTTGGTGGTCTGGTATTCCCATCTCTTTCAGAATTTTCCACAGTTTCTTGTGATCCACACAGTCAAAGGCTTTGGCATAGTTAATAAAGCAGAAATAGATGTTTTTCTGGAACTCTCTTCCTTTTGAATGTTTCAGCAGGTGTTGGCAATTTGATCTCTGGTTCCTCTGCCCCTTCTATAACCAGCTTGAACATCTGGAAGTTCACAGTTCATGTATTTCTGAAGCCTGGCTTGGAGAATTTTCAGCATTACTTTACTAGTGTGTGAGATGAGTGCAATTGTGCAGTAGTTTGAGCATTCTTTGGCATTGCCTTTCTTTGGAATTGGAATGAAAACTGACCTTTTCCAGTCCTGTGGCCACTGCTGAGTTTTCCAAATTTGCTGGCATATTGAGTGCAGCACTTTCACAGCATCATCTTTCAGGATTTGAAATAGCTCAACTGCAATTCCATCACCTCCACTAGCTTTGTTTGTAGTGATGCTTTCTAAGGCCCACTGGACTTCACATTCCAGGATGTCTGGCTCTAGGTGAGTGATCATACCATTGTGATTATCTTGGTCATGAAGATCTTTTTTGTATAGTTCTTCTGTGTATTCTTGCCACCTCGTCTTAGTATCTTCTGCTTTTGTTAGATCCATACCATTTCTGTCCTTTATTGAGCCCATCTTTGCATGAAATATTCCCTTGGTATCTCTAATTTTCTTGAAGAGATCTCTAGTCTTTCCCATTCTGTTGTTTTTCTCTATTTCTTTCATTGATCGCTGAGGAAGGCTTTCTTATCTCTTCTTGCTATTCTTTGGAACTCTGCATTCAGATGCTTATATCTTTCCTTTTCTCCTTTGCTTTTTGCTTCTCTTCTTTTCACAGCTATTTGTAGGGCTTCCTCAGACAGCCATTTTGCTTTTTTTGCATTTCTTTTCCAGGTAAGAGAAACCCAAGTAAGACTGTAGGTGTTGCAAGAGGGCAGACACACTGAAATCATAATCACAGAAAACTAGTTAATCTAATTACACTAGGACCACAGCCTTGTCTAACTCAATGAAACTAAGCCATGCTGTGTGGGGCCACCCAAGACAGGTGGGCATGGTGGAGAGGTCTGACACAATGTGGTCCACTGGAGAAGGGAATGGCAAACCACTTCAGTGTTCTTGCCTTGAGAACCCCATGAACTGTATGAAAAGGCAAAATGATAGGATACTGAAAGAGGAACTTCCCAGGTCAGTAGGTGCCCAATGTGCTACTGGAGATCAGTGGAGAAATAATGTAGAAAGAATGAAGGGATGGAGCCAAAGCAAAAACAATACCCAGTTGTGGATGTGACTGGTGATAGAAGCAAGGTCTAATGCTGTAAAGAGCACTATTGCATAGAAACCTGGAATGTCAGGTCCATGAATCAAGGCAAATTGGAAGTGGTCAAACAGGAGATGGCAAGGGTGAACGTCGACATTCTAGGAATCAGCGAACTAAAATGGACTGGAATGGGTGAATTTAACTCAGATGACCATTATATCTACTACTGTGGGCAGGAATCCCTTAGAGGAAATGGAGTAGCCATCTTGGTCAATGAAAGAGTCTGAAATGCAGTACTTGGATGCAATCTCAAAAATGACAGAATGATCTCTGTTTGCCTCCAACGCAAACCATTCAATATCACAGTAATCCAAGTCTATGCCCCAACCAGTAACGCTGAAGAAGCTGAAGTTGAATGGTATTATGAAGACCTACAAGACCTTTTAGAACTAACACCCGAAAAAGATGTCCTTTTCATTATAGGGGACGGCAATGCAAAAGTAGAAAGTCAAGAAACACCTGGAGTAACAGGCAAATTTGGCCTTGGAATGCAGAATGAAGCATGGCAAAAACTAATAGAGTTTTGCCAAGAAAATGCACTGGTCATAGCAAACACCCTCTTCCAGCAACACAAGAGAAGACTCTACACATGGACATCACCAGATGGTCAACACTGAAATCAGATTGATTATATTCTTTGCAGCCAAAGATGGAGAAACTCTATATAGTCAACAAAAATAAGACCAGGAACTGACTGTGGCTCAGATCATGAACTCCTTATTGCCAACTTCAGACTTAAATTGAAGAAAGTAGGGAAAACCACTAGACCATTCAGGTGTGACCTAAATCAAATCCCTTATGATTATACAGTGGAAGTGAGAAACAGATTTAAGGGACTAGATCTGATAGATAGAGTGCCTGATGAACTATGGATGGAGGTTCTTGACATTGTATAGGAGACAGGGGTCAAGACCATCCCCATGGAAAAGAAATGCAAAAAAAAAAAAAAATCTCATTCTTACCAAAGTGTATTAAAAGTAGCTTTTATAGAGTTTGCTTTCAGTTACCTTGAGTTATATTCTTGCTTCAATTCATTTTTTTCCTGTTGATTTAGGCTTTGACCTTGATTTTAGAGAGTTTTCGAACTATCCTGAGGCCCTTGCCTTTGAATTCCTGCTTGAGTGAGGCACTGACGGTTATGCAGTAGATCTGGGTGTATGACGTCACTTTTTGATGAGTGGAGGGAGAGTGCTGTAAAGCCATCTAACAGAGGTGCCTCTTTCCTTAGTTGACCCCAAACGTCAGTGATCTCAGTAGTGAGAAATGTCTTTTTCTTGAGCAGTTGCTCCAGAAAATACTTCATTTTCTTGCTTTGGTGACTGGAGAACATATATCTGATGGCCTCTGTCCTTGAGCCAGGGTGAGGAATGAGCCTGAAGGACTCATGATTCCTGTGCACGTTTTCACTTACTCCCTATGTCTTCCATAATCCTTGCCACCACATTCCAAGCATCTTGAGTTCAACTTCTTCAGAGAACAAACATCTGCCTGCTGAGGTTGGGGGAAAGAGAGTTACCTGATGGCTTGCTGGATGAGGAAGAGAGCCCAGGTTTCATCTTCACTGTAGACGACCAATCTCCACTTGGGTCTTAGATGATCCAAGACTCAGATTACCTCACATCCTATGATGCATCCAAGTTTCAAACTGTTCTGGTCTCTCTGGAGTGTGCATGTCTGCTCAATTGCTTCAGTCATGTCTGACTCTTTGCGACCCTACCGACTGTAGCCCACCATGTTCCTCTGGGATTCTCCAGGCCAAGAATACTGGAGTGGGTTGCCATGCCCTCCTCCAGAGCAGCTTCCCAACCCAGGGATAGAACTTGGGTCTCTTATGTCTCCTGCATTGCCAGGTGGATTCTTTACCACTGAGCCACCAGGGAAGCCCCCTCTCTGCAGTAAATTGAGGCTTTATCATCATTCTTCTCTGCAGGCACTTAGCTTTCTCTCCTCTAGTTGGGAAATAAAAAGTTTTTAAAACAGGAACTGCTATACAAATTATTTCTTTTTTTCAAATAGTTGGAGAAAGAGGTCAAAGTCATGTTTTTAAAAGTAATTTATATTCTGAACCATAAAAAACCTTTGCTCCCAAAGTGCGTAGAGATTTCTACTTATCACTGTATGTGGTTGTCACTAAGGCAACCCTACTCCTTCTATCCACCATCTTCTGACCAGGTAAACTTTCTTTTTTTTAAAAATGGAAATTTTTAATTTTATATTTTGGTAAGAATTAATATTTAAACACTTACATGGTTGAATAAGAAGAGAAAATTGAAAAATGGATACAGGAAAAGAAATGGATACAGGAAAGCTATCAGTGATATGAAGCTCTATTTTTCATGGCTCTGCATAGCATCTTTTCATAGCTAGGCGCACTGCTGCTGCTGCTAAGTCGCTTCAGTCGTGTCCAACTCTGTGCGACCCCATGGACGGCTCCCTCGTCCCTGGGATTCTCCAGGCAAGAACACTGGAGTGGGCTGCCATTTCCTTCTCCAAAGCATGAAAGTGAAAAGTGAAAGTGAAGACCCTCAGTCGTGTCAGACTCTTAGCGACCCCATAGACTGCAGCTTACCAGGCTCTTCCGTCCATGCTGGCCCTTAATCACACTGTGATGTGGCCAACCATTTTCAGCAACCAAATTCATTTCCCTTGCTTTTTTCCAGGCCTATTCTAAAGCATACACCAGAGGCTATCAAGTCCAGAGTTTACCCTGACCAGCACTTGAACAAATTTCTTTAGAGGTGATCAACACAGCTCTCAGCACACTGAGACCTCTCATAAGTGGGGTACAGAATTCAACTATTACCATCAGAAGCATTGTTACATGTCTGTGTTGCAGTGCTTTGTTGGCTAAAGCATGGTAAAGAATAATATTTCTCTGACATTACATTGAGCTTATCTTACATTACATTAGCTTCATAGCCCCTATAAAGAGCATAGGATCTGGAGTCATAAAATTATATTAATACAAGGAGTCTCATTTCACTGCCACCTAGAAGCCCTGTGACTGGATAAATGATCGTTTTTGAGCTTCAGTTTACCTCAATGTGGTAGATACAGATAATAACAATTTGCACTGTGTCCTCTGAATTTCTTACTCCATGATCAGCACACTCCACTATACACTTAGTATTTTTTTCTGAAAGTTCCCTCCACCTCTTGCTTTAAGTGAATGCTGGCCACCTCCTGAGAATACTTGCTGTCAGGTAGAGGAATCTATTTTTAAAGAATATATTTTTAATATTCAATATTTTTAAAGAATCAACTCACAATTAGATAGTGGGTGAGCCAATTCCTCCTATCCAGACAACTTACCATACCGCCTCCCCCTCCCTTGCTCTTCCAGAACTCCTTCTACTATGAGGTCTAGCCATGCAATTAGCATTTAACACTCTGCTCTCATCATCACTGGCTTCTACTGACCTCCTTGTCAATTCCCTTCCATTACTGATTCTTCAGGACTGGGTCACAATCTCCTTACACCTTCCCTGACAGTATTTTAAATAAGTCTAACATTTATTAGAACAGCTCTCTTATACCCTGAGTTCTCAGCTCCTTGAGCCCTTGATCTTCCTCCAACACCATTTCGATTAATCTCTCAGGATGTTTTAATTGCTCTTCTGGCTCAGCCAGAAGTGAGGCTAGTGCTTGGGGAAATGGGGATGAGAGCCAGTGACAGTCCCTGCTTTAGTCAAAATCGTAAGTGTTAAATGCAGAAAGAATATTCCAAAAGTAAAAGTAATTTCAAGCCAAGACTACTTGGCTCAGCTGCAACTATTCTATTTTTGAAAGGCCTTACGGTCTGGGAGCAAGAGCAAGAACTGAAGACACAGAAACAGTGACCTGTGAAACAAAAGCTGTGCCTTTCTGTGGGGAGAAAACATTTTGTGAGGTTTTAAGTAGAGTCATATTTATCTCTTGAATTTCTCATGGAATAAAACTATATATAGACTATTCTGACTTTTAACCCAAAAAAATGTGTATACTCTCTTGTGAATTTTTCAAAACAGACAGAATTCAACTCGGGGCTGCTATTAAATCAAACAAAGATAGGTAATGGAAAATAACCATGTATTCTTTTGGTATCTGCAAAATTTAACGCCTTTTATATAGAATCTACAAGATCGATGATGTACAGCAATCTGCAAGGTGGTTAATGAAACCTACCTCATGAAGCTCTTGTAACGATGAAGTGCAATCGTAAGTATGAAGAGAATTGCCACACTGAAGAGATTTGATTTTTGACCATGCCAAGCTTTCATACAAATGTGGTCTCTTGGGGATGAATGAGCTTAGCAAATCACAAAGGGCCAGCTCTCAAAGATGACTGCTCTAGAACCTGTGAATTTGACATTCCATGTTCAAAATGTATCCTGAATTCAACTTTTGCTCACCTCCATCACAGCTGCCTTCATGTAGGAAGAACCTTTCTCTCTTGCCTGGATCAGGGCAGAATTTTTGAGGTCTCTTCTGTCGCCCACAAAAGGTCTGTCCCCAGATGGTAGCCCTAGTGATCCCTTTATAAATGTAAATCTGAGTATGTTCTCTCCATGCCCCACCACCACACTACAGAAGAAAATCCAACCGTGTATCATGATTGATGAGGAACTCTCCCTGGTTGAGCCTCTAGCCACCTCTCCTTCCCTCGTCCTTGCCATTCATCATACCTCACACTTGTCAGTATGTCTTGATCTCTCATCTCTCTAACCCACTAGCTTGTAAAGTCATTTGGCACAGGGAGTTTTTGTCTGTTTTTGTCGCTGCTGTAAACCTGTGGCTTCAGACAGTGACTGGCACATGGGAAGCACTGAAAACATACTTGTTGAATGAATAAGTGAGATTCCTAAGTGTGGTTTCACAGCACATCAGCTACATTCTCTGGTGGATAGATCCTAGACCTAGTGCTCACCAGAAATCGTCTTACACCCAAACACAAGATCCTATTCCTACTACTGGCTTTGTCGCGTAGTCTCTCAGAAACATTGGCTCTACCACTTACTCTAGACTTTACATCCATTTGATCCTCATGGTCCATTCTTCATACAGTTGCCGAAGTGATCTTTTCAAAATGCAGATAGAATCATAATGCCCCATCTGTAAAACAAACAAACAAACAAACACTTTAGTGGTTCCACTGTGCTTACAATCTTGTAAAGTTGGCTTCAGTATCCTCAACTGACATGACCCTCACCTGTACTCATTAGGCTCTGGGCACACGTGGACTCCTTTCTGTTTCTTAAAACTATACTTTTTCTAGCCTTAGGACATTTCCCTTGCTGTCCCTCTGCCAGGAATATTCTATCCCAGATTTTGATAGTGCTGCTTTATTTTTGTCATTCAGACCTCAACTCATATAATCAACCCCTGGAGAATATTCCCCACCTCCTAAAGTTCTTCAGTATGAAATCCTGAGCATTTGTTTGTAAGAGTCCAATATGGGCTTCCCAGGTGGTGCCAGTAGTAAAGAATCTGCCTGCCAATGCAGGCAATGCAAGAGATGTGGATTTAATCCCCTTTATTCCAGTAATCTTGCCTAGAAAATCCCATGGACAGAGGAGCCTGGCAGGCTATAGTCCATGGGACCGCAAAGAGTTGGACATGACTGAGTGACTGAACACAATATCAGGGTCATCGTTTGCATTTTCATACATAATTTGAAGTTCAATTGCAGCATATAATATAAACTATTGTCCACAATATAATAGGAGCAGAAATTTGCTCAAGGGGTTGGAAACTCCAGTTCTAAAATAATTCAGGTTATAATTGCCATTTCTTGTTTTACCAGTGAAATGTAATTGAATCTTGACAACATGATTGTAATCAAAGGACACCCACAAGAGCACATAATCAATGCAGCCAAGCTTCCGGATGATCACATGCAAGAGACATTAATGGAAAAAGACACCAGAATCCACTGCATTTCTATTAGCATTAAGCAAGTGCAAATTAGATGTCTTCTGTGTCATTCTCTTAAGCAGCTTGGTTCCAACTGTGTTAAAAGTGATCATTGATCACCTGAAGAACCATGGTAGATAAATTAGTTTCAGCTTGATGTTATTTTGTATATAAACAGACTAATTTGTAAAAACCTTAGGCATCATAGATTGTGCTTAATATAGTACACTAGCTTAATTACTTTTAAATGATCAGTGAGAAACTCAAACCAATATGAAAATAATGTGAAAATAAGAACTACAATGACAGCAGTTTTGAATTAACAGTGAACTCAGTTATCCTAAGACTGTTTAGCAAATAAAACTGGTTTAAGGGAGGATGGTGAGCAAAATAAACATATGGAAAGAAGGCAGTCAGACACAAAATAAATAAATCCTTCATTGATCAAGAAGTTGACTGCAGAAGAGCCTTACATAAGCTATACTATGTGGAGTCAGGCCAGAAAGGAAAAAGGTGACATACACTTGGAGACTTGTCCTGTGACTTAACTATTTGTCCAGTTAGGGTAAGAAGACTTCAGGGAATAATATTATACAGTCATATCTGAATCATCCATTTAAAGAAGCATCCATTGATCAATGTCGCTAATTTAAAAGCACACATTAAGCCATGATAAAGTATAATTTTCCTCTTATCAAATTGGGACAAAAATGGAAAACATTGAGTGTAACTGAAGACTTGGTGATATAAGCATGCTCATATACCATTGGTCAGATTGTAAACTGGTTAGACTTCCAAAATTAGAATTTAGAATTGAAATACACATGCCTGCACACATACACACATGTTCCCACTTCTGAAAACCTACCACTAAATACATTCACATGTGCACAAAGATTTTGCTCATCACAGTGTAAGGGTGAGAGTCAAAGCTAGAATAGAAATGTCTACCTGAAAAACAGCAGTTGAAAACAAGATTCACATACTCAGTGGCATCCTATATCCCCTGTTAAAAAATTACATTGGTAAATGGTGGGGGGAAGGGGGCATAGTAATATTTATGGAAAGATCCTATGTATATAAAAAACAAAAGACTAAAAAGGATAAATGGACATTTATATACATTTATACAAAATATAAAAACTTTGCAAATACATAGAAGGATACCAGAAGGTTGGCCATGAAACTATTAGGGTGGTTACAACTAGAGAAATAATGGGAGAAAAGAAACATCCACATTTTTCTATTAAAAAAAATTATACACAGGTATTGCTTGTGTTAATTAAAAATAATGAGTCCATTTACTAATTTTCAAAATAAAGTAAGACTAGATCTGCAATGACAGACAGAGGCTAAATCAGAATAAACATTTGGCTGGGAGTCTTGAGACACGGACCACATAACTGACTAGTTGTGTGACTTTGTGCTTGTCATTTAAACTCTCAGGTCTCAGTTACTGTGGTGGGCTGAGCAACAGTCAGCATATGGCAAGGCCTTCATCCTGGAAACCTGGAAACATAAAGGGAGCTTTGCAGATCTTGACCTGAGGAGATGATTCTGTGGACTGGATATTATCACAAGGATGTTTACAAGAGCGAGGCAGGAGGGTTAGAGACAGAGATGGTGATGTGACAATGACGGGGGGAAAAAGGGAGACAGAGAAAGTGACAGAGAGATGGGACTGAAAGATGCTACACTTCTCTGAAGATGGAGAGAAAGACCACCCTCCAAGAAGCACAGTCTGCTTCCAGAAGCTGGCAAAGGCAGGAAGATGTCTTCTCCCCTGGAGCCTTCAGGAGCAACCAGCCCTGAAAACGCTAGTTCAATCACATGGAACTTGGACTTCTGAGCCCCGGGATTGTAAGATATATTTGTGATGTCTTAAGTCATTAAATTTGCGGTAATCAATTACAGCAGAATGAGAAAATAAATACAGTTGGGACTTCCCTGGCATTTTAATGGGTTAAGACTCTACTTCTCCATGCCATGCAACCTGGCCTAAAAAAAAAAAAAAAAAAAGAAAAGAAAAGAAAATTGATAACAGTTATCTAGCCTATAAACTGAAACTGTAGAATTGGGTTATTGATAATAAATTTAGTAATTATTAAAAGAGTAAGTATTTATAAATACTTTATATGTTAGATGGGATTCCCTGGTGGCTCAGACGGTAAAAAGTCTGCCTGCAATGTGGGAGACCTAGGTTCGATCCCTGGGTTGGGAAGATCCCTGGAAGATCCCCTGGAGAAGGAAATGGCAACCCACTCCAGTATTCTTGCCTGGAATAATCCCATGGTTGGAGGAGCCTGGTGGGCTACAGTCCATAGTTTGATAATACGCTAAGGGTTTCACATACATATTTCATGTAATGTCATAGCAGCCCTATGTATAGGCACTATTTATGTTCTCTACTTCATGTTTACATGAGAAGACAAAGCTTTGAGAGGTTTAGCAACTCTCCATTGAGTAATAAAACTTAGAAACACACAGAGATCAGCCCTTTTCATATGGCAGTTATCAAGTGAGCCAATTTTGCTACCCTAAATGTGGGATGGTTGTGATGCTGACTGTTTCATGGCTGCTAAGTCACTTCGGTCATGTTTGACTCTTTGTGACTCTTTAGACTGTAGCCCAACAGGCTCCTCTATCCATGGTATTCCCCAGGCAAGAATACTGGAGTAGGTTGCCATTTCCTAATTCAGGGTATCTTCCTAACCCAGGGATCAAACCCTCATCTCTTAATGCCCGTGTCCTGCACTGGCAGGAGGGCTTTTTACCACTAGTACCACTTGGGAAGCCCAAGACTTCTACTTTTGGAGTAATTCTCATACACTATGGCGCGTTTGTTCCAGACAAGTAAACTCTATGCCCTTTGTGTGCATATTTGAATGCACAGAGGTAGTGAGAAATAATGCTAGGAAACCAACACCTGTCGCATAGTCTAAAGTTAGTGAAAAAGGTTTTTATTTTCTGATTATTTAAGGCATGTGCAGATCTGTGGCTAATGAAACACAGATTAACAAGGAATCAATTTCATAGAAGGACACTGAGGAGTAGAGAAACCAGGGGGCCTTTTTGCTGGAGACAAGGGCCACTGATGATGTGCTTTGATGATTCACATGGTAGTCTGCTGGGGACTACCTACTTGGCTGTACATGCTGCATTAGGACGAGGCATAGCTGAGATGTTTTTGAAATAGTTTTGGGCCAGTGCTTGGACATTTGGGGCAACAGTAGTCAAGGTAATTAAGGAACTGCAGGAAGCCACACAGGGTATGTTACAGCATAGACAGTGCTCATGCAGAGTGCTACAGAACTGAGATTCCAGCCTGATTCCATCTGTTCTACATGTGGTTCACCAGAGGATTTCCTCCACTGGTGGCAGAGGGTACAAGCTCTGGGATGTCACACATAGAGTTCCTCTGAGAAAATGCTGGGAACCTCTGACTGCACAGTCCACTCCAGGAGGGACTGTTCTTGGACTGAAGGTGTTGTCAATCCTACAATTTCATTAAATCCTTGTACTTCTGATAGTGGTAAAGAACCTGCCTGCCAGTGCAAGAGACTTAAGAGACTCAAGTTTGATCCCTGGATCAGGAAGATTCCCTTGGAGAAGGAAAATGGCAACCCACTCCAGTATTCTTGCCTGGAGAATCCCACAGACAGAGGAGCCTGGCAGGCTATGGCCCATGGGGTTGCAAAGAGTCAGACACCACTGAGGTGACTTTGCGTACAAAAAATTTCTGATAAGGACTTCATACCAAGGCCTGTGGATCCTAGGATTGGGGCTGCTGTGGACTGAAGAGTCCGCTTTCAGCTTCACCCTATGCTGGAGTCAGCTTTTGGGCCCTAAGATGACTCCAGAGTCAAGCAGGTAAGTCCAGCTGAGGCACTGTGTCTTCATCTCTGCAATGTCACCACCTACACTTGAGAACCAACTGAAAGAAGAGTCCACCAAATAGTCCTCTTAAGTCTCTCTCTCTCTCTCTTTCACACACACACACACACACACACACACTGCTTTTGTGTTAATTAGCTGTTCAACTGGCAGTTGAAATTCTCAATAAACATGCCCTGGAGCAACCACCACATCTCCTTGTAAGATAAGTAAACAGTCGCATCAGAGAGATGAGTTGGTGGCATCTGGGTGCTGGGAATAAATAAAATCTCCCATCTGGTTGAATGGGTTTTGAAATCCCACTTCCTGCCCAGATTGTCACTGTGGCTGCAGCTGGATGACAATACTCGGTATTACCAGCAACCTGCCCAGATCTGTTCAGTGAAGCAGCAGCATCCAGTTTTACTGATTAAAAATGGGTATTTTCTTGCCATGCTGAGATCTAGCAATCTTTATTTCACAAGGTTGTGACAGACCAGATGGATAAATAAAAATACTTAAGTTATGGAGAAGGCATAATAAACTGCCCTTTTCTGTATGTATTATATCTCATCTGTTCACTGTTTTCCCATGAAAACAGTGATAGGAATTTGAGTAGTAACAAAAACTCTTCCTAAATGTTGAATACTGTGTACCTGTTGTGTGCTAGGTCGCTTCAGTGGTGTCAGACTCTTTTGACCCCATGGACTGTAGCCCACCAGGGTCCTCTTTCCATGGGATTTCCTAGACAAGAATACTGGAGTGGGTTGCCATTTCCTTCTCCAGGCAATCTTTATGACCCAGGGATCAAACCAGCACCTCTCCTGTCTCCTGCATTCACAGGACAATTCTTTACCACTAGAACAACCTGTGAAGCCACTTTAAATACAATTAAGTGTTTGGGGGAATAGTGACATTTTTTTCAAGTGTCATTAGTTTCATTAATTAATCCAATTTATCTACTTTTTACTCTGATAAGCTGACTTCTCTCTGATTATACCTTGTCCAGGCACTTGCTTAGAAGATTCTAACAGACTTGCTGGGAAATAACAGCAACATTCCCCAATAAATAGAAACTTGCTGGTGTGTCCTATGATTGAATCAAAGGTTAATTAACTGAAGAACAGTTGCACTAATTGGTGACACATTGAATTTTACTATTTTTCTAGAACTGATGATTTGGAAAGTAAACAGATTTAAATGGCTGAGCAATAGCTAGATACATGCAACTACAAAAAGACTTCCATATATATTTCATTAAATTGACCTTAAGCCATCCTGTAATGTTTATTTCAACAAATAGCTCACTGTGTGATCACTTCTGGAATATTTGTATGACTTGAAGCATCTTTTAGGTATAATCAGCATTCAAAACATCATTAAGCTTTACTGTTTGTGTATCATTAGTGTCTACAAAATATATTACATTGGGCAAATGATAGCAAAGAGATCCATTTCATTTATGTGGTTTGCATCTCACATCACCAATTACCAATAGACTACATGAATTATTTATCATCTCAAGTTGGCCTTATATCAAATATTTTACCACTTAGGTATATCAAAAATTGAAAGAGCAATTCTCTTGTTTTCTCCTTGTCTTAGGAAAAAATATGCAGACAAACTTCTTAATTAAATGCAAAGCAAACTGAGACAGAAGGAAATCTTCCCCAAAAGGAGATTATTTGATAAGAACTATTTTGCAAAACAAAGGAGGTCATTTCAGTCCCAAAGCTGAAGGTTTGATAGTCTTATTTGCAATTAACTGAATAAAAACAAAGGGTTTGTATGCTTGTCAGAAGTGTTTGTTTCATTTTAATATATAATTTTAACAAATTATTACATACAGATGGGATAAACCAACAGGAACTAACCTTGACTTCAGGTTTTTTCTTCAATAGACAAGGGAATAAATCTGTAACCAGAAATGGAAATGAGACCCTGTCCATTCTTTTAATCTGTCTTTCATATCAACCTTACTATCAGTTTTGTTGTTTATTGTTGGTATAAACATCTCATCCAATAATCCTCTTTAAGCATTCTCCTTTCAGCATTCATTTCTTTAGCGTGAATTAAGAAGTGACTGTAGTTCTTACATATTTCAGTAAATATTGGTTGTTCACACAAAATAAAAGATTTTCAAAGGAAAAGGAAGAAAATAGCATTTGACCTTCTATCATTCATACAACGATAATCCAGCCTGAATGTTCCCTGCCCCTTTTCATCCCTCCTTCTCTCTAAAATAGCTCATTTAATGGCTGCTGGCCCCTTCACTGATTTTTTTTTTTTTTTCTAATTGGGGTATAGTTTCTTTATAATATTGTGTTAGTTTCTGCTGTGCAACAAATTGAACCAGCTTATATGATTACTTACATACTTTCTCCTGGAGCCTCCATCACAGAGCACTAGGCTGAGCTCCCTGTGCTATACAGCAGGCTCTCACTAGCTAGCTATTTTACACATGCTAGTATACATATGTCAATTCTACTCTCCCAGTTCATCCCACCCTCACCTTCCTTTCCCTTTCCACAGGTGAAAACAGACCTTTCCTCAGGTCTGTTCTCTACGTCTGGATCTCTGTTCTTACCTTGAAAATAGGTTCCTCTGAACCATTTTTCTAGATTACACAGAGATGCATTGATATACAACATTTATTTTTCTCTTTCTGACTTCTTTATAGTGGCACTGAAATCAGATTTTAATGTGCGTAACAGTTTCATAGGATGCCTTTTTAAAAAAATGTGGATTCCTTGGCTCTGCCTCTGGATATTTTGAATCAGTAATTTTGAGTGGAACCCAAGAATCTAAGATTTTTAAATAAACATTCCCAAGTAATGTTAATGAAGCAGAAAGTAGACCATACACATGGACATCACCAGATGGTCAACACTGAAATCAGATTGATTATATTCTATGCAGCCAAAGATGGAGAAGCTGTATACAGTCAACAAAAACAAGACCAGGAGCTGACTGTGGCTCAGATCATGAACTCCTTATTACCAAATTCAGACTCAAATTGAAGAAAGTAGGGAAAACCACTAGACAATTCAGGTGTGACCTAAATCAAATCCCTTATGATTATACAGTGGAAGTGAGAAATAGATTTAAGGGCCTAGATCTGATAGATAGAGTGCCTGATGAACTATGGAATGAGGTTCATGACATTGTACAGGAGACAGGGATCAAGACCATCCCCATGGAAAAGAAATGCAAAAAAGCAAAATGGCTGTCTGGGGAGGCCTTACAAATAGCTGTGAAAAGAAGAGAAGCAAAAAGAAAAGGAGAAAAGGAAAGATATAAGCATGTGAATGCAGAGTTCCAAAGAAGAGCAAGAAGAGATAAGAAAGCCTTCTTCAGCAATCAATGCAAAGGAATAGAGGAAAACAACAGAAAGGGAAAGACTAGAGATGTCTTCAAGAAAATTAGAGATACCAAGGGAATATTTCATGCAAAGATGGGCTCAATAAAGGACAGAAATGGTCTGGACCTAACAGAAGCAGAAGATATTAAGAAGAGGTGGCAAGAATACACAGAACTGTACAAAAAAGATCTTCACGACCCAGATAATCATGATGATGTGATCACTAATCTCAAGCCAGACATCTTGGAAAGTGAAGTCAAGTGGGCCTTAGAAAGCATCACTACAAACAAAGCTAGTGGAGGTGATGGAATTCCAGTGGAGCTGTTTCAAATCCTGAAAGATGATGCTGTGAAAGTGCTGCACTCAATATGCCAGCAAATTTGGAAAACTCAACAATGGCCACAGGACTGGAAAAGGTCAGTTTTCATTCCAATTCCAAAGAAAGGCAATGCCAAAGAATGCTCAAACTACCGCACAATTGCACTCATCTCACATGCTAGTAAAGTAATGCTCAAAATTCTCCAAGCCAGGCTTCTGCAATACGTGAACTCTGAACTCCCTGATGTTCAAGCTGGTTTTAGAAAAGGCAGAGGAACCAGAGATCAAATTGCCAACACCTGCTGGATCATGGAAAAAGCAAGAGAGTTCCAGAAAAACATCTATTTCTGCTTTATTGACTATGTCAAAGCCTTTGACTGTGTGGATCACAATAAGCTGGAAAATTCTGAAAGAGATGGGAATACCAGACCACCTGACCTGCCTCTTGAGAAATCTGTATGCAGGTCAGGAAGCAACAGTTAGAACTGGACAGGGAACAACAGACTGGTTCCAAACAGGAAAAGGAGTATGTCAAGGCTGTATATTGTCACCGTGCTTATTTAACTTCTATGCAGAGTACATCATGAGAAATGCTGGACTGGAAGAAACACAAGCTGGAATCAAGATTGCCGGGAGAAATATCAATAACTTCACATATGCAGATGACACCACCCTTATGGCAGAAAGTGAAGAGGAACTAAAAAGCCTCTTGATGAAAGTGAAAGAGGAGAGCGAAAAAGTTGGCTTAAAGCTCAACATTCAGAAAACAAAGATCGTGGCATCTGGTCCCATCACTTCATGGGAAATAGATGGGGAAACAGTGGAAACAGTGTCAGACTTTATTTTTTTGGGCTCCAAAATCACTGCAGATGGTGATTGCAGCCATGAAACTTAAAGACACCTACTCCTTGGAAGAAAACTTATGACCAACCTAGATAGTATATTCAAAAGCAGAGACATTACTTTGCCGACTAAGGTCCGTCTAGTCAAGGCTATGGTTTTTCCTGTGGTCATGTATGGATGTGAGAGTTGGACGGTGAAGAAGGCAGAGCGCCAAAGAATTGATGCTTTTGAATGGTGGTGTTGGAGAAGACTCTTGAGAGTCCCTTGGACTGCAAGGAGATGCAACCAGTCCATTCTGAAGGAGATCAGCCCTGGGATTTCTTTGGAAGGAATGATGCTAAAGCCAAAACTCCAGTACTTTGGCCACCTCATGTGAAGATTTGACTCATTGGAAAAGATTCTGATGCTGGGGGGAATTAGGGGCAGGAGAAGAAGGGGACGACCGAGGATGAGATGGCTGGATGGCCTCACGGACTCCATGGAGGTGAGTCTGAGAGAACTCCAGGAGATGGTGATGAACAGGGAGGCCTGGCGTGCTGCAATTCATGGGGTCGCAAATAGTCGGACGTGACTGAGCGACTGAACTGAAATGAACTGAAGTCCTAGCAGTGGGCTAGCTTTCACATGGCTCAGTGGTAAAGGATCTGCCTGACAGTGCAGGAGATACAAGTTTGATCCCTGGGTCAGGAAAATTCCCTGGAGGAGGACATAGCAACCCACTCCACTATTCTTTGGAGAAAGGGTTGGCCCCCCACTCCAGTACTCTTGGCTGGAAAATCCCACGGATGGAGGAGCCTGGTAGGCTGCAGTCCATGGGGTCGCTAAGAGTTGGACACGACTGAGCAATTTCACTTTCACCTTTCACTTTCATGCATTGGTGAAGGAAATGGCAACCCACTCCAGTGTTCTTGCCTGGATGAATCCCAGGGATGGCGGAGCCTGGCGGGCTGCCGTCTATGGGGTCGCACAGAGTCGAACACAACTGAAGTGACTTAGCAGCAGCCGCTGCTATTCTTGCCTGGAGAACCTCATGGATAGAAGAGCCTGGTGGGTTACAGTCCATACGTGTGTGTGTGTGTGGGCACGCGCTAAAGTACTTCAGTAGTGTCCGAGTCTTTGCAATCCCATAGACTATAACAATTAGCATCACCTGGGAAGCCCCAGGATACAGTCCATGGGGTAGCAAAACAGTCAGACACAACTTAGCAACCGACTACACGTGCAAGTCCTAACAAGCTTGCACTAATTCTTGAAAAACACAAGGGCATACAAAAACTTCTAATTGAAATGATCAGTTTTGATTGACCTAAGAAACCAAGAAATCAAACATGTTCAGTTATGGCTTTTTCAATTGTATTCAAATTTACATTAAAATATATTACTAGAATCCAAAGTGATACTGTTAACTAAAATTAGGCATAAGGAAGTTGAGACTCAAGCCATTAAAATCCAATTTTGAAAAAAAAAATAACATAATTTACTTTATTCTGTACTCTTTATTTTCAAGAAATGAATGGAACCAAGTTTTATGGAGCAATGTAGAGACAATAATTAGAATTCTCCTATCATCCATTTGGGGCTTCGCAGGTGGCTCAGATGATAAAGAATCCACCTGCAATGCAGGAGACATGGGTTCAATCCTTGGGTCAGGAAGATCCTCTGAAGAAGGAAATGGCAACCAGTTCTAGTATTCTTGCCAAGGAAATCCCATGGACAGAGGAGTCTGGTGGGCTACAGTCCATGAGGTCCCACAAGAGTCAGACACAACTTAGCCACTAAATAACAACAATGACAACAAAATCATTCACTTGTTTTAAGAAATACACTTTTATTAAACAATTTGCTTCCCAGACGGAGTCTCAGTGTAAAACATTTCAATTTCCTTTTTTTTTTTTTTTACTTTACAATACTGTATTGGTTTTGCCATACATTGACATGAATCCACCACGGGTGTACATGAGTTCCCAAAAATACCTTGGCACTAGTGTGGAACTGGGCTAGTGAAGGTTACTCATGTTGGTTATCTGTAGGGATAAAGAAAATCCTTCCAACTTTGCCTTGATCAGTCTAGGCTAACAAATAAACAAAAAGCCTGACAAATGGAATAGACCTTGCTTCCTTTTAAAAAAGTCCTAGAGAAAATACCAATTAGGAATTACTAGAAGATAGAGAAATGTGTAGACCTGGGCTTCAAGATCAGTTTTGTAAGTTCTTGCAGCATCCGGGAGAAGTATGGGTAGGAAGGGCAATTTCCAAGACACATTTGGTTAACTTCTCAATTGTGTTAGAACAAACCCCACAGGGGACCATCCAATGAATTCTTTCCCCTAGATCCTGGTTTTCTCCTCTCTTTCCATCTCACACCCTGACTTTGTCTCCTCCATCTCCTTTGGTCTAATTATCTACAGAGATAAATTGCTTTAACAATCTACCTAGAATTTTTTTAAAATGTGGTAAATAATGGTCCCTTTGGAAATACCGAGAATCTTAACAACCATAAGACAAAGTCTGAGAATCTCTGTTACAAAGGAATTCAATGCATTAGCCAGATAAATGATAGAACGGAAATTCAAACTCAGGTCAGCCTGATGCCAATGTTCTTGAACTTTCTACCTCCTCATCCCATCATCACTGATTACCTTTCTGAGTATTAACAAATGGATTGGTTTTCCCCCATTTAGTGGTGAGAAACAGTCTCACCAGGCTTCATCACTTATATGACTAACCTGTAGCACCCAAAGTCCAAGCAACTTGCTGGAAAAGGGGAGTCAATCTAGTAATTTGGTATCAACTGATCATTAATTAGGTCATTTTTCCAGAATTTGATTTTTCCTTTCTGAAATCAAACAAACATGTGGTCAATGTCAATAGACGCTGATTAACGAATTGCTTCACAACAAATGAGCTAGTTAAGTATAATCATTATTCTATCTTGCTACTGACCAAAAATGTACCATGTAAACCTTGAAATACTCAGAAATAAAACAGTAGAAATAGTAATAAAACAAAAACTTAACATACACTTTTTATATACCAGTCACTGCATAAGGTATGAGTTAATTACAAGTTTCATAATGCCATGAAGTGAAAGTGAAAGTTGCTCAGTCGTATCCGACTCTTTGTAATCCCATGGACTATACAGTCAATGGAATTGTCCAGGCCAGAATACTGGAGTGGGCAGCCTTTCCCTTCTCCATGGGATCTTCCCAACCCAGGGATTGAACCCAGGTCTCCTGCATTGCAGGGGGATTCTTTACCAGCTGAGCCACAAGGAAGTGTACACTAATTTTATTTCCACTTTGAAAATGACTAAACAGAGCTCAGATCAAATAAGTCACTTGTCCAATGTTGCACTAGTCCAGAATTATAACAGGAAGTGGTAAGAGCAGGTTTGAAAACAACCATCTTTTACTCCATTGCCCACACTGTCAATTACTCACCCCAAGGAGTGGGGCAGTTTTTCCTAAGTTCATCAACGGCTCAGACAGAAAAGAATCCAACTGCAATGCAGGAGACCTGGATTCGACCCCTGGGTTTGGAAGATTCCCCTGGAGGAGGGGTTGGCAACCCACTCCAGTATTCTTGCTTGGAGATCCCCTTGGACAGAGGAGCTTGGCAGGCTACAGTTCGTGGGGTCGCAAAGAGTCAGACACGACTGAGCAACTAAGCACAACACACAAGCTCATCAGTGAGTCTTCCTCCTAATGAAATCCCATGCAAATGAGTTAAGCAGAGAAGGGGCTGATATTTTACTATTGGCTACGTCAGAAAACAATGCAGAACCAGTGTTGCAATTCACCAAAGCATTAAAAATAGAAGTAAAGTTGTGTAACCCTCTTCTTCAGGAGGCTTTCTGTGTTGACATTTGATTGGCACAGCCAAGGGTGTCAGTGTCAGGGCAGCCTGCACAAATGATTACACAGAAGGTTTAGAAAGAAACAAAAATGAATAATTTCACAGTTACTCCAAAGCACTGTCACGTGCTTACATCGGATATAATCACAACCTCATACGGATATCTAATGTGGGCAAGGAAGGAGATGATTTAAATACATAAATTTATTTTTGGTAGGGGGAGGACAGGGACAGAGGGTACTGACCTCTCTAATAACAAAATCTTACAATTTATTTTTAACTAAAATATGTTAAGATACTAATCAGACTCTGAGACTGTGTACATATATATGTATCTATATACATACCATGAAATTAGAAGAGGCTTGCTACTTGCAGGGAAAGCTATGACAAACCTAGACAGTGTGTTAAAAAGCAAAGATATCACTTTGTTGACAAAGGTATTGTCAAAGCTATGGTTTTTCCAGTAGTCATGTATAGATGTGAGAGTTGGACCGTAAAGAAGGCTACTCTCCAAAGAATTGATGCCTTCAAATTGTGGAGCTGGAAAAGACTCTTGAGAGTCTCTTGGACTGCAAGGAGATCAAACCAGTAAATCCTAAAGGCAATCAATCAACCCTGAATACTCATGGGAAGGACTGATGCTGAAGGTGAAGCTCCAATACTTTGGCCACCGGATGCAAAGAGCCAGCTTAATGGAAAAGACCCTGATGGTGGGAAAAATTGAAGACAACAGGAGGAGGGGGCAGCAAAAGATATGGTTGGATGGCATCACCGATTCAATGGACATGAGCTTGGGCATATTCCAGGAGATAGTGAGAGACAGGGAGGCTTGGCCTTTTGCAGTCCATAGGGTTGCAAAGACATAGACATGACTTAGTGACTGAACAACAATACGTATCAATTATAGACACACACACATACACACACACACACACACACACTCACATACATATGTCTGTGTTTTCCTCCCAGAGTATGATGAATATAAGTTCTCTGTCTCTCAGTCACTCAGTTGTGTCTGACTCTGCAGCTGGCCAGTCTCCTCTGTCCATGGAATTATCCAGACGAGAACACTGCAGTGGGTGCCATTTCCTTCTCCAAGAGGTCTTCCCAACCCAGGAATGGAACCCACATCTCTTGCATCTCCTGCATTGGCAGGCAGATTCTTTACCACTAGCACCATCAGGGAAGCCCAATATAAGTATATTATCTAAATAATTTAAGGGTCTGGCTCAACATTAATTATTGCATGCTTCTATAACATGGTGATATTCCCTGTAAGTACCAAGGTATTAATTCTTCCATTATATACATCGTGCATGTGTTAACTGCCTATGCTGTACCAGGCACTCAGATTATAAATATAAAGAGACATTAGGCTTTACTTTCAAAGAGTCTGGGGATTTGTTGAGGGGAGATGAAAGTTGGCTACATACTGTAAGACTGTACTCATTTATTCAATAAACATTTTATCATCTATGAGGCAATATAAAAGAAGATAGGAATACAAAGGTCATTCAGACACAATTCCCGCTTTCAAGTTGCTCTGGAAACAGAGGGCTTCCCTTGTGGCTCAGCTGGTAAAGAATCCGCCTGCAATTCGGGAGACCTAGGTTCAATCCCTGGGTTGGGAAGATCCCCTGGAGAAGGGAAAGGCTACCCACTCCAGTACTGCGGCCTGGAGAATTCCATGGTCCATGGGGTCTCAAAAAGTCAGACATGACTGAGCGACTTTTCACTTTCACTTGGGCTTCCCTTGTGGCTCAGATGGTAAAGAATGAGCTCAGCTGGAAATAGAGCAGCTAAATCTTTTTAGTTGTCACTGGAAGGATATTCAGAGAGTATGTTACCTGAACAGAGAAGCCCTCCCCAGTGTTTAAGACTAAGTGTAGGAAGTCTTAAGTGTAGATATCCACATATAAATTTAATTAAAGTATTTTTTTTTCTTTTTTGAGAAACAGACATAGAGAACAAACGTATGAACACCAAGAAGGGAAAGTGGAGGTGGGCAGAACTGGGAGATTGGGACTGACATATATATACAGCTATGTATAAAATAGGTAACTAACAAGAACCTACTGTGTAGCACAGGGAACTCTACTCAGTGCTCTGTAGGGACCTAAAATGGGACTGAAGTGAAATGAAAGTCACTCAGTCATGTCGGATTTTTTTCGACCCCATGGACTGTAGCCTGCCAAGTTTCTCTGTCCATGGAATTCTCCAGGCAAGAATACTAGAGTAGGTAGCTGTTCCCTTCTCCAGGGGATCTTCCAACCCAGGGACTGAACCCAAGTCTCCCACATTGCAGGAAGATTCTCTATCAGCTGAGCTACTAGGGAAGCCTGACCTACATGGGAAGGAAATCCAAAAAGTTGGGGATATATGTATATGTCTAGCTGATTCACTTTTCTGTACAGCAGGCACTAACACAACATTGTAAAGCAACTGTACTCTCATGAAAATGTTAAAACATAAAGTTTATGAGAGTTTTTCATCAGAGTTCAGTGATTCCACTTGAAAAGGTTATTTGAACTATTTTTGCTTCTGAAGCTTGTGCAACATCACCAATGCTTTCTTTTTCCTCTTTGACAGAGAGACAATGCTTGTACACACTGTAAAAGGGAGGTCTGTTTTTGCATTTCATATCATCTCCTTCAAAGCGAAATCCTGTGAAACTGCATCTTGTAATGGCCATGCCTCCTTGGGAGAAACTTGTGAGGTCCCTTCAAATAGGGGATTTTTATGAAAATAGATTTGCCTGGAGAAATTTTGAAATTTCTCATCCTTGTAAATAGAAACATGTTTTCTTATAAATGCTTTAAACTTTAAACTGATGAAAGGAATTAAGGTCATTGGAGGAGAGGCATAAGAAAGAACTAAAATATCCAAGAATTACACAACCAGCAGGGAGCTCCAGGCATCTAGCCTTTTATTTATTGAAAGGATTGCAGCTAAGGAGTTACCTTAACCTTAAAAAACATCTCCAGAGAAACAGCCCTCCTAGCCCTGTTTGGTAAAGTACTCCTGGAAGGCTATTCAAAGCTAAAACCCATTCCTCTTTCTTTTCATTTGTTTGTGGAAATGTGTGCGGATCCTGCTTACAAATGACAACTCTCCAGAGACCGAAAATCTGCTACTCAGTTCCCAAACCTGAGATCAGCTTATCCCCATGTAAAAGGAGCCAGGTTTCTTTAGCTTTTCCCTTATTCTCAATCTTTCAGTCATTCACCTACACTCCTTGTACATAACAGGCATGCATGTATGCTCTGTTGAGTCTTTGCGACCCCATGGACTCTAGCCCACCAGGCTCCTCTGCTCATGGGATTTCCCAAGCAAGAATACTGGAGTGGATTGCCATTTCCTACTCCAGGGGTCTTCCTGACCCAAGGATTGAGCCTGCATCTCCTGCATTGACAGGCAGATTCTTTACCATGGCACTACCTGGGAAGCCCCTGCACATAACAGGTCATTGATAAATATTCATTTCATTAAATGGACTTAGTTGATCTTCTCTAGAATGCTGTTAGGCCACATCTTGTTTCAGTTATAAGGACCTAACATGGAGGCAGATACACTCAAAAGAGGATTTGTATAATCCTGAAAAGAGTGTTTCATTGTTTAAAATATACTTACATACATGTGTGTATACCCTTTCATTACCATCCACCTTTTCAGCTAGACTTGTTTTCTGTAGCTCAGTACTTGGAACAAAACACAGAAAAGCACAGTCCCTGTATTCAAGGCACTAAAAATCTACTTGGGAGCACACATACACACTGTAATCCTAACTTAAATTTGTAAATACAGACAGGCTTCACAGGGTATCGTGAGAACACAGAGAAGTGTGCATAGGGGTGGGTTTCGCTGGGTGAACAAATGGCAGGTCAGCCATCAGTCTGAAAAATGTACAACCAGATAAAAGGAGTTAAATTTTAGGAAGGAAACTTTTATTTGACATAACAGTGTGGATTTTTTCCCGGTCGCTTCAAGGATATTTCTGGTACATGAAACAAATGAGAAGAGAAAAAGGGGTTAAAAAAATAAAGGAAAGAAAATGAAAGACAAGAGGGAAGAGGAGAGGAGAAGGCAAGAAATAGAAATGAAAGAAAAGCAAAAGAAAATGAAACCCAGGACCTTCTCCTTTGGAAAGTCCTGGACCACTACTTAATCTCTTCCATGTAGCTCTACAGTCTTCTTACTGCCTTGTGGTAATGTTATCTTCACAAATGTGAAGACATAGCTATTTGTATATGATTGCACAGTGGGTCTACCTTGAAGCACTTTCTAAATAAGCTGAGTAAGTGATTGAGGCCCTTCCTTTAGATTCCAACAGTGCTTTGCCAGGGCTGCCCTTTGCACTTGGAATTTACCTGCCCCCACTGTTACTCCAAACTCACTGGGGACAGATTTCCATTCATCCCTATGGAGCTATTGCATGGTGAGGAATCTTCCAATCAGGTGCCTCCTAAGCATGCTTCTAGAGGAAGTGAAAGTGAAAGTGTTAGTCACTCAGTCATGTCTGACTCTACGACCCTGTGGACTGCGACACTCCAGGCTCCTCTGTCCCTGGGATTTTCCAGGCAAGAATACTGGAGTGGGTAACCATTCCCTTCTCCAGGGGCTCTTCCTGACCCAGGGATCAAACCTGGAACTCCTGCATTGTAGGCAGATTCTTTTCCATCTGCGTCACCAGGGAAGTTCCTAAACGAAATGATCTATTCTAATTTTAAGCCCAGATTATAATGGTGTCAGCTTTACTGACAAATTCCTATTCTGGCCTTTATCTGACTTCATATTCTCTCTAATTGCTCATGTTGTTCTGCCTAGGTTTCTTTTCCTTAGTCTACATATGTAGAGAATAGTGTCCAAAGAGTTGGTAACTTACATATCCCTTCCTTGTTATACTCAAACCTGTTTAAAACTTCATGATTTTTTACCAAATCACATAGTCACAACAAAAGGCTTTTCAGATCAGATCAGATCAAGTCACTCAGTCGTGTCTGACTTTTTGCGACCCCATGAATCACATGCCAGGCCTCCCTGTCCATCATCAACTCCAGGAGTTCACTCAAACTCACGTCCATCGAGTTGGTGATGCCATCCAGCCATCTCATCCTCTATCGTCCTCTTCTCCTCCTGCCCCCAATCCCTCCCAGCATCACAGTCTTTTCCAATGAGTCAACTCTTCACATGAGGTAGACAAAGTACTGGAGTTTCAGCTTTAGCATCATTCCTTCCAAAGAAATCCCAGGGTTGATCTCCTTCAGAATGGATTGGTTGGATCTCCTTGCAGTCCAAGGGACTCTCAAGAGTCTTCTCCAACACCACAGTTCAAAAGCATCAATTCTTCAGGGCTCAGCTTTCTTCACAGTCCAACTCTCACATCCATACATGACCACTGGAAAAACCATAGCCTTGACTAGATGGACCTTTGTTGGCAAAGTAGCGTCTCTGCTTTCGAATATGCTATCTAGGTTGGTCATAACTTTTCTTCGAAGGAGTAAGCGTCTTTTAATTTCATGGCTGCAATCACCATCTGCAGTGATTTTGGAGCCCCAAGAAATAAAGTCTGACACAGTTTCCCCATCTGTTTCCCATGAAGTGATGGGACCAGATGCCATGATCTTCATTTTCTGAATGTTGAGCTTTAAGCCAACTTTTTCACTCTCCTCTTTCACTTTCAAAGAGGCTTTTTAGTTCCTCTTCACTTTCTGCCATAAGGGTGGTGTCATCTGCATATCTGAGGTGATTGATATTTCTCCTGGCAATCTTGATTCCAGCTTGTGCTTCTTCCAGCCCAGTGTTTCTCATGATGTACTCTGCATAGAAGTTAAATAAGCAGGGTGACAGTGTACAGACTTGATGTACTCCTTTTCCTATTTGGAACCAGTCTGTTGTTCCATGTCCAGTTCTAACTGTTGCTTCCTGACCTGCATACAGATTTCTCAAGAGGCAGATCAGATGATCTGGTATTCCCATCTCTTTCAGAATTTTCCACAGTTTATTGTGATCCACACAGTCAAAGGCTTTGACATAGTCAATAAAGCAGAAATAGATGTTTTTTTGGAACTCTCTTGCTTTTTCCATGATCCAGCAGTTGTTGGCCATTTGATCTCTGGTTCCTTTGCCTTTTCTAAAACCAGCTTGAGCATCTGGAAGTTCACGGTTCATGTATTGCTGAAGCCTGGCTTGGAGAATTTTGAGCATTACTTTACTAACGTGTGAGATGAGTACAATTGTGCAGTAGTTTGAGCATTCTTTGGCATTGCCTTTCTTTGGAATTGGAATGAAAACTGACCTTTTCCAGTTCTGTGGCCACTGCTGAGTTTTCCAAATTTGCTGGCATATTGAGTGCAGCACTTTCACAGCATCATCTTTCAGGATTTGAACTAGTTCAACTGGAATCCATCACCTCCACTAGCTTTGTTCGTAGTGGTGCTTTCTAAGGTCCACTTGACTTTACATTCCAGGATGTCTGGCTCTAGATGAGTGATCACACCATCGTGATTATCTTGGTTGTAGAGCTCTTTTTTGTATAATTCTTCTGTGTATTCTTGCCACCTCTTCTTAATATCTTCTGCTTCTGTTAGGTCCAGACCATTTCTGTCGTTTATCGAGCCCATCTTTTCATGAAATGTTCCCTTGGTATCTCTAATTTTCTTGAAGACATCTCTAGTCTTTCCCATTCTGTTCTTTTCCTCTATTTCTTTGCATTGATTGCTGAGGAAGGCTTTTTTTCTCTTCTTGCTATTCTTTGGAACTTTGCATTCACATGTTATATCTTTCCTTTTCTCCCTGGCTTTTCGCTTCTCTTCTTTTCACAGCTATTTGTAAGGCCTCCCCAGACAGCCATTTTGCTCTTTTGCATTTCTTTTCCATGGGGATGGTCTTGATCCCTGTCTCCTGTACAATGTTACGAACCTCTGTCCATAGTTCATCAGGCACTCTATTAGATCTAGTCCCTTAAATCTATTTCTCACTTCCACTGTATAATCATAAGGGATTTGATTTAGGTCATACCTGAATGGTCTACTGGTTTTCCCTACTTTGTTCAATTTAAGTCTGAATTTGGCGATAAGGAGCTCATGATCTGAGCCATAGTCAGCTCCCAGTCTTGTTTTTGCTGACTCTATAGAGCTTCTCCATCTTTGGCCGCAAAGAATATAATCAATCTGATTTTGGTATTGACCATCTGGTGATGTCCATGTGTAGAGTCTTCTCTTGTGTTGTTGGAAGAGGGTGTTTGCTTTGACCAGGATGTTCTCTTGGCAAAACTCTATTAGCCTTCGCCATGCTTCATTCCGGGTTCCAAGGCCAAATCTATCCGTTACTCCAGGTGTTTCTTGACATCCTACTCTTGCATTCCAGTCCCCTATAATGAAAAGGACATCTTTTGGGGGTGTTAGTTCTAAAAGGTCTTGTAGGTCTTCATAGAACCGTTCAACTTCAGCTTCTTCAGCGTTACTTGTTGGGGCATAGACTTGGATTACTAAAGGCTTTTAACCTTGTGGAAAACATTTCGCAAAATGTGTCCTATAAAATTGTAATTCTTTGAGATGCTTGAAGAAGGAGGTTATGGACAAATAAGCTTAGAAAAATTATGGGAAATATCTGAACAACCATATGTTTTTGTTTTTTAATATATAATATCTTTCAAAATTAGCATTCTAAAGATCAGGGTAACCTGGATATATTTTAAAAATAGAGATCCATGGGGCCAAGCTTAGATTTTTAAAATCTTTCATAGGAAATCTGAGGAATCTATATTTCATGTAACTTCCCTAGTGTCATGATGTTATCATGTTGCTCTGGGACTTCAGAATTAGTATTTGAGTGTCCCCATTCTCTGAAACAACTTAGCAGCAGCAGCAGCAGCAGCAGAATTCTACAGAAGTCTTCAAAACCATTTTAATGATCATCTAAAAGCATCTCTTTATCACTCTGTTAATCTACTAATAACTGTTTACAGTTCTTCATGATAACATTCTTAAGCAAAGTCTGTAAGCACTTGATGTGTTTATAAAGATGGGACAGACCTAGACAGCAGAGACATCACTTTGCAGACAAAGTTATATATAGTCAAGGCTATGGTTTTTCCATTGCTCATGTATGGGTGTGAGAGTTGGATCATAAAGAAGGCTGAGCACCAAAAAATTGATACTTTTGAATAGTGGTGCTAGAGAAGACTCTTGAGAGTCTTTTGGACAGCAAGGAGATCAAACAGTTAATCTTAAAGGTAATCAACCCTGAATATTCATTAGAAGGACTATTGTGGAAGCTGAAGCTCCAATACTTTGACCATCTGATGCAAAGAACTGATTGACTAGAAAATACTCTGATGCTGGGAAAGAATGAAGGCAAAAGGAGAAGGGGGCAGCAGAGGCTGAGATGGTTAGATAGCATCGCTGACTCAAAGGACATAAATAGGGGCAAACTCTGGGAGATAGTGGAGGACAGAGGAGTCTGGCATGATACAGTCCAGGGGGGTCAAAGTCGGACACAGCTTAGCAACTGAACAACCACAGAAACATGATAGGGAGTGAATGAAGACATGCACTTCGGAAGCCATTTCAGATTTTAACCCTTGACTATTCTTATTCTTCATATATGCTTTTTTCTTCCCAATCAGTCTTTCTCCAACTTAGTGTGTATCCATAATTTTTCAGAGCTTTAACACTCTCTGTGAACTAACTGGAAACAGTTAAAGCACTGCAGACTCCAATATTAGTAAGCTTTGAATGTCTCAATATATAATTATTACTTTCTTAACAGATTCATAAAATTTTGCTTTAAACTACTGAAGCTAGTTTACCAAAAAGTGTGGGAAAAAATCTTAATTGTTTTAGAGCTGTTTGGTGTTTTCATCTTTATTTTCATTTATAAGAAAATAAGTCTGTTGCTGGTAAAAACTCAAGTAAGTCTAAAATGTGTAACAATTAATCAACATGTGAATTATAAATAGTAGTCTAGTGTACAATTAACGGCACAAAATAATAACTCAGGACTGGTTGGCTTCAGAATGCCAATGAGAAAAAATTAACGTGTAATAGAGACTAATTTTTAACTGAAAATAACATTTGCACTGAATGTCAAGAGCACAATTTTTTGAAATTATCAGAAATACAAGGCAATGGAAAGATTTTTAAACTATTTTTTTTTAAGTGATTTGCTTCTTCCTTCATAAGTTCACCCTCAAGATAATTAGAAATGGTTTGGTAATCTTAGGCTTTCTGACATCTCAACTTCCATATTTTTAGCTAAAGACACAGGACAATTTCACTTACCTAATAAAGTCAAAGTTTGTTCAAATCAGCAGGAAATGAGCAAAGAAGATTTATAGCATAACTAAAGTCATCCTCTATTGTTTCAACTGCTTAGAGAATAGAAAAATATTTTTTATCACCACGTGAGCCAGAAATAGTGCTTAGAATTTGTATTTAGAAAATAATGTTTAAATCTTGTCAGTGATAAAAAGTTAAATGCTTCAACAATCATGATCTGTAATGCTATTTTTGGCTCATGCCAAAATCCCATTCTGGCCTTTTTTCATAGAGGACACTGAGCATCATATCTATTTCTAAGATCTGGCAAGCTTGCAATAAAGGGTAAGTCCCTTTTATAATCATTTAAATGTAGTATTTATTTTCTGGCAGCTCTCCTCTGCTAAAGAGCAGAGAGCTTTGAGCAATCATGTTCCTCATTTTAGCAATCAAGTATTCTTTATGAATGAAGGAGAATTTCAGGCTAGATTTCTGCCTTGACACATAGTTTCTTCATGATTGAACCCTCCCCAGATTCTAGTAAAAAATGATTCAGGTTACAGTAGCTACAGTTCATGACAGGAGCAATAAGAGGTCCAAGAAAGACAGCCATGCTACAGAACTGAATGGCACAATCGGAAGTATAACAACTGAACAAAAGATCATTTTGGTTGTTGCCAGTGCAAAATCTGGGTGTGCCCACATGCATAGACACACCAGTGTGTGTTTGTGTGTTTATCTTTTACCAAAAGGATAGGAGGAAAGAGTACATAATTGTTTTATTGACATACCCTTAAGATTTAGAACTTTTTTTTTTTTAATTTGTTTAATTGGAGGCTAATTACTTTACAATACTTGTAGTGGTTTTGCCGTACATTGACCTGCATCAGCCATGGGTGTACATGTGTTCCCCATCCTGAAGCCCCCTCACATCTCCTCCCCATCCCATCCCTCTGGGTCATCCCAGTGCACCAGCCCCAAGCACCCTATCTCATGCATCAAACCTGGACTGGCGATCTGTTTCACATATGATAATATACATGTTTCAATGCTATTCTCTCAAATCATGTATCACCCTGATGTGGGAAAGATTAAAGGCAAAAGAAGAAAGTGGGAGAGGATGAGATGGTTGGATAGTATCACCAACTCAATGAACATGAATCTGAGCAAACTCCAGGAGATGGTGAAGGACAGAGAAGCCTGGCGTGCTGCAGTCCATGGCATCACAAAGAGTCGGACATGACTTAGCAACTGAACAACAATGACAACAGCAACATATATTTATCGGCTGCTTGTACTTCTTTTTTAATAGAAATCATATATGCATATACTTTTTATCTTTTTCTTATTTCATTGTTCATCTTTTTTAATGGACTTTCATTTGTTCTTTATGTAGTATTACTATTTAAAGTTTTTGTCCATTAATTATATTTTGTAAATATTTCTTCTTTACCATATATAAAGAACCAATAGAAAATATATTCTACTTAATTGACTCTATCTCCTGAAAAACCTTCTAAGTTTAAAGTATTTTTTTTTGTACTGGAGAGAAGCCTATTTTCCCGCAGAGAGGAGAAATCTATAAATCAATGTTAACTATCCTAACTACTTATGTTCTCCCCATAGGTGAGCTCAATACAGGAGTAACTGCTGCACTCGAAGACTTATTTTCTACCCCAAGTGAATCATGCTAGTAGGAATCTTCATCCAACACGATTCCTCCTGTTTTTGACTTCCATCAGATCACCTTCGTTATCAGTGTGTGAGGTGTCACTAGGTTAGGTTACTTTTGGTTCTCTGAAGATAATTTTGAACTAATAATATAGTAACTTTTCCCTGAAAAGAGTTATAATAATTCTCTTGATAGATCTTTCAAGTCAGAGACTAAATCCTGCTCACAGGACATAAAAAATAAATAATATTACACAAATAAAATATTTAAATATTTGCTTAGGATAAAAATGTAGCCTCTAGAATCATTTACAAACTTTTCCTTTTGTTTGAGCCCTTAAAATAAATTATGGATTTGAATATTTTCTTTTTTAACAGATTTATTGGAATATAACTTATATACGATAAATTGCATGTTTAAAGTGTACAGCTGGATGACTTTTAATATATACATATATATATGTTCCCTTGAAATCATCACTGCAGTTGGCAATAGACATATTCAGTTCATTTCAGTTCAGTTGCTCAGTCGTGTCCAACTCTTTGCGACCCCATGAATTGCAGCATGCCAGGCCTCCCTGTCCATCACCAACTCCCGGAGTTTACCCAGACTCATGTCCATCAAGTCAGTCATGCCATCCAGCCATCTCATCCTCTGTTGTCCCCTTCTCCTGACCCCAATCCCTCCCAGCATCAGAGTCTTTTGCAATGAGTCAACTGTTCGCATGAGGTGGCCAAAGTATTGGAGTTTTAGCTTCAGCATAATTCCTTCCAATGAACACCCAGGACTGATCTCCTTTAAGATGGACTGGTTGGATAGACATATTAATCACTCTCAAAATGATCTTCCTGCTTCTGTGTAATTATTCACTTTTAGTAAAATTATTACATAATCATAGGTTTTGAATCATATTTGTTTTTTTTCCTTTTGTTTACATGTGAAAAGTGTTAATCATTCCTTTGCATTTGACTCTTTGAGACTCCATGGACTGTAGCCCACCAGGCTCCTCTGCCCATGGAATTCTTCAGGCAAGAATGCTAGAATGGGTAGCCTTCTCTTCTTCAGGACATCTTTTTGATCTGGGGATTGAACCCAGGTCTCCCACACTGTAAGATTCTTTACCAGCTGAGTCAGCAGGCATATGTTTATCCAATTTTTTGAGCACCTTTTGAGGAAAGATGTTCTTTCTCCAGTGAACTGAGTTTGCAACTTTTCCAAAACCAGTTGTCCATATATGTGTATGTCTATTTTCAGACTTTCTATTCTGTTCCCCTTATCTATTTTTGCCAATATTAAAATGGTCTAGATTAGTATAGCTTTATATTAACTCAACATTAGGTAGAATTAATTCTCCAAATTTGTTCTTCCTTTACTAATTTATTTTAGCCAATCTAGGTCCTTTGCATTTCCACATTAATTTTCCATTAGCTTTTAAAGTTTCAAGAAAAAATAGAATGACTGCTGGGATGTGAATAGAATTGTGTTAAATCTTTAATTTGAGGAGAATTTACATCTCAACAATGTTGACTCTTCTAGTCTATAGATGGTAATCTCTCCATTTATTCAGATCTTTATTTCCTTTCAGTAGAATTTGAGAATTTTCAGTATGCAGGTCTTTAACATTTTTTTCTGACTTAATATTATATATTTCATATGTTTGATACTACAGTAAAGAGTACTTTTTCATATATGATTATTTGGTATATAGAAATACAGTTAATTTCTGTATATTAAGCTTTATGATGTCCTCTTCCTAATTCATTTCTTTAGCAGTATTAGATTTTTAAACAAATTTCCTTGAATTTTTCTACACAATCATCTCATCTGTGAATAAAGTATTACTACTTACTTTCCAATATAGACGCATATATATATATTGCTTCTCTGGCTCTGACTGAAATTTATTCTCCATTATTTTTGTATTCTGACATAAAAAGTGTCATTGAGGTGTTTTAAAGTAGAATAAAAGTTCTAATTCTGAATGTTGACTCTACAATTTGCTGATGATGTACCTAGTCAAGTTATCTCCCAAAGAAAGACAATGCCAAAGAATGCTCAAACTACCGCACAATTGCACTCATCTCACACGCTAGTAAAGTAATGCTCAAAATTCTCCAAGCCAGGCTTCAGCAATATGTGAACCGTGAACTTCCAGATGTTCAAGCTGGTTTTAGAAAAGGCGGAGGAACAAGAGATCAAAGTGTCAACATCCGCTAGATCATCGAAAAAGTGAGAGAGTTCCAAAAATCATATATTTCTGCTTTATTGACTATGCTAAAGCCTTTGTGTGGATCACAATAAACTGTGGAAAATTCTGAAAGAGATGGGAATACCAGACCACCCGACCTGCCTCTTGAGAAACCTGTATACGGGTCAGGAAGCAACAGTTAGAACTGGAGAGGAAACAACAGACTGGTTCCAAATAAGAAAAGGAGTACATCAAGGCTGTATATTGTCACCTGGCTTATTTAACTTCTATGCAGAGTACCTCATGAGAAACACTGGACTGGAAGAAGTACAAGCTGGAATCAAGATGGCCAGGAGAAATATCAATCACCTCAGATATGCAGATGACACCACCCTTATGGCAGAAAGTGAAGAGGAACTAAAAAGCCTCTTGATGAAAGTGAAAGAGGAGAGCGAAAAAGTTGGCTTAAAGCTCAACATTCAGAAAACTAAGATCATGGCATCTGGTCCCATCACTTCATGGCCAATAGATGGGGAAACAGTGGAAACAGCGGCTGATTTTATTTTGGGGGACTACAGAATCACTGCAGATGGTGATTTCAACCATGAAATTAAAGACGCTTACTCCTTGGAAGGAAAGTTATGACCAACCTAGATAGCATATTCAAAAGCAGAGACATTATTTTGCCAACAAAGGTCCATCTAATCAAGGCTATAGTTTTTCCTGTGGTCATGTATGGATGTGAGAGTTGGACTGTGAAGAAAGCTGAGCACTGAAGAATTGATGCTTTTGAACTATGGTGTTGGAGAAGACTCTTGAGAGTCCCTTGGACTGCAAGGAGATCCAACCAGTTCATCCTAAAGGAGATCAGTCCTGGGTGTTCATTGGAAGGACTGATGTTGAAGCTGAAAATTCAACATTTGGCCACCTGATGCAAAGAGTTGACTCATTTGAAAAGACACTGATGCTTGGAAAGATTGAGGGCCGGAGGAGAAGGGCACGACAGAGGATGAGATGGTTGGATGGCATCACTGACTCAATGGACATGAGTCTGGGTCAACTCCGGGAGCTGGTGATGGACAGGGAGGCCTGGCATGCTATGGTTAATGGGGTTGCAAAGAGTCAGACACAACTGAGCAACTGAACTGACTGACTGAGTCAAGTTATCTAAATATACTAAACCTCAGCATCTTTGCTTTTGAGAAATGGACTTTATCATAATGCCTATCTCATAAAGCTGTTGGAAAAACCAATTGAAATTTTAAGTGGTATGTCAAAGTTAACTATTATTCCAAGCAAATATGAATTAGGCAAGAATCAAATATTGTGGATAAAGAGATATAATTAAATTGATATAGTTTAGAACTGAAAGTTAGCTCTGTTCTTATGCAAAGAAAATTCAAACTCTTGAAAATTAAAGAGCTGTGGGGACATAGCTGGGATAAAAAGTTGCATTTATTACCTTTACTTTCCTTTTATTTTCCTGAGTGAGCCCAAGAGGGATGATGGTACTAGGATGGTTGTGCTATGTCACAGATGGACACACCTGCAGCATCAGTTCAGTTCACTTCAGTCACTCAGTTGTGTCTCTTTGCGACCCCATAAACCCATGACCCCATGACCCAGCCATGACAGCACGCCAGGCCTCCCTGTCCATCATCAACTTCCAGAGTCCACCTAAACCCATGTCCATTGAGTCAGTGATGCCATCCAACCATCTCATCCTCTGTTGCCCCCTTCTCCTCCTGCCCTCAATCTTTCCCAGCATCAGGGTCTTTTCAAATGAGTCAGCTCTCTGCATCAGGTGGCCAAAGTGTTGAATTTTCAGCTTCAACATCAGTCCTTCCAATGAACACCCAGGACTGATCTCCTTTAGGATGGCCTGGTTGGATCTCCTTGCACTCCAAGGGACTCTCAAGAGTCTTCTCCAACACCACAGTTCAAAAGCATCAATTCTTCTGGGCTCAGCTTTCTTTATAGTTCAACTCTCACATCCATACATGACCACAGGAAAAACCATAGCCTTGATTAGACAGACCTTTGTTGGCAAAGTAATGTCTCTGCTTTTGAATATGCTATCTAAGTTGGTCATAACTTTCCTTCCAAGGAGTAAGCATCTTTAATTTCATGGCTGAAATCACCATCTGCAGTGATTTTGGAGCCCAGAAAAACAAAGTCGGCTGCTGTTTCCACTGTTTCCCCATCTATTTCCCATGAAGTGATGGGACCAGATGCCGTGATCTTAGTTTCCTGAATGTTGAGCTTTAAGCCAACTTTTTCCCTTTCCTCTTTCACTTTCATCAAGAGGCTCTTTAATTCTTCTTCACTTTCTGCCATAAGGGTGGTGTCATCTGCATATCTGAGGTTATTGATATTTCTCCCGGCAATCTTGATTCCAGCTTGTGTTTCTTCCAGCCCAGCATTTCTCATGATGCATATAAGTTAAATAAGCCGGGTGACAATATACAGCCTTGATGTACTCCTTTTCCTATTTGGAACCAGTCTGTTGTTCCCTGTCCCGTTCTAACTGTTGCTTCCTGACCTGCAGATAGATTTCTCAAGCGGCCGGTCAGGTGGTCTGGTATTTCCATCTCTTTCAGAATTTTCCACAGTTTATTGTGATCCATACAGTCAAAGGCTTTGGCATAGTCAATGAAGCAGAAATAGATATTTTTCTGGAACTCTCTTGCTTTTTTGATAAAACTCACAAAATACTCTCATGAGTGTAGACATCAAGGTTCCTAGAATTCCAATAAACAGCATAAAGGAAAATAAACAAGTAAACAAAACAAAAATGGAGTAAGCTTGCATCCACCACCTAAAAACCAAATGTCTTGCTTGATACCTAGTTGTGTAGTAAGAACTGGAAAACTCCAGGAGAAGTGGTGGAATAATATTGAGCATGAGTATGAATGGAGTGAAGAGCCAACAGCAATGTCCCCACCTCAATTATATTGACTGTAATAGATAGTGGTTTCCCCCACAAGGAAAATTTCTTAAAATAACATATTTGTCCTGAGAAATACGATCAGGTGATACTTGGAATGGAAGGAGAACAGCATGGTAGTGCATAGTGGAGGCCAGCTGACTGTGTGGTCATCTTCACTAAAAGGGTGGTTCAGAAAAAACTAGCATGGGGAAGGAACAAATATATCTGCCTTAGCCTGGACTCTAAGTAGAAAAGGTTTCCATTAAGAATTTCTAAATTTAATATACCTCACCTGATTTGGGAGGCTTCAGGGGTGGTTCAGTGTTAAAGAGTCTGCCCGCCATTGCAAGAGATGCGGGTTCAATCCCTGGGTTGGGAAGATCCCCTGAAGGAAGAAATGGCAATCCACTCCAGTATTCTTTCCTGTGAAATCCCATGGACAGAGGAACCTGGTGAGCTCACAAAAGATTTGTACACGACTTAAAGACTAAAACAACAACACCAACTGAATTTGGACATCACATTGAAATTAACTATTTGGATTGGGTGTGTGCCAAGAAAAGAATGTAGAAAGTACTCCTACAAGAATATGTTCCCTGGAGCACCTGCCAAAATTGTGTGCTGCTATAGAAATGTTTTTATAGGAACACACTTGATTAAAAAAAAAAACTAAACAGTCTATTAATGCCTCCTACCAGGAGAATGGTAGTGAAATATCACCCCCAAATCTGTTCTTTTTTAAAAGCAAAGAGAAATTGTCAAAATCAATCTTTTTCTGGAATTGTAGAAATAAAGTGAATCACAATCTATGATTCAACATATATCACTGAATCTCAGAACAATGAGCTTTGTGGCATTTCAACATATTTTGTTCCCTTCCTCCTTGCCCCAGTTCCCCAGTAGCCATACAATCAACAGACTTGCAAGCGCTTGTTGTTATTCAGTCGTTCAGTCGTGTTCAACTCTTTGTGACCCTATGGACTGCACGACACCAGGCTTCCCTGTCCTCCATTATCTCCCAGAGTCTGCCTAAACTCATGTCCATCGAGTCTGTGATGCCGTCCAACCATTTCATCCTCTGTCGTCCTGTTTTCCTCCTGCCTTCTATCTTTCCCAGCCTCAGAGTCTTTTTCAATGGGTCAGCTCTTTGCAACAGGTGGTCAGAGTACTGGAGCCTCAGCTTCAGCATCTATCCTTCCAATGAATATTCAGGACTGATATCCTTTAGGATTGACTGGTTTGATCTCCTTGCTGTCCAAGCTTGCTTGAAAGCATGGTAGCAGTAAAATCAGCAGTCTAGGATAGAAGGTGCTAAAGGGGCCAGAGCAGGTTTGGAGCTTACTCAAAGCCCCAATTCAGACAACTTTTACTACTGAACCTCCCTGACTATTCTCAGGAGAAATATCACAATGAGGAAATATCTTGATTCACAAGGCTTATTTTTATTTGAACTGACTCAGAATTTTATCACTGAGAAAATCCCTGTTCCCAGGATTTGGGGGTATCACTCACCACCATTCTCTTGTTCCTCCAGGTTCTTCCAGTAGCATTTTGGGTAGAAATGTGTCATCCTAAAAGATCTATCCCATCCCTAAACCCACATGTGGCCTTATCTGGAAATAGAGTCTTTGCAGATGTAGCAAAATTTAGATGAGGGCATACTGGATTAGGGTGGGCCTTGATTCAACAACTTGTCTCCTTAGAAGAAAAGAAAGCCTGGTTACCAGAAAGATGTGAAGACATACAGGGGAACACCAGGCAAAGACAGAAGCAGAGACTAGAGGGATTTATCTAGAAACCAAGGAATGCAGAGGATTGCTGGCAAACACCAGAAGCCAGGACAGAGGCCTGGTATAGAGTCTCCCTCAGAACTTCCACAAGACAGCAAGACACCAACCCTGCTAGACTTCCAGCCAACACAACTGTGAGAGGATACATTCTTCCTGCTTAATTCATCCAGCTGTGGGAATTTGTTACAGCAGCCCTAGGAAACTATTAATGATACAGGCTTCCCTGGTGGCTCAGCGATAAAGGAATCCACTGCCAAAGCCAGAGACCCAGGTTCAGTCCTTGAGTCAGGAAGATCCCCGGGAGAACGGAGTGGTAAACCACTCCAGTATTCTCGCCTGGGAAATCCCACGGACAGAGGAGCCCAGTGGGCTACAGTTCTTGGGGTCGCAGTGTTGGACATGACTTAGTGACTGAACAACAACCACCAAAAGGAAGCTAACACACCGTCCAATTCCTCTGTCGCTTCTGTGCATTCTTCCCTAGCTTGGGGATGCTTCTGTTTCCAAGAGCCTGCAAGTGGAACTTGTATCAGGTGGGCTGCCTTTAGGCTAGCAGAGCCACTTTTCCTGAAGATACAGAGAGCCTGACAAAGACATTTATGAATTCTGATAAATGCATGGAGTATTGTTAACGTCCCTAGACTAGAGAATGAGCAAACAAGCTTCGGGGGGAATTGTCTGCAATCCAGTGGATAGTACTCTGTGCTTCTACTGCAGGGTGCATGGATTCAACCCTTTAGTTGGAAGTAAAATGGGAGAAATAAAATAAAAGCAACAAAGGAAGGAAAGAGGGAAAGAAGAAAAAGTTACATGTTTTATTATGCTTGATAACATAAAAAAAAAAAAAAACCTGTGTACACATAAAGACCCTGATGCTGGGGAAGATTGAAGGCAGGAGGAGAAGGGGACGACAGAGGATGAGATGGTTGGTTGGCATCACTGACTCAGTGGACATGAGTTTGAGCAAACTCAAGTAGATGGTGAAGGACAAGGAAGCTTGGCATGCTGCAGTCCATAGGGTCGCAAAGAGTTGGACATGACTTAGCAACTGAACAACATAATCTTAAAATCTAAGCCTATGATTTATGATGATCTGCCTAAAAATGTGTATGTTAACTTATTATTCCAGCCAAATGAGTCTGTCAAGACAAGCACAGTAATTTAATTAAGCAGATGTTCATCAATATCACTTTCCAAAATGGATAATAAATTTAAAAGTGGTTGATAGGTGGATTTAGCTTGTATGAGATTGTCTCATCACTTATGTGTTTGATTTTAAACAACTTATCTCTTAATTTCTTATACATTAACATCCCTAGATCATCTTTTGTCTTCTAAATTCAAACTTGCCTTTATCTAAGAACTGATATTTTTAATAATTGCCTACAAACCAATAATGCCATCTCAGAAGCATCAGCAAAATTGTAACACAACGTTTTTTTTTGAAATTATATGGATATCTCACTGAACCTTCATTAATTTTATAATGAGTAGAGTTTACACTTAAGAAAGATGTCAAGAGTGATAAACATATAAACATATAAACTTAATTGAGAAAATATGAATGAAGTATGTAAAATGAACACATAAATTGATATTTGTAGGGTTTATACTTTTAATTTTATCTATTTGGAATTGTAAATTAAAAAACAAAGTTAAAGCTGTTTTATGAAATGTTGAAAAGGAACATTTTGAATTTTATGTCTAAACGTGAAAATAATTAAAGATTTTATGATATCATTTAGCTCTCTGGAGAAAGAAATATGTTTTACAAAATACTCTCCTCTTCTGTTTTACATAATACTCTCCTCTTCTGTTTTACACATCAACATCTGTACAATTTTTTAAACTGCATTATATTTAAAATTAAGACACAATGGAGTATTACTCAGCCATTAAAAAGAATATATTTGAATCAGTTCTAATGAGGTGGATGAAACTGGAGCCTATTATACAGAGTGAAGTAAGCCAGAAAGAAAAACACCAATACAGTATACTAACGCATATATATGGAATTTAGAAAGATGGTAACGATAACCCTGTATGCGAGACAACAAAAGAGACAGATGTATAGAACAGCCTTTTGGACTCTGTGGGAGAGGACAAGGGTGGGATGATTTGGGAGAATGGCATTGAAACATGTATAATATCATATGTGAAACGAATGGCCAGTCCAGGCTCCATGCATTATACAGGATGCTCGGGGCTGGTGCACTGGGATGACCCAGAGGGATGTTATGGGGAGGGAGGTGGGAGAGGGGTTCAGGATGGGGAACACGTGTACACCCGTGGCAGATTCATGTTGATGTATGGCAAAACCAATACAATATTGTAAAGTAATTAGCCTCCAATTATAATAAATAAATTTATATTTTAAAAATAAATAAATAAATAAAATTAAGGGACTGCCAGACAATTTTCACTGACCAGATCAGAGTTAAATCTTGTTTAAGACTTGTGAGACCAGGTTTCTTTCAGATTAGTTTGCTAAGTCGCTTCAGTCGTGTCCGACTCTGTGTGACCCCATAGACGGCAGCCCACCAGGCTCCCCCATCCCTGGGATTCTCCAGGCAAGAACACTGGAGTGGGTTGCCATTTCCTTCTCCCATGTAGGAAAGTGAAAAGTGAAAGTGAAGTTGCTCAGTCGTGTCCGACTCCTAGCGACTCCATGGACTGCAGACTACCAGGCTCCTCTGTCCATGGGATTTTCCAGGCAAGAGTACTGGAGTGGGTTGCCATTGTCTTCTCCATCAGATTAGTCTATTTTAGTTGAAATCCCTCTCTGGCTGTGACACTGAGAAGTCAGTTCTCCTTTCTTATCTGCACCCTAAGTCTAATTCCACGTCCAATTGGAAAGTCTTTCTCTAATTTTCTCTTTTTGTCTGATAATTAGCAGGTAACCAAGGTCTTCCTTGTTGAAGAGCTGACTCACTGGAAAAGACACTGATGCTGGGAAAGATCTGTATAAATTAGTGAACTATGTGCTTGCATGATTTTCAATTGTATTTGAACTAATTATTGTAGTTTAGTCACTCAGTAATGCCCTATTCTTTTGTGATCCTATGGACTGTAGCCCATCAGGCTCCTCTGCCCATGGGATTCTCCAGGCAAGAAAACAGGAGCAGGTTGCCATTTCCTACTCCAGGGGATCTTCCCAACCCAGGGATCAAACCTACATCTCCTGCACTGTAGGCGAGTTCTTTATCACTGAGCCATTTTGAATTAGAAGTAAAATTAAAAGCAAATGTTCGGCAATCTGTAGCTTACTGTTGTAGTTGTTGCAGACTGCTAGTTCATTAATTTTTGCTGGATTCTTAGTATTAAAAAATAATTGATTTTAATCACTGTAGGGAAAACTAGGGGAGAAAATCTGTTGATATATACCTAATAAAAATAGTTAACTGGCTGCCTAAAACATGTTAGTTTCACAGAGCTTACCATTATAGCCATGGTTAGATCATGTATTTTTGTTTAGGTTGCTTCCTGATGAGACTCCAATTTGGTAATGAAAACATATTTATGAATTTATCCTCACAGGCACAGATCAAAGTTCAGGAGATCGATTTTCACAGAGCTTAATGCCCGAATATTCCACAGTAGTTTAAACTTTCTGTTATTAAAAAATCCTTTGATGTATTACTAATTGGTTTTAACACATTGAAGAGGTGCTAAAATCAGTAGGCAAGAAATTTCTAGCAGTAGGTGGAAAAAGGATAATTTTGAGAATCACCATATGCTTTGAGAAATTCAGGCATTACAACACACATCCAAAAAGAAGTCAGAACTCATTTTTTTTCTATTATCATTAAAAAAATACAGACTCATTACAAATGCTATAAAACTACTGAAAATATGCCTGTTAATTCTAAAACATTTAAGTTGTTACTTCACAGTTTTTATTTTTATTTTTTGTAGACACAACTCCTTGCCTTGACTACTTGTTATATGCAATGCATTCTGACACCCAATGTGCAGTGAAAGATGTAGTAACAAAGATCATTTTTCTGTGGTAATCTGTGAACACTTGAGTCAATATCTGCCATAGAAACTAACATACTCATAAAATAGGGAATCAGGTCAGAAAATTATTCTAGGAGATAGAAAGCCTTGAATTGGGTTGTTTGACTATTTACAAACAGTATACGCCTTTATAAAATTGTGCGTTTTTATAAATGGATCAATATAATAATTTCCGTCAATTCATGGGGAAATATAGAATTTTATTTTACCTGTTAGAAACTAGATGTTTCTTTCTTCGTGTACCACAATTGATCATTTTGGACTAGAAGAAGTCCTCTTCCTGACATTCTGAGAACCAACTTGTCATAAATAGAACATATCCTTCATGTTTCCCTAATATAATAATAGTGACACTTTTACATTCAGACAGACACATTTGTCTCCTGCTCTACCTGGTGACTCATGGGTGCCTCCACTGGCAATGAGAAATGCAGCTGAACTGACCTATCACCTTCTCATTCACACTGTGTTCTAAGTAGTTCTGTTAATTGACCCATCCATAGAGTCCTGCAATCCAAAATGGCTATTGTAAGCACAAAATTCCCATCCTCTTCTCTTCCTTCAAAAGTAAGAGAATCCAGGTCCTTCATTCAGGTTTAATAGGAAGGTTTTCAGTTTATACCAAATTCTATGTGTGAGCATATTTATTAGCATGTTTTATCACCAGTTTACATTACTGGCAACATTCTAAATTTCCTCTTCCCTTATAGGTCCAAAGTTATATATCCACTTCTTAGCCATCAGATCTGAACTCATGATATCACCATGATCTCTTTTATGCATAGCCATCCAGGTATTTATAGTTTACCCTTTGTAATGTTTCACTTCTTCCTCTCTGTTGGCCTATCAGTAAGACTCGTCACTTTGTATTAACATCTATGTTATTTTAATCCTCTTACCTTTTATGTGAGCAAATAAATCTTTCAGTCTCTGTTGCTTTGCTTTCTTTCGTTACAGTCAGAAAATCTAAGGGAAACATTCACACAGTTATTGACACAGTTATTTTTTATTGTTGTTGTTGTTGTTCATTCGCTATGTTGGGACTGACCGTTTGCGACGCCATGGAGTGTAGCACGGCAGGCTCTTCTGTCCTTCACTAGCTCCCATAGTTTGCCCAAACACATGTCATTCCTCCAGACCCCTGACCTTTTTATCATCTCCATAATTTCCTATTTCCAAAATGTCACATACTTAGTCATATGCTATGCAGTCTTTTCGGATTGGCTTTTTTTTCACTTAGCGATATACATTAGGCTTTTCGGAGCTTATTTCTTTTTGTAACTGAATAGCATCCTATTTTCTGGATGTATCACATTTGGTTTTACTGTTGTTGTTTTACAGTCTCTAAGTTGAGACTCTTTTGTGAACCCATGGACTGTAGCCTGTCAGGCTCCTCTGTCCATGGGATTTCTCAAGCAAGAATACTGGAGCGGGTTGCTATTTCCTTCTCCAGGGAATCTTCCTACCCAGGGATCAAGTCCACATCTCCTGCATTGGTAGGCGGATTCTTAACCACTGAACACCAGGAAGCCCATATTTGGTTTTTCTTCTCACATATTGGAAATGAACTTGGTTGCTTCCAGTTGGGGGGGATTATAAATTAACATAAAAATAACCACGTGCAGGTTTCTGTATAGATCTAAGTTTTTTAATCAGTCAGCTAAACACTAAGCAGTCCCACTTGTTGGGTTGTATATGGTAAGGCTATTTTTAGCTTTGGGAGAAACTATCAAACTGCCTTTTAAATAATACTACCAGTGTTCACTCTGAAATTGGAAATCATGTAGAAATTTTGAATTTATGAAGTAGTCTACATCTTTTCTCAACCTTTTTGTTTACTATTATGATGTGAAATACACATTATTTTACTTTCTTTATGGATGAGGGAGTTGAAGGGTTAAATTATTTTCTGGGTCAAATATTTCAACATAAGCAGAGGCAAGAGACTAACTCATCTTTTAAATCAAAACTCACTACAATAGAAGAGATCATTTTAAAAGGGGAGGGGGTTTGGGACTGGGGGACACATGTACTCCTGTGATGGATTCATGTCAATGTATGGCAAAACCCACCACAATATTGTAATTAGCCTCCAATTAAAATAAAGTAATAATAATAACAAACCAAAATAAGGTTAATTACCTTGGGTGATGGCCTTTCTTTTGTTTCTCTTTTTTCTTATTACCAATTAAATTTAAAAATCCAAAAGGAGATGCTACAAGGTAAGAATATGTTCCTAACTTTCCTTAAAACACTTGCCTCTTTAACCTGCAAAGTTTTCCTAGATCCAAAGTAAGGTGGGGTGGGGGGAATATGAATGGCAATTGGTAGATACTATTTTGGCCCTATTGCAAAATTTAGATTTAAAATAAAGAAAGCAGGGAAAACCACTAGACCATTCAGATCTACAATTATACAGTGGAAGTGAAAAATAGATTCAAGGGATTAGACCTGATAGACAGAGTGCCTGAAGAACTATGGACAGAGGTTCATGACATTGTACAGGAGTCAGGGATCAAGACCATCCCCAAGAAAAAGAAATGCAAAAAGGCAAAATGGTTATCTAAGGAGGCCTTACAAATAGCTGAGTAAAGAAGAGAAGTGAAAGGCAAAGGAGAAAAGGAAAGATATACCCATCTGAATACAGAGTTTCAAAGAATAGCAAGGAGAGATAAGAAAGTCTTCCTCAGTGATCAATGCAAAGAAATAATGGAAAATAATTGAATGGGAACGACTAGAGATCTCTTCAAGAAAATTAGAGATACCTAGGGAACATTTCATTCAAAGATGGGCACAATAAAGGACAGAAATAATATGGATCTAACAGAAGCAGAATAAATTAAGAAGAGGTGGCAAAAATACACAGAAGAACTATACAAAAAAGGTCTTTATGACCCAGATAACCACAATGATGTGATCACTCACCTAGAACCAGACATCCTGAAATGCAAAGTTATGTGGGCATCACTACAGAATCATCACTATGAACAAAGCTAGTGGAGGTGATGGGATTCCAGTTGAGCTATTTCAAATCCTAAAAGATGATGCTGTGAAAGTGCTGCACTCAACATGCCAGCACATTTGGAAAACTCAGCAGTGGCCTCAGGGACTGGAAAAGGTCAGTTTTCATTCCAATCACAAAGAAAGGCAATGACAAAGAATTTTCAAACTACCACACAATTGCACTCATCTCAGAAGCTAGCAAAGGAATGCTCAAAATTCTCCAAGTGAGGCTTCAGCAGTACATGAACTTAGAACTTTCAGATGTTCAAGCTGGATTTAGAAAAGGCAGAGGAACCAGAGATCAAATTGCCAACATCTGTTGGAACATTGAAAAATCAAAGGAGTTCCAGAAAAACATCAACTAATTTATTGATTACTCCAAAGCCTTTGACTGAGTGGATCACAACAAACTTGGAAAATTCAAGAGATGGGAATATCAGACCACCTTACCTGCCTCCTGAGAAATATGTATGCAGGTAAAAAAGCAACAGTTAGAACTGGACATGAAACAATGGACTGGTTCCAAATTGGGAAAGGAGTACATCAAGGCTGTATATTGTCACCCTGCTTATTTAACTTATATGCAGAGTACATCATGAGAAATACCAGGCTGGATGAAGCACAAGCTGGAAATCAAGATTGCTGGGAGAAATATCAATAACCTCAGATATGCAAATGACACCATCCTTATGGCAGAAAGTGAAGAGGAGCTAAAGAGCCTCTTGGTGAAAGTGAAAGAGAAGAATGAAAAAGCTGGCTTAAAACATAGCATTCAAAAAAACAAAGATCGCGACATCCAGTCCCATCACTTTATGGCAAATAGATGGGAAAGCAATGGAAACAGTGACAGACTTCATTTTCTCAGGCGCCAAAATCACTGCAGATTGTGACTGAAGCCATGAAATTAAGACACTTGCTTCTTGGAAGAAAAGCTATAACCAACCTAGACAGCATATTCAAAGTGAAGTCGCTCAGTCATGTCCGACTCTTTGTGACCCTGTGGACTGTAGCCCACCAGGCTCCTCTATCCATGGGATTCTCCAGGCCAGAATACTGGAGTGGGTTGCCATTTCCTTCTCCAGGGGATCTTCCCGACACAGGGATCGAACCCAGGTCTTCCACATTGCAGGCAGATACTTTACCCTCTGAGCCACAAAACTTTGCCAATAAAGGTCTGTCTAGTCAAAGCTATGGTTTTTCCAGTAGTCATGTATGGATGTGAGAGTTGGACTATAAAGAAAGCTGAGCACTGAAGAATTGGTGCTTTTGAACTGTGGTGTTGGAGAAGACTCTTGAGAGTCCCTTAGACTGCAAGGAGATCCAAGTAGTCCATCCCAGAAAAACATCTATTTCTGCTTTATTGACTAGGCTAAAGCCTTTGACTGTGTGGATCACAATAAACTGTGGAAAATTCCTCAAGAGATGGGAACACCAGACCACCTGACCTGCCTCTTGAGAAATCTGTATGCAGGCCAGGAAGCAACAGTTAGAACTGGACATGGAACAACAGACTGGTTCCAAATAGGAAAAGGAGTACATCAAGGCTGTATATTGTCACCCTGCTTATTTAACTTCTATGCAGAGTACATCATGAGAAACACTGGGCTGGAAGAAACACAAGCTGGAATCAAGACTGCCGGGAGAAATATCAATCACCTCAGATATGCAGATGACACCACCCTTATGGCAGAAAGTGAAGAGGAACTAAAAAGCCTGTTGATGAAAGTGAAAGAGGAGAGTGAAAAAGTTGGCTTAAAGCTCAACATTCAGAAAACGAAGATCATGGCATCCAGTCCCATCACTTCATGGAAAATAGATGGGGAAACAGTGGAAATAGTGTCAGACTTTATTTTTGGGGGCTCCAAAATCACTGCAGATGGTGATTGCAGCCATGAAATTAAAAGACACTTACTCCTTGGAAGAAAAGGACCAACCTAGATAGTATATTCAAAAGCAGAGACATTACTTTGCTGACTAAGTTCCGTCTAGTCTAGGCTACGGTTTTTCCTGTGGTCAAGTATGGATGTGAGAGTTGGACTGTGAAGAAAGCTGAGCGCCGAAGAATTGATGCTTTTGAACTGTGGTGTTGGAGAAGACTCTTGAGAGTCCCTTGGACTGCAAGGAGATCCAACCAGTCCATTCTGAAGGAGATCAACCCGGGAATTTCTTTGGAAGGAATGACGCTAAAGCTGAAACTTCAGTACTTCGGCCACCTCATGCGAAGAGTTGACTCATTGGAAAAGACTCTGATGCTGGGAGGGATTGGGGGCAAGAGGAGAAGGGGGCGACCGAGGATGAGATGGCTGGATGGCATCACTGACTCAATGGACGTGAGTCTGAGTGAACTCTGGGAGTTGGTGATGGACAGGGAGGCCTGGCGTGCTGCAATTCATGGGATCGCAAAAAGTCGGACACGACTGAGCGACTGAACTGAACTGAAAGGAAATCAGTCCTGAATATTCATTGGAAGGACTGATGATGAAGCTGAAGCTCCAATACTTTGACCACCTGATGCAAAGAAGTGACTCATTGAAAAAGGCCCTGCTGCTGGGAAGATTGAGGCAGGAGGAAAAGGGGATGACAGGATGAGATGGTTGGATGGCATCACTCACTCGATGAACATGAGTTTGAGCAAGCTCCAGGAGTTAGTGATGGACAGGGAAGCCTGGTGTGCTGCAGCCCCCAGGGTCACAGAGTCAGACACAACTGAGCAACTGAGCTGAATTGGTTTGGGTCCTATAGAATGGTGAGCCCAGAAGTGATGAAAGAATGGAATCTTAAAGAACTAAAAATGTAGTTTTTCTTTTTTTGGACATTCTAGTTTCCTGACCAGGGATGAAACCCCAGACTGCAGGGTTCTCACCTTGCCAGTGAGAGCATGGAGTCCTAACCACTGGATAACCAGGGAATTCCCAAGAATGAAATTCTAAAGAGAGAACTAAATCGGTGAGTTAGAGCTAAAGGGGTAATTGAAAGAGATGAGGAAAATTAAACTAAGGGTCTTGAAATCTGAGTAACCACATAAATTAATAGTTGTTTTGTCTGGAAACAGTTGCTGAAATAATTTTTCTCCTTAAGCACTCTTATTGCAACCAGTACATGGTCATTATCCATTTGGTGGAATCAGCAGACATCTTTTAGAGAAATTGTATTGATTTGTGACCCAGAAAAATAAAATGAGAGCCATTATCTACTTCTCTGATAAGACAAGAAGCACTTACAGCTCGTTTGCCTTGCTTGTACATTCTGCAAGGTCGTTTTCCACCTCGTCTATGGATTCCATAATGAGTAGAATAAATATGACTTCCTGCTTTTCTGCTAAGGGATGAATAAAAGAGCCTGGTTAGCAGCCCACTTGAGCAAACAGTTCTGTTATTTACATTCTGTCTAGTGATTCACAGGATCATTAAGTTACAAGGACAGAAGAAAAGCTGACACTGAAAGCATACATCCTGTCTACTTAAGATGAAAATACTTACAAATGTCCCACGAATGCAATAAACATCACCCAGTCTCTGCGATCATATGCATTCGATTTTCATTTCAAGACCCAGGGAAACTGAATGCTGCTAATTAGTGGTGTCCTTCCAAATTTCTTGAAGTAAGTTTAATTTATTGTGGATATTCTAAGCTTTCATCATTCCTTAATTCTAATGAGGAATCAAATGTTTTATTGTTCCAATCAGAATGCTTCTCAAATTGTATTATCAAAAAAGAATCTCATAAGTGTATCGACACCAAAGTGATCTGCAAATGATCAACGATGTTAAAAGTGTAGTGCAATAATTCCTAAAAACAGGTCTATTTTAAGATGACTGAGTCCTAAAGCTCAGGGGACACCCAATAAAGTGAATAATTAATAAGATAATAATATGAATCCATGTCAAAATGTAGACATCAAATCAATTATCAAAATTTGGAGGCATTCTTGGGGCACTGATGTTTTCTACAGTCTTTAAAACTACATAAAATTCAAACTATTATTTTTATGGTGTTCATAATGTCATCAATATCATAATTTGCAGAGCACTACTTTAGCCACCTGATGTGAAGTACTGACTCATTGGAAAAGACCCTGATGCTGGGAAAGATTGAAGGCAGGAGGAGAAGGGGATGACAGAGGATGAGATGATTAGATGGTGTCACCGACTCTATGGACATGAGTTTGAGCAAGCTCCAGGAGCTTGTGATGGAAAGGGAAGCCTGGCTTGCTGCAGTCCTCCATGGGGTTGCAAAGAGTTGGACACGAATTGAACTGATTGGCTGACTGAATTAAGTGCTGACTATAGTCTATCAATTATCCAGTTTATTCCAATACTCTCACAAACTCAAGACCACACAGTACTGCACCCCCAAGAGAGCTGGAAATAAAATCCAGGTCTAAAGTTGTAAACCTGTGATCTGTTCTAAACAATTTCTATCTTCCTTTACTTGTACTTTCATTCTCTCTTACATTCTGTTTTTCTTTCTTCCTAATATGTGGCAAGTGATCAAAAAACATCTACTGATTATTTGCTCATTTCCACTCAATCCTTTTCATTCTACAGAGCTTTCATTTGCATTTTCAGAAGGTAACCATTCATCTCTTTATTATTTTTAAATGGCAGAAGTGCTGGCCTTGTTATAGATGCTAGGGGTGTAATCCAACTTAACATTTATTTAGTACTTAGCATGTGCCAGGCATTTAAATACCTCAAAACTACAGCCCATAATGTATCAGTTCAGTTCAGTCGCTCAGTCATGTCCAACTCTTTGTGACCCCATGAATTGCAGCATGCCAGGCCTCCCTGTCCATCACCAACTCCCGGAGTTCACTCAGACTCATGTCCATCGAGTCAGGGATGCCATCCAGCCATCTCATCCTCAGTCGTCCCCTTCTCCTCCTGCCCCCAATCCCTCCCAGCATCAGAGTCTTTTCTAATGAGTCAACTCTTCGCATGAGGTGGCCAAAGCACTGGAGTTTCAGCTTTAGCATCATTCCTTCCAAAGAAATCCCAGGGTTGATTCCTTCAGAATGGACTGGTTGGATGTCCTTGCAGTCCAAGGGACTCTCAAGAGTCTTCTCCAACACCACAGTTCAAAAGCATCAATACTTCGGTGCTCAGCTTTCTTCACAGCCCAAATCTCACATCCATACATGACCACAGGAAAAACCATGGCCTTGACTAGACGGACCTGAGTCGGCAAAGTAATGTCTCTGCTTTTGAATATGCCATCTAGGTTGGTCATAATTTTTCTTCCAAGGAGTAAGTGTCTTTTAGTTTCATGGCTGCAATCACCATCTGCAGTGACTTTGGAGCCCCCCAAAAATAAAGTCTGACACTGTTTCCACTGTTTCCTCATCTATTTCCCATGAAGTGATGGGACCAGATGCCATGATCTTCGTTTTATGAATGTTGAGCTTTAAGCCAACTTTTTCACTCTCCTCTTTCACTTTCATCAACAGGCTTTTTAGTTCCTCTTCACTTTCTGCCATAAGGGTGGTATCATCTGCATATGTGAAGTTATTGATATTTCTCCTGGCAAACTTGATTCCAGCTTGTGTTTCTTCCAGTCCAGCGTTTCTCATGATGTACTCTGCATAAAAGTTAAATAAGCAGGGTGACAATATACAGCCTTGACATACTCCTTTTCCTATTTGGAACCAGTCTGTTGTTCCCTGTCCAGTTCTAACTGTTGCTTCCTGACCTGCATACAGATTTCTCAAGAGGCAGGTCAGGTGGTCTGGTATTTCCATCTCTTTCAGAAATTTCCACAGTTTATTGTGATCCACACAGTTAAAGGCTATGGCATAGTCAACAACTACAATCCATATTTTACAACAGAAATTTCTGAAGCATAAAATGTTATGTGTGTAACAGAACTGAAATACAAACTCAGGTAGTATGACTCCGGTCTCAAGATTTAATTGCTAGAGCATACAATTCTCAATCACAGAGTGATGAGTGTGACCCAAAATGCCTTTCCTTGGCAGGACTGACTTTCCCATGTGGGTAGGCAGATGTCAACAAGTAAACATACTATTAATATGCAAATAGTGGTAATTGCTATTTATAATGAAAGTTGGTTTAGAAATAATGGCATGGAATCAATCACATTAAAAAAAGGAAATGAGATGAATAATTTCAATCTCAGTTTCCTGTTTTACTCAGTGTTCTTATATAGCTTACTGACATTGAGAAATTGCACAAGAAATCATATTATAAGAAAGTAGCAATATTTTAATGAAAATACTTCCAAAGTTTCATCAGCTTCCTATTTCAGTGTACTAGTGGCCATACCGACTTCACTTTCACTTTTCACTTTCATGCATTGGAGAAGGAAATGGCAACCCACTCCAGTGTTCTTGCCTGGAGAATCCCAGGGACGGGGGAGCCTGGTGGGCTGCTGTCTATGGGGTCGCATACGGACACGACTGAAGCGACTTAGCAGCAGCAGCAGCAGTGGCCATACCAAATTGAGAATGGGATTGTTCCAACATTGTTCTTGACTAGAAGGGGATCTCCAACTTTGTATTTTGTCCAATCTTATCCTGGGTCATGGTCTCTCCCTAAGTCTCAAGGTTTCCAAGGCCCTATCTTCTGCAGGGACCTTGAACACAGTCCTAGGATTGGTGCAATACTTATCTGCCTGATGAAATTGTGGTCAGGAGTTGGGTGTGTATAGGATGGTTGTCAATGGAGGGAAATGGGAGACAGCCAAGGAGGCAGCTTGATTATTGACAATGCATAGAGTTCACAGTCTTGGAGACAGGTTGACTTGAATTTTAGGAGCTAACTCAGTTCCTACACTCCCCTGGCAGCAGAGACCCAACCACCATGCTCACCCCAGTGAAGGTCATCCTCTTGCTAAATATTTTGCTCAGTTCTGTGTCATACCTGTTATCACCAAGGCTCCACCACCTCCAGAATATGGCCTGTTTTTTGTTATTTTGTTTTTTCCTGCATGAGAAAAGGTTGTTCTAAATGTATATATCTTTATGCTATTTTTAAATTCAACTCAAAGATTTGGCTTCTCAGCTTCTCTCATTTTACAGTGTTCTTCTCAAAGAGTAGGTGACTCATACCCTCTCTCTGAAATGTATGGTGATGGTGATGATCACAGACAGTCTCTTAAGTTCAGAGAACAAATTCAGAGTTTGTTTATAGATGAATATTTTATTCCAGATCTCTGACCTGATGCGGCTCCATGTCTTTAGTAAACATCTACCAAAGGGTATTAGATAACTGAAGAAATTTATGTGAACTGACTAATCTATTACCATGTTTTCATTTTTAAATTTCTTTCCAAGGGGAAAGATTACTTCCTCTCAAATCCAAAATGCCTTTTCAATGGAATTTTCCTAAAGCCGTCTTAACTATAAAAACCTTTTCTACAACAATGGGAAAATAAATTGAGCATACTTAGATTAGGATCAATTCCAAGTCATAAAAATAATAGCAAGCCAAAATAAAAAATGTCTGTGTGGAGGACGAGATACAGAAAAAGGTCTTTTTGTAGATGTGTATTTGGCATTGTTGTTCAGTTGCCAAGTTGTGTCTGACTCTTTGGAATGCCATGGACTGCAGCATGCCAGGCTTCCCTGTCCTTCCTTCACCATCTCCCGGAGCTTGCTCAAACTCATGTCCACTGAGTCAGTGCTGTTATCTAACCATCTCATCTTCTGCTGTCCCCTTCTCCTTTTGCATTCAATGTTTCCCAGCATCAGTATCTTTTCCAACGAGTCATAACTGGTATAATGAAAAGCAAATTCAGATTATTTTTTGAAACTACAGTAAAACAAGTTTTTGAAATATTGTACAAAGGTTTCCAAAATATTTTTGTATATTTTAATGTTTTGTGTGGCTGCTAAGTTGCTTCAGTCTTGTCTGACTCTTGGACTGTAGCCTGCCAGGCTCCTCTCTCCATGGTCTTCTCCAGGCAAGAATACTGGAGTGGGATGCCATGCCCTCCTCCAGGGGATCTAACCAAAGATCCAACCTGTTTCTCCTTACATCTCCTGCATTGGCAGTTGGGTTCTTTACCACTAGCCCGCCTGGGAAGCCCACGTTAATATTTTAAGATGTATTAAATCTTACTGATATTCATTTCATCTGGGGCCTAACCCCTCACACTCAGAACAAGTCCAAGGTTGTAAATGTCAAAGTGGTTAGGATACAACTCTTAAGTGAGCTGACCTCCTGGCTCTCTCTGACTTCACTTCTTCCTACTTGCAAACTGTTAATATATCCTCCTGTAGCCTCCAGCCTCTTTGTGGCTCCTCACACTGCCAAGCACTTGGCTCATCAGGGCATTTGTACCTGCTGTTGCCTCTGCCTGAACTGCTCTTTCCCCAGATAAATGTCTGGCTTGCATGTTTCTGTTCAAATGTTACCTGCAAGAGAAGCCTGACTTGACTGTGCTGTCTAAAATACCCCATCACCTGACATGTCTTTATTCCTTTGTCTTACTTTACTTTTCTTTACAAACCTTATCACCACTTAGATTACTATGTAATTATTAATTTACTCTCTGTCTCTCCCAACTAAAATGTAATCCTAAAGGAATAAGGGCTTCTTTTGGTAATATATCTCTAAAGTTTAAAATAGTACCTAACATGTATGTAGAAGATACTGAATAAATATTCATTGAATAAATAAAAGAATGAGTCAATGAATGCTACCTTTCTTGTTTCAGTTTACAGATGTTAAAAATTTTATGAGTTTTATGAGTTAATTTGTAATCTTGGTCAGTCTATATAGTTTTCCTGAAGCTTATTTTTTTTTATTTAAGATAAAATTCAAGTAACATAAAATTTAACATTTCAAAATGCACAATTCAGTGGCATTAATTACATTTACAGTGTTGTGTATCTACCACCTAGATCCAGTTCAAAAACACTACCATTACCCCTAAAGAAAACCCTGTATCCTTTAAGCTGTCATTCCCCATTCTTTCCTCCTCACAACACCAGGCAACCACTAATCTATTTTCTGTCTCTGAATTTATCTAATCTGTATATTTCACATAAATGAAATCATATAATATGTGACTTCTGAGTCTGGCTTTTTTCATTTAGCATAATGTTTTCAAGGTTCTTCTTAGTTATTGTAGCATGTAGAGGTCCTTTATTTCTTGTTGTATCTTTGAAAATATTTCACTATAGATAGACTTACATTTTTGTTTGGGCTTCCTTGATGGCTCAGCCATAAAGAATCTGCCTGCCAATGCAGGAGATGCGGGTTTGACCCCAGGAGTGGGAAGATGCCCTGGAGAAGGAAACAGCAACCCACTCCAGTATAAATCCTATGGAAAGAGGAGCCTGGAGGGTCCTGTGTTCATGGGGTCACAAAAGAGGCAGACATGACTTAAAAGCTAAACAACAGCAACAAGATTTTGTTTATCCATTCATCACCTGATGAACATTTAAGCCATTCCCACCTTTTGGATATTGTGAACACTGCTGCTCTGAACATTTACAGACAAATATTTAGTTAGGTCCCTCAAACACATTGACTTTTCAGAATTGTTTCCAATGTTTTATATTTTATTTTTAAAAGTTGTTTATACTTAAGGCATACAGCATGGTGATTTGATATACATATATATAATGTTTATACTTAAGGCATACAACATGGTGATTTGATATACATATATATAATGAAATGATTAGCAGTATCACTTTGAGTATATCCTAGGAATGGAATTGCTGGGTTTTATAGTATTTCTACATTTAACATTTTTAAAAGATCTTTTTAATGTTGACCTTTTTTTAAAAAAAAGTCTATTTAATTTGTTATAACATTGTTTCTGTTTTATGCTATGAGACATGTGGGATATTAGTTCTCTGATCAAGGACAGAAACCACACCCCATGAACTGGAAGTACTTTACCAACAAAGGTTTATATGGTCAAAGCTATGGTTTTTCCAGCAGGTCATGTATGGATGTGAGAGTTGGACCATAAAAAAGACAGTGCTGAAGAACTGATGCTTTTGAACTGTGGTGCTGGAGAAGACTCTTGAGAGTCCCTTGGACTTCAAGGAGATTAAGCTGGTCAACCCTAAAGAAGATCATTCCTGAATACTCATTGAAAGGACTGATCCTGAAGCTGAAGCTCCAATACTTTGGTCACCTGATGTGAAGAGCTGACTCATTGGAAAAGACCCTGATGTTGGGAAAGATTGAATGCAGGAGAATGGAGTGACAGAAGATGAGAAAGTTGGATGGTGTCACCAACTCAAGGGACAGGAGTTTGAGCAAATTCTGGGGGATGGTGAAGGACAGGGAAGCTTGGCATTCTGCAGTCCATGGGGTAGCAAAGAGTCAGACACGACTTGGAGACAGAACAACAACAAATCACTGGACCACTAGGAAAATCCTTGCGTTTAACTATTTTTTTTTTATAGCTTACATGACTGTATTTTAACACAAGGAGAGTATTCTTTTAAGATAAACTTTTTTTTAAAATTTATTTATTTTTAATTTTTACTTTACAATTCTGTATTGGTTTTGGCATAGATTGAACTGTTTCCATTAGGGGAGGCATCATTTTACATTTTCACCAATGAAACTTAAGGTGAAAACATCTTTTTTTAATATATAAGTTTATTTATTTTAATTGGAGGCTAATTACTTTACAGTATTGTATTGGTTTTGCCATACATCAACATGGATCCGCGACGGGTGTACGTGTGTTCCCCATCCTGACCCCTCCCACCTCCCTCCCCATACCATCCCTCTGGCTCATCCCAGTGCACCAACCCCAAAAACATCTTGTAGGACTTCTAATTTTAGAGCAAAAAGTGTCATTAAAAGTGTGATTACTCACAGCAACTGTTCTCTGTGATGCCTTTGAAGTTGTGCATGGTGGATGACAGCATCACTGAACTACTGGTCCTTATTCTCATTTCCTTATTAACAGCACAGCCAGTAGCCTTCAGATCTCTATGTTCCCCCAACTATCTTGTGAGGTGTCTTTTATCCTACCACAAAGAACAGATAAGGGCGTAAAAACAGTTTCTGGGGACTTTAATTGGAAAAACTATAGATTTTAAGAAAAGAAATGAAGGTGGCTCTTCACCACTGAATACACTTTCTTTATTGGCTTCCAATATAAGTCTCCTGTGCCAGGCTTCTCCAAAGCATTCTCCACCAACTTGAAGTTTTCAGTACTTTGATGTAACAATGAAAGTTTATTCTAATATCATTATCTTCACTGAAATGAAGACTAACTTACATTTTGAGTTGCATTTAAAGAATAAAAATGTATAAATTGATTTATGATATAAGAGCCAAAACTAGTAGTGCTCAGAAATCTTGAAAAATTCCATCTTGCCAAGTCCTCCTCCTGGTACTCACCAGGATCCCCTCCCACCAAGAGTCCCACGATGGAATATCTTCTGGGTCTGTTCCAGTGGTGCAATACCCTCAGACTCTTGGTATTTTTTGAATCCCAGTCCTCAAAATGCAACAGTGTCTTATATATTGCAAGTGATAGTTAATTAATTTGATAAAAACAGTTGATGTCCATGGGTGACATTCAACAGTGCTTTCAAACTTGGCCTTCTGTGAAAACAAATATAATTTTACTGTAGGGTATTTGACACTAAAACACAATCCAACAAACTGAATCTCATGGCGAAACTAATAAGCAGCAGAGCAGATGACATCATGTTGTTTAATAGTTCCCTCAAAGCACACATCCTAGATAAATTTTAACACAGCACAGCTATATTTATGATCTCTTGAAAAATTATTTTCTCTTACAAAAAATAATTCCAATTATCATGTGTTCAATTCACTCACTTATCAAGAGCTTCAAAGATGAAGAAATCATTAAATTGTGAATATTTGTTTGCTATAAATTTATGGGAAGAAGAAAGAGCATTCTGGGTTGAAGAAATGCCATAAGCAAACAATGAAGGGAGAATGTAGTGTATTGAGCCCAGGGTAAAGTGGTTATCTTGCTTGAAATAAGAAATATGTCACAAATCGCCTGGAAACGAAAATTGGATCACATTATAAAGGACTTAGAAATCTATGCTAAAGATTTTTAAATTAATCATATAGGAATATAAGAGCCATTGACAATTTTTCACACATGCAAGTAGGATGATCAGATTTAGGATATAGGAAGTTCACTCTGGGAGCATTACATAGAAATATTGGCTCCCTGAAAGATTATTCCATGGCAATCAAATATATCCTATTGGCAATGAATTAATCTATCAATTAACATTTCTGTCCACACATTCCAAAGACCAACAACTCTTTTATTTCCCCTCAATTAAGCAATTATGTAATCTCAGTTTTTCTAAGTAGGAATATCTGTAAGAGCATCCAACTGAATGTATAATAATTGTTTTCAAAAACTTGTAATCGTTTTCTGAGTAGTCCACAGGACCTATAAGATAATCCTAAAAGATAGAAATAAGAATAAAAATATCAAGCTTAATTGGCTGGCTAACAGTGCTGCATAGAAGACTCTGCTGCTGCTGCTGCTGCTAAGTCACTTCAGTCATGTCCGACTCTGTGTGACCCTGCACATTATAAAACAGGCTTTGAAAAAAAAAAAAAAAACAGGCTTTGACAAACTAAACCTTACAGCTTGGTTTTTGTATGACCCGTGAGCCAAAAGTGGGTTTAAATTTTTAAATAACTGTAAAAAACATTGAGAAGAATATGCAACAGAGATGGTATATGGACCTCAAATAAAATCACGTTACCCAGCCCTTTCCCCCGAAAGCCGTTGGCGCTCGTCCTACAGTGAAACACATGAAAGAGAGCTTGAGGGAGATTTCTTTTCACTTAAATCCTCCTCCTATAAACTGCTAAGAAGCAACAGATGCAGTACCTTTATATCCTTACTAAATTTCTGCTATTTTCTTAGGACAATTACTTTTCTATTTGGTAAAAATATTTTACTTTTTATAAATAGTTTGGTACCACAGCGTTTTGATCCGCAGGATGGGTACCAATCAGAATGTTGTTGAAATGATATCAACTTGGAGGCAGATACCCAAGATTCATTCTCACACGTATGAATAGTTCAGAGTAGTTGGTACTGTCGTTTTCATGAGGCTTTGAGACTGTGCAACTTTTTTAAGGTAATAACTCTAGCCTGTTACTTACAGCAGAACCTTTAGCAAGCAACAGAGGGAAGCAGAAACCTGTTTGAGAGTGAAATGAATCAGAGAAGTTAATTTATTAAGTAACTGATCATATAGAATAGAAGAAGTTGAAAGTCTTTATTTAGATATAGGAAATGACTATTTCATAAGGGCTTGATCAATAATTTTCCTTAAGGTAGAAAGTATGGGGGGCAAGTTCACTGACAAATCTCTCTGTGACCTTTCTAAATAACGTACACTCACAAGACATTTATATTAGTAATATTTTATGTGGGGTGTGTGTGTGCTCAGTTGCGTCTAACTCTTCACAACCTCGTGGACTGTAGCCCACCAAGCTCCTCTGTCCATGGGATTCCCCAGGCAGGAAAATTGGAGCTGTTTGGCATTCCCTTCTCCAGGAGATCTTCCTGACCCAGGGATCAAACCTGCGTCTTTTGCATCTCCTACATGGGCACGCAGATTCTTTACCACTGAGCCACCTGGAAAGCCATTTTTATGGACTTAATGCATAGCTGGCTTGGCAAAGTTCTACTTTTACCTCTTTTATTTCTGACAATACCTGAATATCTGGCTTTGATGAGATTTGGTTACTTAATTGAAATAGGATCAATATGGATTGCTTATTTAATCAAAATGTTATTTGAAAATAAAACAGAAGACTGCTATATGATTGTAAGAAATAGTAGCTCTTTCACAACCAAGGAACCATTTTTAAAATAATCAAGACACTTCAAAGTCAATTTAAAACAGAGAAAATTATTCTATAAGATATGGAATATTATTTACTAAATCAAATAAAATCCAATTTCTTCCTTCATATCCTTTAAAACTTGGAACAAATAGTTGAGTTTTGCCCTTTGTTATGAACTTCCATATTCTAGAACAGACTAATGCTTTATTTAGGATAAAGCTACTTTCTAACTCCCTGGAAAACAAAATCTCATCTGTTTGCCCAGAATAAGTTTGTGAAGTTTTTTCAATACCGCCCTTAGTTATATGAATATATATATGTCAATTATAATTTGTAACCAAACTAAATAATATTTTACAAAAGAAACTAAGTGGATGGTAATTGAGAACTTTCACATACAAACATTTTAGAATACTGGCAAAGCTCACAATTTTCTAGAGCCAGAAACATTTTATTAAAATGAACACATTTGTTAACATGTTCCAGAAGTCTACTCATGTATTAGGAAAGGAACAAACATATGTAAACCTACTATTATGATTATTAATCAGTGTTTCTGTATTCAAAAACATTACTTAGAAACTGTCTAGGAATCAAATGATTAACTATTAACTCAATTTAATATTATTACAAGATTTTAAGATATCTAAAGGTTTTGGGAAATAGTGTTCAAAACTATACATAGAAAATATAATTACTTTTGTTATTAAAAAATGGTCATTATTATTTAATTTAGTCAGACACAAACTTATATTTTTTATAGTTTTAAGCATTATATAAGATTACTGTTGCAGATACAACCAGTCCATTGTGAAGGAGATCAACCCTGGGATTTCTTTGGAAGGAATGATGCTAAAGCTGAAACTCCAGTACTTTGGCCACCTCATGCGAAGAGTTGACTCGTTGGAAAAGACTGTGATGCTGGGAGGGATTGAGGGCAGGAGGAGAAGGGGACGACCGAGGATGAGATGGCTGGATGGCATCACTGACTCGATGGACGTGAGTCTGAGTGAACTCCAGGAGTTGGTGATGTGTGCTGTGATTCATGGCGTCGCAAAGAGTCTGACACAACTTAGCGGCCGAACTGAACTGAACTGAACTGAAGATTACTGTTAAGTTAGTAAAGTGAATAAGAAGCTAAGGAAATTCAAATGAACTAGTTTCTTTATGAGAAAATAAACACAAATCTAATTTTAAAAATAAAATGTGTAATTCTCTTATATTTTATAATGATAATAATGAAGGAAAAGACATAAGTATAATTTTTAAATAAAAATATTAAAATACTATGCTAATTTTCATTGAGTTAGACAAGGCTGTGGTCCTAGTGTGATTAGATTGACTAGTTTTCTGTGCCAAATTCAGACTTAAATTGAAGAAAGTAGGGAAAACCACTAGACCATTCAGGTATGACCTCAGTCAACTCCTTTATGATTACACAGTGGAAGTGAGAAATAGATTTAAGGGCCTAGATCTGATAGATAGAGTGCCTGATGAACTATGGAATGAGGTTCGTGACATTGTACAGGAGACAGGGATCAAGACCATCGCCATGGTAAAGAAATGCAAAAAAGCAAAATGGCTGTCTGGGGAGGCCTTACAAATAGCTGTGAAAAGAAGAGAGATGAAAAGCAAAGGAGAAAAGGAAAGATATAAGCATGTGAATGCAGAGTTCCAAAGAATAGCAAGAAGAGATAAGAAAGCCTTCTTCAGCGATCAGTGCAGAGAAATAGAGGAAAACAACAGAATGGGAAAGACGAGAGATCTCTTCAAGAAAATTAGAGATACCAAGGGAACATTTCATGAAAAGATGGGCTCGATAAAGGACAGAAATGGTCTGGACCTAACGGCAGCAGAAGATATTAAGAAGAGGTGGCAAGAATACACAGAAAAACTGTACAAAAAAGATCTTCACGACCCAGATAATCATGATAATGTGATCACTAATCTAGAGCCAGACATCCTGGAATGTGAAGTCAAGTGGGCCTTAGAAAGCATCACTACGAACAAAGCTAGTGGAAGTGATGGAATTCCAGTTGAGCTGTTTCAAATCCTGAAAGATGATGCTGTGAAAGTGCTGCACTCAGTATGCCAGCAAATTTGGAAAACTCAGCAGTGGCCACAGGACTGGAAAAGGTCAGTTTTCATTCCAATCACAAAGAAAGGCAATGCCAAAGAATGCTCAGACTACCGCACAATTGCACTCATCTCACATGCTGGTAAAGTAATGCTGAAAATTCTCCAAGCCAGGCTTCAGCAATACATGAATCATGAACTCCCTGATGTTCAAGCTGGTTTTTGAAAAGGCAGAGGAACCAGAGATCAAATTGCCAACATCCGCTGGATCATGGAAAAAGCAAGAGAGTTCCAGAAAAACATCTGTTTCTGCTTTATTGACTATGCCAAAGCCTTTGACTGTGTGGATCACAATAAACTGTGGAAAATTCTGAAAGAGATCGGAATACCAGACCACCTAACCTGCCTCTTGAGGAATCTGAATGCAGGTCAGGAAGCAACAGTTAGAACTGGACATGGAACAACAGACTGGTTCCAAATAGGAAAAGGAGTACGTCAAGGCTGTACATTGTCACCCTGCTTATTTAACTTCTATGCAGAGTACATCATGAGAAACCCTGGACTGGAAGAAACACAAGCTGGAATCAAGATTGCCGGGAGAAATATCAATCACCTCAGATATGCAGATGACACCACCCTTATGGCAGAAAGTGAAGAGGAGCTAAAAAGCCTCTTGATGAAAGTGAAAGTGAAAGAGAATAGCGAAAAAGTTGGCTTAAAGCTCAACATTCAGAAAACGAAGATCATGGCATCCGGTCCCATCACTTCATGCGAAATAGATGGGGAAACAGTGGAAACAGTGTCAGACTTTATTTTGGGGGGGCTCCAAAATCACTGCAGATGGTGACTGCAGCCATGAAATTAAGATGCTTACTCCTTGGAAGAAAAGTTATGACCAACCTAGATAGCATATTCAAAAGCAGAGACATTACTTTGCCAACTAAGGTCCGTCTTGTCAAGACTATGGTTTTTCCTGTGGTCATGTATGGATGTGAGAGTTGGACTGTGAAGAAGGCTGAGCACTGAAGAATTGATGCTTTTGAACTGTGGTGTTGGAGAAGACTCTTGAGAGTCCCTTGGACTGCAAGGAGATCCAACCAGTCCATTCTGAAGGAGATCAACCCTGGGATTTCTTTGGAAGGAATGATGCTAAAGCTGAAGCTCCAGTGCTTTGGCCACCTCATGCGAAGAGTTGACTCATTGGAAAAGACTGTGATGCTGGGAGGGATTGGGGGCAGGAGGAGAAGGGGACGACGGAGGATGAGATGGCTGGATGGCATCACAGACTTGATGGATGTGAGTCTGAGTGATCTCTGGGAGATGGTGAACAGGGAGGCCTGGCGTGCTGCAATTCATGGGGTCGCAAAGAGTCGGACTCGACTGAGCGACTGAACTGAACTGAACTGGTCTGATGCTAATTTTCCATGTTCAGTTCAGTTCATTCAGTCGCTCAATTGTGTCCACTGAGTCAGCATCAGAGTATTTTCCAATGAGTCAATTCTTCGCATGAGGTGGCCAAAGTACTGGAGTTTCCGCTTTAGCATCAGTCCTTCCAAAGAACACCCAGGACTGATATCCTTTAGGATGGACTGGTTGGATCTCCTTGCAGTCCAAGGGACTCTCAAGAGTCTTCTCCAACACCACAGTTCAAAAGCATCAATTCTTTGGTGCTCAGCTTTCTTCACAGTCCAACTCTCACATCCATAATTGACCTTAACTCTATAAACTTGGGTTCTCATATAAAATATTTTGGAGCTAACAGTTTCCTTAAGAAAAGTTTAATCTAAAACTTTTGAATTATCAGGAGTTCAAGTCTCTTATTTTTATGGTGTTTATGGATATTCATGGAGAAGGAAATGGAAACCCACTCCAGTACTCTTGCTGGGAAATCACATGGACAGAGGAGCCTGGTGGGTTACAATCTATGGTGTCACAGAGTTGGACACTACTGAGCAACTATGAATAACAATAATGGATATTAGATTTATATAAATAAACCCTTTATCATTACCAGATATCAACAGAACGAAATGATTTGAACTTGAGAGATGAAAATTTATTAACTCTCTAAAGCTATGACAAATCTAGATGACATATTAAAAAGTAGAGACATCACTTTGCCGACATATAATCAAAGCTATGGTTTTTCGAGTAGACATGTATGATAGTGAGAATTGGACCATAAAGAAGGCTGAGCACTGAAGAATGGATGCTTTCGAACTGTGGTGCTGAAGAAGACAATCTGGAGAGTCCCTTGGATAACAAGGAGATCAAACCAGTCAATCCTAATGGAATTCAACCCTGAATATTCATTGGAAGGACTGATACTGAAGCTGAAGCTCCAATACTTTGGCCACATGATGCAAAGAGCTGACTCATTGGAAAAGATTGATGCTGGGAAAGATTGAGGTCAGGAGAAGAAGACAACAGAGGATGAGATGGCTGGATGGCATCACTGAATCAATGGACATGAGTTTGAATAAACTCCAGGAGATAGTGAAGGACAGAGAATCCTGGAGTGCTAAAGTCCATGGGGTTGCAAAGAGACATGACTTGGCGACTGAACAAAGGTCAGTGTATTGGGTATCCTTTACTGCTCAAGAAATTACTCCAAATTAAGCAGCTTAAAAAAACAAACATTTATTACATAGCATGGTTTTGAAAGCTCAGGAACACAGAAACCTCTGGCAGTTCTGGCCAGAGCCTTGCAGCCAGGGCTGTAACAATATCAAAGCTCAACAGGAGCTTCTAAAGGTACTCACTTGGAGGTCTAAGGTGCTCCTTGGTGGAAACTGGCTCTAATTTCTCATGTTATGGGTTTCTTCATCGTGTTTCGTGCAACATAGCAATTTTCCAGACAAGCAGTCCTAGAGAGAAAGCAGAAGGCATGCTCAAGACGGAAGCCACAGTCTTCTTTTAATCATGTAATTTGCGAAGTGACAAGCTACTGCATCTGCCACCAGCCACTGGCCACTCAGAGGAGCCTGGCACAAAGCAGGAGAGAACTACAACACACTGCGAACACCAGGGGCAAGGATGACCGGAGTCACCCTGCAGGTTAGGCAGCACAGAAGAAAAACATCTGTTATGCAGTACAGGGTCAGGACTTCTTTTTTTTTTTTTTTTTTCAGGACTTCTTAATTACAGGTACAGAGAGACGGATCCTGACACACAGAGTTCTCATAGATTCAGTTCTACAAATCAAGCTATGGGACCAAGTAAACAAGGAAATGGAAACTGAACAATCTGGATTCTAAGAAACTGCTGGGAAGAGAAGTTTTAATTGATTGAAGGGCACAAATAGACCAAGAGACAAACCAACAAGAATACCGACTAACCAGTTCCTCTGTTCTATCTCACCAAAGGTAGGATAGATCTTTATGATCCATCAAACAGATCACCAAGTGATTGGGGAAAAGCAAAATTCTCAATCACTGCATCCAAAAGTGGAAAATAATATGTTAGCCATGCATGAACAAGCATCAGAAATAAAGAATAGGGGCGGTCCTAAGATGGCAGAGGAATAGGATGGGGAGACCATTTTCTCCCCCACAAATTCATCAAAAGAACATTTATACGTTGAGTAAATTCCACAAAACAAGTTCTGAATGCCGTCAGAGGACATCAGGCACCCAGAAAAGCCGCCCATTTTCTTCGAAAGGAGGTAGGAAAAATATAAAAGACAAAAAAAAGAGACAAAAGAAGTAGGGACAGAGCTCCGTTCCGGGAAGGGAGTCTTAAAAAGAGAGAAGTTTCCAAACACCAGGAAACACTCTTGCTGCCGAGTCTGTGGTGAGCCTTGGAAGCACAGAGGGCAACATAACAGGGAGGAAAAATAAATAAATAATTAAAACCCACAGATTACGAGCCCAACGGTAACTCCCCCAGCGGAGAAGCAGTGCAGATGCCTGCATCCGCCACTAGCAAGCGGGGGCTGAGCAGGGAGGCGCCGGCTGCATTGCTTAGAGTAAGGACCAGGCCTGAATGCCCTGAGGGCAATCACAGCGAACTAATTTGGGCTAGCAAACCAGACTGTGGGATAGCTACCACACGAAAAGCCCTAACCTAAGACACTGCCAGGACCGTGTGCACAGAACAAAGGACTGAGCAGAACTAGCCGGCTGCAGGCCATCCCCCTCTGGTGACAGGCAGCCAGAGCCGGAAGGGGGCAGTTGCAGCCCCAGAGAGACATTATCTACCAAACTGCAAGCAGGCTTCTTTGCTAACCAAGACTTCTTGGGGTTCTGGACACCCAGAAAACCAAGTGACAGGGACAGGGGAGGCAATAAGTCACAGCGACTGCGCTCGCAAAACACCTCATCACCTGAGCTGCTCGGACCTGGGAAGGGCACAAAACGCAGGCCCAACCGAGTCTGCACCTCTGAGGACTACCCGAGTGCCTGAACCTGAGTGGCTTAGACCTGGGAGGTGCATGCAGCCCAGAGCCGGCCTCGGACGGTTCCTGGCAGTGCAACCTAGAGCCTGAGCAGTGTGGGCAGGGAGGGCACAAGTGCTGTGAGTGGGGGCAGGCCCAGTGTGGCTGAGACACTGCGAGCACACGCCAGTGTTATTTGTTTCCAGCGTACCTCCCTCCCCACAGCACGACTGAACAAGTGAGCCTAAAAAAAGTGTCCACCACTGCCCCCTTGTGACAGGGCAGAAATCAGACACTGAAGAGACCCACAAACAGAAGAAGCTAAAACAGAGGGAACCGCCTTGGAAGTGACAGGTGCAATAGATTAAAATCCTGTAGTTGGTACCAACTACATAGGGAGGGGCCTATAGATCTTGAGAAATATAAGCCGGACCAAGGAACCATCCAAAAATGAACTGACCCCACACTGCCCACAACAACACCAGAGAAAGTCCTAGATATATTTTTACTATTTTTACAATCATTCTTTTATTTTCTAATTAAAAAAAATTTTTTAAGTCCTCTATTACTCCTTTAATTTTCATTTTTATACCCTACTATTACTTTCTTTAAAAAAAGACCCTATTTTTTCAAGCAAACTTCATATATATATATGTATTATAATTTTTTGACTTTGCTTTTTCTTCTTCTTTTCTTTAATATTGTGTTTTTGAAAATCCAACCTCTATTCTAGATTTTTAATCTTTGCTTTTTGGTATTTGTTATCAATTTTGTGCCTTTAAGAACCCAATCTTCAGTACCCATTTTTACTTGGGAGCGAGATTGCTGGCTTGACTGCTCTCTCCCACTTTGGACTCTCCTTTTTCTCCACCAGGTCGCCTCTGTCTCCTCCCTCTCCCTTCTCTTCTCTACCCAACTCTGTGAATCTCTGTGTGTTCCAGATGGTGGAGAACACTTTGGGAACTGATTACTGGCTGGATCTGTCTCTCTCCTTTTAATTCCCCCCTTTTATCCTCCTGGCCATCTCTGTCTCCTTCCTCTCTCTTCTCTTCTCTGTATAACTCCATGAACATCTCTGAGCAGTCCAGACTATGGTGCGCATATAAAGAAGTGATTACTGGCTAGCTTGCTCTCTCCTCTTTTGATTCCACCTCATCTCATTTGGGTCACCTCTAACTCCCTCCTCCCTCTTCTCATCTCCATGTAACTCTGTGAACCTCTCTGGGTGTCCCTCACTGTGGAGTAACTTTTCATCTTTAACATAGTTGTTTTTATCAATGGTGCTGTATAGAAGGAGAAGTCTTGAGACTACTGTAAAAATAAGACTGAAAACCAGAAGCAGGAGGCTTAAGTCCAAATCCTGAGAACACTAGAGAACTCCTGACTCCAGGGAACATTAATCAATAGGAGCTCATCAAACGCCTCCATGCCTACACTGAAACCAAGCACCACCCAAGGGCCAACAAGTTCCAGAGCAAGATATATCACGCAAATTCTCCAGCAACACAGGAACACAGCCTTGAGCTTCAATATACAGGCTGCCCAAAGTTACTCCAAAACCATTGACATCTCATAACTCATTATTGGACACTTCATTGCACTCCAGAGAGAAGAAATCCAGCTCTACGCACCAGAACACTGACACAAGCTTCCCTAACCAAGAAAGCTTGACAAGCCACTGATACAACCCCAACCACAGCAAGGAAACTCCATAATAAAGAGAACTCCACAAACTACCAGAATACAGAAGTTCAGTTCAGTTCAGTTCAGTCGCTCAGTCATGTCCGACTCTTTGCGACCCTATGAATCTCAGCACGCCAGGCCTCCCTGTTCATCACTATCTCCCGGAGTTCGCTCAGACTCATGTCCATCGAGTCCATGATGCCATCCAGCCATCTCATCCACAGTCATCCCTTTCTCCTCCTTCCCCCAATGCCTCCCAGCATCACAGTCTTTTCCAATGAGTCAACTCTTCACATGAGGTGGCCAAAGTATTGGAGTTTCAGCTTTAGCATCATTCCTTCCAAAGAAATCCCAGGGTTGATCTCCTTCAGAATGGATTGGTTGGATCTCCTTGCAGTCCAAGGGACTCTCAAGAGTCTTCTCCAACACCACAGTTGAAGAGCATCAGTTCTTCGGTGCTCAGCCTTCTTCACAGTGCAACTCTCACATCCATACATGACCACAGGAAAAACCATAGCCTTGAATAGATGGACCTTAGTCGGCAGAGTAATGTCTCTGCTTTTGAATATGCTATCTAGGTTGGTCATAACTTTTCTTCCATGGCTACAATCACTATCTGCAGTGATTTTGGAGCCCAAAAAAATAAAGTCTGACACTGTTTCCACTGTTTCCCCCGTCTATTTCCCATGAAGTGATGGGACCGTATGCCATGATCTTCGTTTTCTGAATGTTGAGCGTTAAGCCAACTTTTTCGCTCTCCTCTTTCACTTTCATCAAGAGGCTTTTTAGCTCCTCTTCACTTTCTGCCATAAGGGCGGTGTCATCTGCATACCTGAGGTGATTGATATTTCTCCCAGCAATCTTGATTCCAGCTTGTGTTTCTTCCAGTCCAGCGTTTCTCATGATGTACACTGCATAGAAGTTAAATAAGCAGGGTGACAATATACAGCCTTGACATACTCCTTTTCCTATTTGGAACCAGTCTGTTGTTCCATGTCCAGTTCTCACTGTTGCTTCCTGACCTGCATACAGATTTCTCAAGAGGCAGGTCAGGTGGTCTGGTATTCCCATCTCTTTCAGAATTTTCCACAGTTTCTTGTGATCCACACAGTCAAAGGCTTTGGCATAGTCAATAAAGCAGAAATAGATGTGTTTCTGGAACTCTCTTGCTTTTTCCATGATCCAGCGGATGTTGGCAATTTGATCTCTGGTTCCTCTGCCTTTTCTAAAACCAGCTTGAACATCAGGGAGTTCACGGTTCATGTATTGCTGAAGCCTGGCTTGGAGAATTTTCAGCATTACTTTACTAGCATGTGAGATGAGTGCAATTGTGCGGTAGTTTGAGCATTCTTTGGCATTGCCTTTCTTTGTGATTGGAATAAAAACTGACCTTTTCCAGTCCTGTGGACACTGCTGCGCTTTCCAAATTTGCTGGCATACTGAATGCAGCACTTTCACAGCATCATCTTTCAGGATTTGAAAAGGCCACCCCAAACGCAGCAATATAAACAAGGTGAAGCGACAGAGAAATACCCAGTAGGTAAAGGAACAGGATAAATGCCCACCAATCCAAACAAAAGAGGAAGAGATAGGGAATCTACCTGAAAAAGAATTCTGAATAATGATAGTGAAAATGATCCAAAATCTTGAAATCAAAATGGAATCACAGATAAATAGCCTGGAGACAAGGACTGAGAAGATGCAAGAAAGGTTTAACAAGGACCTAGAAGAAATAAAAAAGAGTCAATATATAATGAATAATGCAATAAATGAGATCAAAAACACTCTGGAGGCAAGAAATAGTAGAATAATGGAGGCAGAAGATAGGTAGTGAAATAGAAGACAGAATGGTAGAAATAAATGAATCAGAGAGGGAAAAAGAAAAATGAATTAAAAGAAATGAGGACAATCTCAGAGACCTCCAGAACAATATTAAATGCCCCAACATTCGAATCATAGGAGTCCCAGAAGAAGAAGACAAAAAGAAAGACCATGAGAAAATACTTGAGGAGATAATAGTTGAAAACTTCCCTAAAATGAGGAAGGAAATAATCACCCAAGTACAAGAAACCCAGAAAGTCCCAAATAGGATAAACCCAAGATAAACACCCCAAGACACATATTAATCAAATTAACAAAGATCAAACACAAAGAGCAAATATTAAAAGCAGCAAGGGAAAAACAACAAATAACACACAAGGGGATTCCCAGAAGGATAACAGCTGATCTTTCAATAGAAACTCTTCAGGATTGGATGGAATGGCCAGGACATACTTAAAGTGATGAAAGAAAATAACCTACAGCCCAGATTACTGTACCCAGCAAGGATCTCATTCAAATATGAAGGAGAAATCAAAAGCTTTACAGACAAGCAAAAGCTGAGAGAATTCAGCACCACCTAACCAGCTCTCCAACAAATGCTAAAGGATACTCTCTAGACAGGAAACACAAAAAGGGTGTATAAACTCAAACCCAAAACAATAAAGTAAATGGCAATGGGATCATACTTATCAATAATTACCTTAAACATAAATGGGTTGAATGCCCCAACCAAAAGACAAAGACTGGCTGAATGGATACAAAAACAAGACCTCTATATATGTTATCTACAACAGACCCACCTCAAAACAAGGGACACATACAGATTGAAAGTAAAGGGCTGGAAAAAGATTTTTCTTGCAAATAGAGACCAGAAGAAATCTGGAGTAGCAATACCCATATCAGATAAAATAGACTTTAAAACAAAGGCTGTGAAAAGAGACAAAGAAGGACACTACGTAATGATCAAAGGATCAATCCAAGAGGAAGATTATAAATATTTATGCACCCAACATAGGAGCACCGCAGTATGTAAAACAAATGCTAACAAGAATGAAAGGGGAAATTAACAATAACACAATAATAGTGGGAGACTTTAATACCCCACTCACACCTATGGATAGAGCAACTAAACAGAAAATTAACAAAGAAACACAAACTTTAAATGATACAATAGACCAGTTAGACCTAATTGATATCTATAGGACATTTCACCCCAAAACAATGAATTTCACCTTTTTCTCAAGCGCACACAGAACCTTCTCCAGACTAGATCACATCCTAGGCCATAAATCTAGCCTTGGTAAATTTTAAAAAACTGAAATCATTCCAAGCATCTTATCTGACCACAATGTAGTAAGTTTAGATCTCAATTACAGGAGAAAAACTATTAAAAATTCCAACATATGGAGGCTGAACAACATGCTGCTGAATAACCAACAAATCACAGAAGAAATCAAAATATGCATAGAAATGAATGAAAATGAAAACACAACAACCCAAAACCTGTGGGATGCTGTAAAAGTAGTGCTAAGGGGAAAGTTCATAGCAATACAGGCATACCTCAAGAAACAGGAAAAAAGTCAAATAAATAACCTAACTCTACACCTAAACCAACTAGAAAAGGAAGAAATGAAGAACCCCAGGGTTAGTAGAAGGAAAGAAATCTTAAAAATTAGGGCAGAAATAAATGCAAAAGAAACAAAAGAGACCACAGCAAAAAATCAACAAAGCCAAAAGCTGGTTCTTTGAGAGGATAAATAAAATTGACAAACCATTAGCCAGACTCATCAAGAAACAAAGGGAGAAAAATCAAATCAATAAAATTAGAAATGAAAATGGAGAGATCACAACAAAAAACACAGAAATACAAAGGATCATAAGAGACTACTATCAGCAATTATATGCCAATAAAATGGACAATGTGGAAGAAATGAACAAATTCTTAGAAAAGTACAACTTTCCAAAACTGAACCAGGAAGAAATAGATAATCTTAACAGACCCATCACAAGCACGGAAATTGAAACTGTAATCAGAAATCTTCCAGCAAACAAAAGCCCAGGTCCAGACGGCTTCACAGATGAATTCCACCAAAAATTTAGAGAAGAGCTAACACCTATCCTACTCAAACTCTTCCAGAAAATTGCAGAGGAAGGTAAACTTCCAAACTCATTCTATGAGGCCACCATCACCCTAATACCAAAACCTGACAAAGATGCCACAAACAAAGAAAACTACAGGCCAATATCACTGATGAACATAGATGCAAAAATCCTTAACAAAATTCTAGCAATCAGAATCCAACAACACTTTAAAAAGATCATACACCATGACCAAGTGGGCTTTATCCCAAGGATGCTAGGATTCTTCAATATCTGCAAATCAATCAATGTAATACACCATATTAACAAATTGAAAAATAAAAGCCATATGATTATCTCAATAGATGCAGAGAAGGCCTTTGACAAAATTTAACATCCATTTATGATAAAAACTCTCCAGAAAGCAGGAATAGAAGGAACACACCTCAACATAATAAAACTTATATATGACAAACCCACAGCAAACATTATCTCAATGGTGAAATATTGAAAGCATTTCCCTTTAAGTCAGGAACAAGACAAGGGTGTCCACTTTCACCACTACTATTCAACATAGTTTTGGAAGATTTGGCCACAGCAACCAGAGCAGAAAAAGAAATAAAAGGAATCCAAATTGGAAAAGAAGAAGTAAAACTCTCACTGTTTGCAGATGACATGATCCTCTACACAGAAAACCCTAAAAACTCCACCAGAAAATTACTAGAGCTAATCAATGAATATAGTAAAGTTGCAGGATATAAAATCAACACACAGAAATCCCTTGCATTCCTATACACTAATAATGAGAAAATAGAAAGAGAAATTAAGGAAACAATTCCATTCACCATTGCAATGAAAAGAATAAAATACTTAGGAATACATCTACCTAAAGAAACTAAAGACCTATATATAGAAAACTATAAAACACTGGTGAAAGAAATCAAAGAGGACACTAATAGATGGAGAAATATACCATGTTCATGGATTGGAAGACTCAATATAGTGAAAATGAGTATACTACCCAACGCAATCTATAGATTCAATGCAATCTCTATTAAGCTACCAATGGTATTTTTCACAGAGCTAGAACAAATAATTTCATGATTTGTATGGAAATACAAAAAACCTTGAATAGCCAAAGCAATCTTGAGAAAGAAGAATGGAACTGGAGGAATCAACCTCGCTGACTTCAGGCTCTACTACAAATCCACAGTCATCAAGACAGTATGGTACTGGTACAAAGACAGAAATATAGATCAATGGAACAAAATAGAAAGCCCAGAGATAAATCCACACACCTATGGACAGCTTATCTTTGACAAAGGAGGCAAGAATATACTATGGATTAAAGACAACCTCTTTAACAAGTGGTGCTGGGAAAACTGGTCAACCACTTGTAAAAGAACGAAACTAGAACACTTTCTAACACCATACACAAAAATAAACTCAAAATGGATGAAAGATCTAAACGTAAGGCCAGAAACTATAAAACTCCTGGAGGAGAACATAGGCAAAACACTCTCCAACATAAATCACAGCAGGATCCTCTATGACCCACCTCCCAGAATACTGGAAATAAAAGCAAAAATAAACAAATGGGACCTAATTAAAATTAAAAGCTTCTGCACAACAAAGGAAACTAGAAGCAAGGTGAAAAGACAGCCTTTAGAATGGGAGAAAATAATAGCAAATGAAGCAACTGACAAACAGCTAATCTCAAAAATATACAAGCAACTCCTGCAGCTCAATTCCAGAAAAATAAATGACCCAATCAAAAAATGGGCCAAAGGACTAAATAGACATTTCTCCAAAGAAGACATACAATACAGATGGCTAACAAACACATGAAAAGATGCTCAACATCACTCATTATCAGAGAAATGCAAATCAAAACCACAATGAGGTACCATTTCATGCCAGTCAGAATGGCTGCTATCCAAAGGTCTACAAGCAATAAATTCTGGAGAGGGTTTGAAGAAAAGGGAACCCTCTTACACTGTTGGTGGGAATGCAAACTAGTACAGCCAGTATGGAGAACAGTGTGGAGATTCCTTCAAAAACTGGAAATAGAACTGCCTTATGACCCAGAAATCCCACTGCTGGGCATGCACATAAAGGAAACCAGAATTGAAAGAGACACATGTACCCCAATGTTCATCACAGCACTGTTTATACTAGCCAGGACATGAAAGCAACCTAGACGTCCATCAGCAGACAAACAGATAAGAAAGTTGTGGTACATACACACAATGGAGTATTACCCCACCATTAAAAAGAATGCATTTGAATAAGTTCTAATGAGGTGGATGAAACTGGAGCCTATTATACAGAGTGAAGTAAGCCAGAAAGAAAAACACCAATACAGTATACTAACGCATATATATGGAATTTAGAAAGATGGTAATGATAACCCTGTACGCAAGATAGCAAAAGAGACACAGATGCATAGAACAGATTTTTGGACTCTGTGGGAGAGGGAGAGGGTGGGATGATTTGGGAGAATGGCATTGAAACATGTAAAATATCATATAAGAAATGAATCACCAGTCCAGGTTCGATGTATGATACAGGATGCTCAGGGCTGGTGCACTGGGATGACCCAGAGGGATGGTATGGGGAGGGAGGTGGGAGGGCGGTTCAGGATTGGGAACATGTGTACACCCGTGGTGAATTCATGTTGATGTATGGCAAAACCAATACAATATTGTAAAGTAATTAGCCTCCAATTAAAATAAATAAATTTAAATTTAAAAATAAATAAATAAACGAATAAAATAAAGAACAAAATTCATATGGAGGAAAAAAAAATCTAGAGAAACCAAGAGTTGCTAGATTAAAATTGTATTTTTTTCGAGCTTACCCTGGGCCAAGGTTAAGCCGCCCATCATGGGTACTTCTCAAGAAAAGTAGGTTTATTTCCTCTTCAAACAGATTAGCCTACTTGAGCATCTCAGAGAAAATCCTCCAAAATAGCTTAAGTATAAGATTTTAAAGTCTAAAACACGTGACTCATAAAAATGTAAAATGAATACACATTACAGATTTGACTCAACCAGGCATTTGTAAGAAATTCAATAAAGGAAAGTTAGGATAAAGTTACTTCATGAGATACAAAACTGATTAATGTCTACAGGGAAATAAACTGTAGCCTTTGATTTAGCTACATATTTGTCTAGTCCCTGTTAGCACTAACAATAGAAAGTCCTGGGAAAACTGTATGGCAATTAGTATGGTATTAAATGAAAGTAACATTGTGACACAGTAACTAAAATGACTTATGGTGCAGTGCAATATTCAGTTACTTTAAAGCAGGAAGTCAGAGATAACAAATTTGTACCCCAAGCTTATATATAAATGTATATTATATATATACACTATAATAATATATATTACATATTACATATTGTAAAGAAAGAGTTAGTCACTCAGTCATGTCCAACTCTTTGTGACCACATGGACTGTAGCCTGCCAGGCTTCTCTATCCATGGGATTTCCCAGGCAAGAACACTGGAGTGGGTTGCCACTTCTTTTTTCAGGGGATCTTCCTGACCCAGGGATCGAACCCAGGTCTCCTGCATTGCAGGATTCTTTACTGTCTGAGCCACCAGGGATTATATATTATATATTGCTCCTCTGTCCATGGGATTATCCAGGCAAGAATACTGGAGTGGGTAGCCTTTTCCCTCTTCAGGGGATCGTCCCAATCCAGGGATTAAACCCAGGTCTCCTGCACTGCAGGCAGATTCTTTACCATCTGAGCCACCAGTGAATCCTATATATATATATATATGGCTACACTGGATCTTAGTTGCAGCATACAAGGCAAGTGGGATCTAGTTCCCTGATCAGGGATTGAACCCAGGTCCCTGCATTGGGAGCACAAAGTCTTAGCCACTGGACCACAAGGGAAATCCCCCCACGAAGCTTCTTTTAAACTCTAGTATGCTATGCTAATATTTTAATATCAGGGGTACTGAGTTTACTTTGAAGAAGGACAAGAAAACAAACAAAGAGGGATACTCTCTGTTAAAATTTTTAAAAATATAAAACATTACCATTTGAGTTTAAAGAAAAGGAGATATGTTTTAATACTATGCAATGCTAAATTTTCTCAATGAATAAACAAAGCTTGAGAATGTATTTCCAAATATTTGGTATTTATCAATACATTTATAAATAGACCATAAGTCAAAGAAGAAATCACAAGAAAAATGATATATCAAACCATGTGATGACAAAAGTACAATGTAACCAAATGTCTCATTAAGGTCACTGCACAACAAACCTCTCATAGTTAAATGGCATAAAAAAGCCATTTGATTTTGCTTGTAAATTCTGTGGTCCAGGAATTCAGACAAGCAGTATACAGATTCCCTGTCTCTGCTCCCCAGTGTCTGATCCTGAGCTGGGAATACTGAAATATCTGGAGCAACTCAGTGACTGGTTTGGTGACATCTTACCTCACACGTTTGATACCTAGGCTTGGGATGACTGAAAGCCAAGCTCATTGGAGCTGGTAAGCAGAGCACCTATGCATAACCTCTCTGCAGCCCAAGATTCCTCCTGGCCCAGGGGCTTCGAAGTATCCAAATACACGGCTTCTGGGGTCTACAAACATGAGAGTTCCCTTTACATATTAGTAAAGATGCAGATCAACTGAGGCTCTGGTACACTGCTAATAGGAGTGGAATATAAGACAAGGTGGCTCAGACAGTAAAGAATCTGCCTGCAATGCGGGAGGCCCAGGTTCAGTCCCTGGGAAGATCCTATGGAGAATCCCATGGACAGAGGAGTCTGGCAGGCTGCAGTCCATGGGGTTGCAAAGAGTTGGACACAACTGAGCGACTAAATTTTTCACTTTCATAGACCAAACACTGTGTAAAACATTATAGGAGTTTCTAATAAAGTTTTACATATATGTAAGAGGGATACATTTCAAATATTTTATTTTCATAAAAGAAACCAATGTCGAAGAATATAGTTGTATGATTTCCATGGTATGACTAGGCAAAACTAATCTATGGTGATAGAAATCAGAATCATAGTTATGTATGGGAGGTGGAAATTGACTGGAAAGTGGCAAGAAGAACTTTCAGAGTCAATATTACTGAATCAATGGTAGTTATTTTGGATATGATAACAGTATTGTATTTAAGGAGACAAATCTCTAATGCTAAAAATATGCACCCTTCAAGAGTCATATTGTCTATAAGCTACTTTCAAATAGTTCATACATATATATACAGGAGAGAGAATGCCCAATAGATACATGCACTGACATAAACAACAAGGAAAAGCAAGCATTTTATTTAAAGTTTATCCATCTAGTTGACATATACATGAGTTTTCATTGTCCAATTATTTCATTATCTGTATGGATTTGAAAACATGACATCTAAAAAAATGCATTAAATAAATTTTGACTGACTTTGAAACAATTATTTTTTAATTTATTAATTAAAGATATTTCTTTGGTAACTCTTACATCAGAATATTTTGATGGTTCAAATATCACTATTTGCTTTTATTATTACATCCAAAAATATCACTACCTAATCTTTACGAGCATTTTCATTATTTCAAATAACCTACAGTGAACTGCAAGGAGATCAAGCCAGCCAATCCTAAAGGAAATCAGTCCTGAATATTCACTGGAAGGACTGATGCTGAAGTTGAAGCTCCAATACTTTGGTCACCTGATGCAAAGAGCTAACTCATTGGAAAAGACCTTGATGCTGGGAAAGATTGAAGGCAGGAGGAGAAGTGGGCAGCAGAGGATGAGATGTTTGGATGGCATCACCTACTCAAAGGACATGAATCTGAGTAAACTCCAGGAGTTGGTGATGGACAGGAAAGCCTGGCGTGCTGCACTCCATGGGGTTGCAAAGAGTCAGACTTGACTGAGTGACTGAAAAACAACAATTGTTTTGGAAATAAAAGTTTTGAACTAAATCATAAGAAATACAAAATTAAGCTGAAGTAGAAAATTATGAAACTTATGTTAAGACAGCTGTAAGTAGACGTATCAAAATTTTTTTACATGAAATAAGAACATATTTGCCCTGAGGGAGAAAGAGACTTTGGTAAAATATTGAATAGAAGGTCCAGACAATAAGATCAATGATAGGAACATATGCCTCCCTCCAACTAATCTAACTTGAGGAATCTATGTGGTGTTTTATTTAAGAAACCAAGGTTGCATTCGATCATTTACTTTCATTATCTAAAATACCTTACACTTTTAAGAACATAGGCAATCTTACACAAAAGAGTGTTGGAAACGCAATGCGTTCAACCAGAAAATAATCCAGGAAGGCTGGGGACAGTTCCTCTCTGGAATCTTTTCTAAGAATCTTTGAACCGTTTGTTCTTAAAAGCACCTAATATTTCTCATGATCATTCCTTGACTTCCAGTGGCTAAATTTTAGGAGAAGGCAGAGGTTAAAAGTGGTAAATGGCGCAGGTATTCTTTATGTACAGAGCTCAAAATTCGACCTAGAAGTAAGGATGACAGTTTAGTTATTTGCAAGTAATCTCTTTATGTAATGAGATTTTCTAGGAGGTTTTGGGGTTTTTTGGTACTAAAATTTCTTCTGATATAACTGAATTGCAGCACCAAAATGATAAAATGGATATTCATAGGCTGGAATGTTTTTTTTTTTTTCAATTTAGAAAATTTTAGATGAAAGATCACCTTATCTTTAATTATTAAATAATACTTAAACTTCTTCTAGATTCTGTTCTTCCCATTCCTCTTCTCTCAGCAGCAGATACAGCCTGTAAGGAACAGCAAAGCGGAAAAAACTACAAAGATTTTTAAAAGAATAAGAAATACAATAAGGACATAATATACAAATAGAATTAAGTTTGAGAAATATTCCATGTACAAGACAAATAGAAGAAAATAAGATGCAGAACAAATTGAATTCACTTGATGAATTTGTTCTTAGTAAATTGGCAGCATAACAGAAAACAGTAAAAGAGCATTTTGAAGTAGTGGTTAAATTTAAATAAAAAACACCGAAATATTTGTGGTTTTGTTGCATTAATGTACATTCAACACAAAATAATTATATTTTTGCCATTAATTCAAATATTCACTTCTACTGCATTTTTGTTTTTTTATTATCCATCAGTAAAAATCAAGAGTTGTTTTTTTTTTTTTAATTTTGGGAGATATAAGATATCTCATCACACCAAGAAAAGCAGAATAAAATGTTTTGGAGACATCAAAAGAACATCTATGTTTTACTTTCCCCACGTATAAGGAAACTGATCTATATTCAGAATTACCTATATATCATCGTGCTACTTTAGATTCAGCTGCAGGCAGAGTAGAGAATGAATAAGGGGAACAAAGACTTGTAATACATCTGAAGGAGAGTGAGGAACTCACATAAGAGTTGAAAACCAAAGGAGATAATTCTAAATTACTATTTATTAGGCTGAGATAAATTATTATGCTCCATAATCTTTGATTAGCATATTTAAGAATGTATATGTATTCTTTTGGCCTCCTTGGAAAGGTCTTCCCTCTTATTATTTGAATATAATTAGAAATCCAGCAATGAGAAGTGAAAATCTTAATTAAAAGTTACATTTATGGCATATAAAGTTCTAAATGTCACCCCTGGTTCATTATATATCAATCTATCTAAAATATCAAAATTATAATAATCTGCCTCTTAAACAGAAGTTAAATTAACTATTTTGGTTAAAAAAAGTATATTATTAACTCAAAAAGATAATCAAGGCCTGAAAGCAATAGTGATACAGAGATGACATTCATACTTAGAAATATAAATCATAGCACATGTAATCATGTCAAAGGTAAACTTCAGTGGAACATTTAAGAAGTGTCATTTAAAAAATATAATTGTTTGACATTGTTTATGTCATTAGAAGAGTTCTATTATGATTCATAAAAATAATACATCCACAGAAATAGTCTTAACCTGTTTAAGTATTTTCACATAAGAACCACCATGAAAATTTCAGGTCATATAAGTAAAATTGAATAGAAAACATCCTTACTTATGTTGCATGTGGAAAATAACAAAATACCCTCAAAAATGACATATGGTATCTTATCAAATAAATTATTTTTGATGTAGGTTATAGAAGAAAAGTGCATATCCAATAATATATCATCTCAAATTTAAATTCCTAATGATGTTATAAGAACTTATTCCTCAGTTTTCATTTCGATGTAATAATCTACCAATCAGATGTTTCAGATTTACATCTGAGACCAGTTGTCAATATACAACAGATACATAAGCGATTACGTTCTGAATTAAGGTTTGATACACTGCCACCTTGTGATTGCTTGAAGAAAGTTCAAGTCTTTGGGGAAATGCATTTATAGAGAACTGAGAATTCAACACCACTTTAACTTGAATGTTGGGCAAGAAACCAGCTCACGTTTTGCTTAGAAGCAAGCTGGTTGAAGAGAGGACAGAGTAGTCCAGGGTGGTTTAAACCTCTGCTCCACTAACATTAAGACCTTAGGAAAGTTATTTGACATCTCTTGTGCAATCACTAAGTTGTGTGCAACTCTGAGTTTGCAAACCCATGGGCTACAGCACACCAGGCTCACCTGTCCTTCATTATCTCCCAGAGTTTGCTCAGATTCGTGTCCATTGAGTTGGTAATGCTGTCTAACCATCTCATCCTCTGCCGTCCCCTTCTCCTTTTGCTTTCAATCAAGGTCTTTTCCAATGAGTTGGCTCTAAGCCTTAGTTTACATCTCTAAAAGGTTTCCCTGGTGGCTTGGTAATAAAGAATCCACCTGCCAATGCAGGAGACTAGGGTTGCACCCCTGAGTCAGGAAGATCTCCTGCAAAAGGAAATAGCAACCCGCTCCAGTATTTTTGCCTGGGAAATCCCATGGACAGAGGAGCCTGGTGGGCTATAATTCATGGAGTTGCAAAAGAGTTGGACATGACTTAGCGACTAAACAACAACAAAATATTAGAAATAATTATCTGATTACTTCAAAGCATTGTCTTAAGAAACGAACACAATGAAAACACAGGGTTACTTCTAGTATACGGTGCATATAAACTCTGTTAGGAATCACACAATTATTTTGAAAAACCAGTTTGTGAGTGATTTCATGACTAAGGCCAATTCTATTTTTTCTAAAATATTGCTGAAGGTATTTTTGCTTCTTCAGCAAAAAGTAAAAATGGATGGTTTACAGTGGGAGTGGTGATAATTATAGTTGCTATTTCAAAATGAAAAGACTGTATACAATTCTAAATCTGAATTTTATTCTATAGTTTGAGATTTCTATAGTGCAATCATAACAGAGTCCTGAGTCAAATTCCTTTATGTGTTTTCCATTAAATTAACAGCTATGATATTTGTCTTTTACTGTACTTCTTTTTATACATCAAGTAAATAATTATAATGCCTAGTGCATTGTAGGTGTTTTTCTTCACAATACAAAATATTTCTGTAAGGTACAAATATTGCCAAGATGTTAGATTTATTTCAATGGGCATTTAGTCCATATTATAACTCAGTATATGAAATAGATAGTTATGAGAAAGTGAATGAACCAAATTAGTAAAAGTTAAAACTTGAATACAGCTAGCTAGAATACAAATCAGGGGAACTGTGACAGACTCATAAGCTAAAGAAGAAGCAATTCTGATCAGAGTGGGAAGGGTACAGAGAAGGTAAGCCAGAATAAAAATAAGGAGAAACATTCTGTTTCTCTCCTAGACATTTTCCCCTGTATCCACTAGCAGTAAAAACTAGTTCATTTGGCAAAAATGAAGATGAAGAAGGTGAATTTGTATAAGCAGAATTAATGACTTCTGAAAAAGTCGGGACTGTTGAAGTGACATTTAAGTGGACTTCTGTTCCAGAGCAACCTCTTAAAGTGAAAAACTATTTGGACATTTTTCATCATAAAATTGTGTCCTATTTCTGGACAACTTTCTTAAAGGAATTATTTAAACCTCCAGTGGTCAAGAGAAGATGTATGTTTTTAAATCAAAGAGCATGGCAGCTGTTTTTTGCATCATCATGCCAGCAGCCTAAAATAAAGAGGTAAAAGGCAGCCTGGAAAACCTCCTCGTTTTCTACCATATTTATGAAGAGGCTAGTGCCCCCAAGTCAACAGGTCTGGCCATAAATGGAATTTAATAGTAGAAAGAGGACAGAAGACAAGGAGACAGATAAGGAAAGAGTCTAGAGATACTGGTGAAATTCTCACCATGGCCAAAAAATATGAAGGGGCTGTCAGAGCACATTTTGATTGATGTTATTAAAAGCTAGCTAGATCAATAGCAATTGCTTTGAGGTCACAGTGTACCTCCCATCTCTACTCTCAGACTTGATGTGCTGTAAACTGTATTTAAGTTGAACTTCGCTAATTCTTCATAGCCACCCTGTGATATATAGAGCAAAACTGCTCCTGAAAGAAAGATGCTAACAAGGAGCCTCAGAGGCCACAGGCAGAGAAGAGCAGGTGGAGAGTAATCCAGCATACACCCTAGGAAACATCCTTTGTCAATAATTCAAATTAAAATTAGTGATTAATAAAATATGGAATATACCCTGTTTTATCGAAGACATATTTAGGAAGTGATTTTGTATATATTGATAAAATGTATATAATGCACAAAGTTGTGGAAGCTAAACATGTATAAAATGCATATATTACTTTTTCTGCTCACCTTTAATGAAGACAAGAAAAATATAATGAAACAGGAGGTAATGCAAGTTGACAATACAGGAAAAACTATGAGAAAATTTCCTATTCGCTTTCTGCCATTAAGGTGGTATCATCTAATGGTATTACCATGGTTGGGCCTGACCTAATCAGGTAAAGCTTTAAAAGTGGGTCTAGGGGGGACAAATGGGAGAAGAAAGAGAGATGTGGGCCTATGGCCTTTGAGAAGCAAATTGGCACTTGTGTGTAAGATCACATGGCAGGGAACAGTGGGCAACCCTTTGGGGATGAGGGTCTCAGTCTTGTAATCACCAAGAGCTGAATCCCGTCACCAGGCAGTGTCTGCAGAAGATATCTAGACTCGGGTTACACTGCAGTCCCAGCCTGCAGTCTTGTGAGAACTTGAGCAGCTGACCCAGAAGCTGTGGCCAGACTTCTAATGCATAGCAAGTGTGTGTTGTTTTCAGCAGCTAAACTTGACCTTGGTTATACAGCAATAGAAAACCGATATATTTACAGTTTTGAGGAATGTCACCTGAGGATAGAGTAGCAAGCTAGCAGTACTGAACTCTGAAACATGCTCTTTTAGCAACAGCTACAAGGCTACTCTGTCTACATACCTGGAGTTGGAACAGATCATAACAATGTTAGGAGTCTTGCTGTTCAACCTGCTCATTTTATTTTTGCAGAAACTGAATCTCAGGGAGATTAAATAACTTGCCTTCAGGTCATATAACTATGATCCAGAGACAAGGAACAGACTTTGGCAGCAGAAGCCACCGTGGATGTGGAAGCACAGGCAGTAGGCGAACCGAATGGAAGGGTAATTGTCATCAGAAAAGAACAGCAACCGAATCCACATGAAAACTGATGAAATCTAGGAGAAAATCAGCCACCAGAAGAATCTGTGACAATACGTTGGAGCCCGTCTCTGGAAAAACTGGCATTTTCTTCAAGGGCTCAAAAGATAGTTTAAAGCACTGAGGAATGTGACTGATATTTTCACCAGGACTGCAATTTAAACCATGAGCTTAGTTACAGGAGAACAAAAGCCTGATTGTTAGAACCAGGGTATGAATTCCGTGAAAGCTAAGGACTAGATGATGAATGATGATAGCCGATGGGTTTTGAGTAGGGATGTGAGCGATCTTAGTGATGAGATTAAGAAGGGGCATGACACGAAAGACCCGCTGCACATTTTCCCTCCAATATATCTTCCCGTAAGAAACAGAATGATCTTCTTCTGAGGGAATAACCCTTTTATTTTGTATGTGCTTTTAGTAATCATTTTCAAGATGTAAAATGTAACACAGATTCTGTTAGTCGCTCAGTCATTTCCAACTGGTTTGTGACCTCATGGACTGTAACCCGCCAGGCTCCCCTGTCCGTGGGATTGTCCAGGCAAGAGTACTGGAGTGGGTAACCATTCCCTTCTCCAGGAGATTTTCCCAACCCAGGGATCGAAGCCAGATCTCTTGCATTGCAGGCAGATTCTTTACTGTCTGAGCCACCAGGGAAGCACAGAAACATATTAATTTTCAGTGCTTTCAACCTGTTAGTATACTGTTACTCTCAATCTCTTCTAACAATTATTTTAAAAAAATCTTATATTGGTATATAGCCAGTTAACAATGTTATGATAGTTTCAGGTGGACAGCAAAGGGTCTCACCTACATCCATGTTTTGTCTTTCTTTTTATTAAAAAGGGGGTGGTATCATTTCTGGGCAGAAGGCTTGTTTAGTCAACACTAATTAAAACACAGAGTCTTCATCGTGCCCACGACTCATTCCTTCCCAGGAACCTTCTCTGTTGATTACTCACAGCTTTTGGGTTCCCTCTTTGATCCCCCTGTGTAGAAGACTAAGGAGATTTCCATTTACACTGGGAGTTAAAATTCAACTGTGTTTTCGTTTATAATTTACAAAGAGATTTCTTTTCTTCACAGGGCATTTAGGCAGGGGGGTGAGTTTTCCTGGAGTTCTAAATTACCTTCCTGTAATAAAGACTTGTCCTGCCCACAGTAGTAAAGTACAGCAATTTTGATATCCTTCATACAGTTCCAAGTGAACCAAGGTAACAGTGCTAAATCCTTACTACTGCAGGATCTGTTAACTCTAACTTGAATACTGCTTCAGTTGTATACCCATTTGGAATTCAATGTAATCATTCATTATTTTAAAAGTCATAGTCCAAAGGGGAAAGATAGGGGAGGGATAAACTGGGAGATCAGGATTAAGATATATACACTTCTATATGTAAAATAGGTAACTAATAAGACCTACGGTATGGGCAAGGGGAACTGTACTCAATATTCCATAATGACCTGTATGGGAAAAGAATCTAAAATAGAGTGGATATATGTATATGTATAACTGATTCACTTTGTTGTATAGCAGAAACACAACATTGTTAACCAACTATACTCTAATAAAAAATTAATTTTTTAATTAAAAAACTGCAAACTGAAGACAATTATATTAATAGTAAGCTTATACAAGAAAACTTACATGTTTCGACCAAAAATACCTATTCAACAACTATTAGACAGCAAATACCATCCTTTAGTAAAATTCAAGAGCCTATGAAGATCATTATTACAACATTTTTCTAAAGGATAAAACAAAACAAAAAGCTATAGACTATACAGTCCATGGAATTCTCCAGGCCAGAATATTGGAGTGGGTAAACTTTCCCTTCTCTGGGGGATCTTCCTAACCAGGGACCGAACCCAGGTATCCCAGCATTGCAGGCAGATTCCTTACCAGCTAGGCTACAAGGGAAGCACAAGAATACTGGAGTGGGTAGCCTATCCCTTGGGCTGCAAGGAGATCCAACCTGTCCATCCTAAAGGAAATCAGTCCTGAATATTCATTGGAAGGACTGATGATGAAGCTGAAACTCCAATACTTTGGCCACCCGATGTGAAGAACCAACTCATTGGTAAAGACCTTGATGCTGGGAAATATTGAAGGTGGGAGGAGAAGGGGAAAACAGAGGATGAGATGGTTGGATGTCATCACCAATGCTATGGACATGAGTTTGAGTAGGCTCCAGGAGCTGGTGATAGGCCGTGAAGCCTGGTGTGCTACAATCCATGGTGTTGCAAAGAGTTGGACATGACTGAGTGACTGAACTGAACTGAACTGAGCCTATCCTTCTCCACTGAATCTTCCTGACCCAGGAATCAAACCAGGGTCTCCTGCATTGCAGGCAGATTCTTTACCAACTGAGCTATGCATGGCAAAAACCAACACAATATTGTAAAGCAATTATACTTCAATTAAAAATAAATTAATTAAAAAACAAACAAAAAGGAAAATTGTTAGGGAAAATAAGTCAGTAATATGGCCTAAAACATATAGATAAGTGATAAATATAAAAATTTGGGTAAAGATGGATTTAAGAGGCAAGAGAAAGAAAAGAATTTGGAAGACCTCCTGCTTTATATCTTAGAGATGGTATCAACCTATAAAAAAGGTTCTGGATCAAGAATACATTTGGATGGTTGAAGACAGAGGTTGAAGAGAATGAGTCTGACTTTGGATACAATGTGTTCAAGATGAGGAAGGCTTCCAAGTGGAGATCCCATTTATGTGTTAATAAGGAAAGTTTCAGTTCAGTTCAGTTCAGTCGCTCAGTCCTGTCTGACTCTTTGCGACCCCATGAATTGCAGCACGCGGCTATGCTATAACTCCAAAATCCTGGTGACTTGTATCAAACAAGCTTTATCTCTCACTCTCATAAAATCTAGTTCAAGTTGGAAAGCTGGAGCCCTCTCTCAGCCTGCAGCTAAGCTGTCTGGCAGAGCTTACATGACTTTCACCCATAATCCACTGGCCAAAACTCTGTCATAACACCCAATTTAGTTGTAAGAAAGGTTAGAAAATGGCCTTTCCCTATTCCTATGAGGCATAAAACAGTACAAGTAAACACAGAACAGCTTCTCTGCCTAAAGAAGACTGTCAGAAATATGTTTGAGCTTAGGAATGAGAGATTTTTATTAGAATTATTTGCTAGGTCTTAATGAAGTCCTAAATTAGAACTCTAATTTCTTCACGTAGAAAGGAAGTATAATAAGATCTACATTTTCTATTAGCATGATGTTATAATAAAATCAAATGATTATGTAGAAATACTAAACCACAAACCAATAAATTAAAAAAGGCAAACGTTTTATACTATGTTTATTCTAGAATAGCAATATATACAGCATGGACTGTAATTACTCTTTTGTTTGATACTTACTTCTTAATGCAGTAAAATGAAAGTGTTGTATGTGTTTGCGTTTGTTTGTGGCAGTTAGTCATCTTTCACACCTAATAGCAGCAAAGAATACCAGATGATTTCCTTTTCCACTTCATGATTTCCACCTCCACTTAGCTAGAGGTAAGCAAAGTTTTTCTGTAAAAAGAGTAGGTAGCATATCTTTTAGGCTTTGCAGGCTATAAAGTCACTAGATTACTGCTCCAACTGCTAAATTCTGCCACTGTAGCAAGAAAGTAGCTGCTAACAAACTGGATGGATGTGGCTGTGATCCAACAAAGCTTTATTTATAAAATAACAGTAGTATACTAAAGAGCACCACTTTATCCAAAAGAGCACATCGATAATAGCAGACTTAGATATTAGGCAGGGTATGAACGTGTTGCTCAAAGGCATTTTCTTATTCCCCCAGTTTAGCCCCCAGAACAATTAACACCTGTCAGTAGTACTGGGTGAGCAAAAAAGCTTTCTCCTGCACAAGGACCCCTACTGGGATACGTGACTAAACTTGTATAGAGGTTATGGAATAGTTTGAGTAAGAAAATCTCCATGGGTATTATTAAATAGTAAAGACAAAGTAGAAAACAGATTAAAATGTTGAAACACTAAAGCTTAGGGAAATCAACACAACCAATCAGTTATAACCAAGTTATCTATTTTCCCACTATTATTTTTAGTTGAGAAATCTTTATGTACTACTAGCCTTTCTTGAATAAAGGAACATAGTAATTGTCATTAAACAATAAAGCAACACTATTTGTAATTTGTGATGCTCAGGAACTTATAAGCAGACGGGTTATCAAGTCTTCTCTTTTTCTTCAGCCTGTAAAACACCTAAATGCCAAAACTTTATTTATGAAGTGACTCCACAACCACCATGCCTATTATTAATGTTTTTCTTTCCACTTTCATATTTTACACAATCTTCTCTTGCTTTTAGAATGCTATAGTAGTGTTCAAAATAGCAAATTCCCTACCAGTTACAATAGGTAAGAACATAAATCTTAATCTCAACAGAAAAGGAAAAATAGGTATTGCAGTGAGATGTCTTCATTTTCTTAATGACAGCTGCTAAAAGAAGGTCTAGCTCCAAAGACAATGTTACAGGTTTGGGGGGAAAAAAAGTTCTCCGTAGTTGCAATTCTATGTGCTTGTCCTTCCTGACTGTGAGGTTAGCACAATGGAAGCTAATTACTCTGTTGGGTCAGAGGCCATTTACAGTAAAAAGGCAAACTGTGATAGAGGAGGAATCTCTTTTCACCTTCTGCCTGTAGGTTGCTGAGTGATGTCAGCTCTCATTCTGATTACATTAAGAGGATAATAGATGAAATGGCTTTATGCCTCTTTAGCATTATCAATAATACAATGGGACCTGGGACTGAAGCTTCATGAACACTCTCTCATTTTCTCACCTTTGATTATTCTCTCCCTCATGCTGCATGTATTGATCTGATACTCAACCTGTTGGCAATTGGAGGTCTAGAATTTCACCTGTTAATTACATTTCTTGTGGTTCCAAAACAGATCCATGCCATGAGGCGCCTGCAAACATAATGGGCATACTATGAATTTATAAGCTCCCGTATTCCCACCCTCATTTGAAGCTTTCTTAAAAAGTTTAAGTAGCAAGTTTTCCTATAACCCATTCTATAAAGAGACCACATTTTTAAATTTAGTGTAAGACTACATTATTGTGGTCTTACATTTGGTGTATTTAATGTGCTATTGTAAATCTGTTATTTAGAGATACAAGCCCAATTCCTTCAAGCAGCATTTACTGATTGCCTGCTTTTTGGAAAGCATTGTCCTACAAATAATACAAAGAGAAGAGCTATAAGGAACTACTGTGATTAGAGTTATACAATAAATTATGGATGATAAGAACTATAACTGAGCTTTAAACAAATTCTCTGAAAGTGTTGAAGAATGAAGATTAGTGAGTTAATTAAATTGTTACTCTAGAAAATAATTAAAAATCAAGACTGAGTAAACATCTTTCCTAGCACATGTTTTTGTCTGTCTTATGTACTGCTATTCTCATCATTATCCACTCATTTATCTAGATCTCAACCTGGAAGTTGCCTTTTGCAACATACAAGTCCAGGACTTACAACGAAAAGACCTGGACTCAAATTGTTTGACTTTGGGCTTGTGTTCATCATTCTAAATCTCAGTTTCCTCACACACAAAAAAAAATTGTGGATAATTATTATAACCAATTCTCTGATTGGTTTATATTAAGGATCAGATAAGATAAAGTGAGTTGTTGAGTTGATGTTAAAGTACCCATCTAATTCTTAACAAATATGAGGTCTTTTTATATTTCCATCTTCCAACATTTGTGCTTAGTCACTCATGTCAGACTCTTTGCGACTCTATGGACTGTAGCCCGCCAGGCTCCTCTGTCCTGGGAATTTTCCAGGCAAGAATACTGGACTGGGGTGTCATTTCCTCCTTCTGTGGATCTTCCTGACCCAGGGATTGAACCTGTGTCTCCTGTGTCTCCACTGCAGGCAGATTCTTTACCCACTGGGCCATCGAGGAAGCCATTTATACTATGTAGACTTTGCAATCATCATTATTTTAATTTAGCAATTCTTTTTTGGAATGGAGAATGAATGGGCAGTAGCAGCGACACCATTATGTAGTATTTCCATTGTACAAGTATGGTAGACATATGAATAAATAACTGCAGAAGCATATAAAGTAGCAAAATGTACCCAAATACTTGGGAAGTGATGAGTTGTGAAGAAGTATTTTCTTTGTTTCCAATATATTTTATTTAATAGTAAGTTTATATGGAACGTCCCTGGTAGTACAGTGGCTAAGACTCCATGCTCTCAACACAGGGGGCCCGGATTCAATACATGGTCAGGGAACTAGATCCACGTGCCACAACTAAGACCCAGAGCAGCCAAATAAATAAATATTTTAAAAATTTAGTAAGTTTATAAACTTAATTTTTAATATTGACTATATTTAGTAACTGGTTTTCAAAATTCCTGAAAAATTAACAATCAGTTCCTGCAAACCAGTTTGAAATAGTTCCATCTCACCACTATTTCTGTTGACATGCAAGCTCAATATACTGACAGTATATACTACACAGTATATAGTACATACTACAGTATATGGTATATACAGCAAAAAAACTCCTCACAAATCCTCCACAGTTCCTTTCATGGTGCTCATTTTTCTCTTTTGCAATTTGATGTTGTGAAACAGTGTTAGTTGCTCAGTCGTGCCCAACTCTCTGCGACCCTCTGGACTGTAGCCCATCAGGCAGGCTCCTCTGTCCATGGAATTCTCCAGGCAAGAATACTGGAGTGGGTAGCCATTCCCTTCTCCAGGGGATCTTCCTGACCCAGGGATCAAAGCTGGGTCTCCTGCATTGCAAGTAGATTCTTTACCATTTGAACCAAGCAGCTTGGCTTGCTGTTGTACACAAACACTTTTTGTAGGATATATATGAACACACTATTTCCTCCACTAGCCTGCAAGCTGCTTGAAGACAGCTACTCTGTCTCAAGAACCTGTATGCCCTCAAAATATAAAATGGAAGTGGACATAAGGAGACATTCCATAAATATAGAAATACATTTCTATTAACACATTAATGTTCCGCCCTTAACTGATCTGTTTGAACAACACCAAAATAACTACTTATGATTATTGTCATTATAAAACAGCGAAATCCAATTCAAAAGAGCTCAAGAAAAGAACGATCATTTTGGCCACACATAATTGAGAATTACACTGGGTGACTCAATTTAAAATCAAAGAAAGAGATGGAAGAAAGCCATGAGCTTGGGACCAATGTTTCCAGAATTTATTTGGCCCATCTCTGGTATCTTCTTGTTTCATTATAACCAATACAACTTTAGAAAAAAGTAACTCTGGCATTGTACACAATAGGTTTATTGATTCATTCCACAAATAATTATTATATATAGGTTCTCTGTCTGTTATTGTTCTTAAGGTTGTAAATAATAGCACAGTAAAAAAATGAAAGAGATGGACAGACAGACAGACAAGCTTCCTGTTATAATAGTTAATGGTCTAGTGATGATGAGACCAATACATAATACAATACAGTGGGAAAGGCTTTACACAAAGGAAAGTTTTGAGGTCTCAGGGGCACAGAAGAAAAACACCAAAATTAGCCTTCGGAAGTCAGCAAAGAATTCCAAGAGAATTACTGTCCAACCTGACCTCTAAGATATGACAAAGAGTCAGCCAGGTCAAGTTTGTTAAAGACTAACTTCCTTACTGATTTCAATTTTATGTTCTTCATTCTGGAAATATATTGCTCATATTTTAAAATATTTCCTGTGCAACAAGAGCTTTCAGCTAGAAATATGACCAAACCTAGTAATTTTTAGACTCATATAGGCAGAGGTCAAAGAACTGAATTCATTGTTCTTGTTCAGAAAAGATAGAAAAATTTCAACTTATTTGCTCTGATGAGAAGATATAATAAGTATAGTGAAAAGGTCCAAGCAAGCACTTGATATTTTTTCTTTTCCTGAACATAAAATCAATTTAGAAGAGGTTAAGATGGTAATGATGAAACATAAATTAACTTCACAGGCTCATCCTATAAACCATGTTGTTGGGGAAAACTTGAGCAGTATTAAACTACTTTTCCCCAAAATAAGATATCTTATATTCTTATTTAAAGATGCATTTGAAGAAAAGAACATTTATCAGAATCTTAACCTATTTCCTTACAAACTGCACGCATAGATGTTTTTCTCTACCAAATTAATTCTTTTATTCTCTTTTTACAGCAATCCCATCTTCTAGGTCAGAAAGGGGTTGAAAGGTGAGAGAAAAGAATTCTCAGAGAGAGTCTTGGGATTGAATAACCATTAGCTTATTCACTCCAGCTAGGAGAAGAGTAGGAATCCGACAGAGTTCATTCGTGACAAGAATGAACATCCCGTACAGAGGATTAACTTGATATAACAGCATTTCATCAAACCAACTTTGCAATATTCATGTGAGCAAAATCCCAACTATAATTTAACAGACCAAGCAAAGGAGGTGGATGATATACATTGAAACTGTGAGGACTGGCTATATTCCCTCTTAATTAACACACCTCAAGTGTGTTCATTGCATGATGAAGTTTGCTAAATTTGTGAACTCAAGGCAGAAATTGGCTGCTATATATCAGGTATGGTGCTAAGATTAGTCATTAAAATAATTATTTGAGAACTATACATTTTTACAAATAGGAATAATAGTGATATGGAAATAACTTTCTCTGTTTTGAGAGTCCATATCTCTGATAGAATTCAATACTATTTCTAAATCCAAAGCCTTTTTCACTTTCCCTGCCAGATATACAATAAAAATGGAAGAGATTAATGAATATGCAAGAATGCTTTTAGTCCAGTTCAGTTGCTCTGTCATGTCCAACTCTGTGTGACCCCCGTGAACTGCAACACTCCAGGCTTTCCTGTCCATCACCAACTCTTGGAGCTTGCTCAAACTCATGTCCATCGAGTCAATGATGCCATCCAACCATCTCATCTTCTGTCATCCCCTTCTCCTTTTGCCTTCAATCTTTCCCAGCATCTGGGTCTTTTCCAATGAGTCAGTTCTTTGTATCAGGTGGTCAAAGTATTGGAGCTTCAGCATCAGTCCTTCCAATGAATATTCAGGACTGATTTCCTTTAGGATGGACTGGTTTGATCTCTTTGCAGTCCAAGGGACTCTCAAAAGTCTTCTCCAACACCTCTGGTGAGTCCTCTCAATACCACAGTTCAAAAGCATCAATTCTTCAGCACTCAGCTTTCTTTATAGTCTGACTCTCACACCCATACATGACTACTGGGAAAATGCTTTAAATGTATTAAAGAATGCTTTAAACAATAATATTTTTCTCTGAAGCACCTCTTTCTAAAAGTATTTTTCTGTGAATTACCTAAAGTGGTGTTTCATGGTATTTCAGCAGATGGATGAGAATTCCTTTGCTAACCCTCCCAGAAAGGGTTAAATTATATGAGTCCCACTATCACAATAAATATATAAAATTGATATAAATCCCTATATGACATATATTCATATTAAAAGGTAGTTCTGTTGTAGAAAATGATAATTCTTGGATCGTCTCACTTTGAATGAATTGCTACAATTTCAATTAACCCTAAAAATGCAAGGTTTAGGGCTGCCAACCCCTCATGCAGTTAAATATCCATGTATAATATTTGACTCCCTCCAAACTTGACTATTAATAGCCCTTTCTTGATTAGAAAGCTTATAGATGTAAATATACAAATTCATCAAATTATAGATTTATTATAATCAACATTGCCATACCAATAATTTCATTGTAAATCCAAAGTTTAACTTCAAATTTGAATCAAACAATAACTTGTTAAGCTAGAGTTAGATTCAAGGTTAGTATTTATATAATTTCTAACTCTGTTTGAATACAAATTACCCATGACAGAAGAAAAGATTTCCTTTTAACTCTTCCTCATTAGTCATTTCAAAGAAGGCAATGGCACCCCACTCCAGTACTCTTGCTTGGAGAATCCCATGGCCGGAGGAGCCTGGTAGGCTGTAGTCCATGGGGTCGCTAAGAGTTGGACACGACTGAGCGCCTTCACTTTCACTTTTCACTTTCATGCATTGGAGAAGGAAATGGCAACCCACTCCAGTGTTCTTGCCTGGAGAATCCCAGGGACGGGGGAGCCTGGTGGGCTGTCGTCTATGGGGCTGCACAGAGTTGGACATGACTGAAGCGATTTAGCAGCAGCAGCATTAGTTATTTAAATAACCAATTTTCTAACTTCCTCAAAAATGGTACATTTTTGGAGTTTTCCAATTTATAGATAAGAAAAAAATGTAAATAAAAAGAGGAATAATAAAATCTTATGAAAATATATTTTATAGTATTTGAATTGCATGTTCTTAACATAATGAGCATTATTTAATTGTCAGCTAAAAGTGAAATAGGAGCTTAAAGTATCATGACTCACTTTTTTGTGGTCTTCACCATTCTGACTTATCTGAGGAACTTAAGAAGTTTAATCCACAATATATTTATATGATGTTAGATTAAGGTTTGTATTCAATTAAATTTGTTAATACTAAAGCACCTTCTGATTGAGTTCAGAGGATGGTAACATTTTTAGAGGAAATTCATACAGCATAGTTCTTAGCCTCATATGTATTTGATTCGCCTGGTGATATTAATATTTGGTGATATTAACATTTTGTAATAAAGTGACATTTCTAACACTGAGAGAAATCATATTATCTAGCTAATCCTCAGAACATTCATCAGAGTCAGGTTGCTGAGAAATATGAACTTTCAGTTTCTAAAAGGAAAGAACAGAGAATTTAAGCTATTTACCAAAATGATGACTACTAGCTATTCTGTTGGTGGGCATTAAATGCATTATTCTAGAGGTTAAGAAAAGGAACCTTCAGGATGGTTTAGGGATGAAATTTTGTAAAGAAACATTGAGGGTCTACTTAGAGCCTCCTTCAGACTTCTAAAGTTGACACACTGATACTATCTCCAATTTGAGAAGGACTCACTGCAGAGGGAAGCTTAATTGTTTAGTTTATGAATATGTTTCTTACTGATAGTTCTTCTCCAAAGTGAACTCCTGTCCATGTATCTACTTCTTCTTTTTTTTTTTTTTTTTGAAGACTCAATTTTCAAACTGGAAAAAAGCAACAGAAACTCGCCCCATCTGACACCTGTAGGCTCCAACAGAACTGAGTCTCTGATGTGCAGCTGTCACTACAGTGGTCTTGCTAAGCTTGGAAAATCACACTATGAAGTAATAACTCAAGTAAGACTAGGGATGTAGCTCTGAACCTGACTAGAAAGTCCTTAGGAGAATTATCAGGGACAATGTCTGTACAAATATGAACACAGATGCAGCGCTGTTGCAGCCTAATACATCCTTGGCCACAGTGAAGCCTTTGGTGCCTATCATGTGAGGTAGCTCGATAGGAGAGGGAAGTGACATAGACAGCAGGAGAAACCTCTTTACTGCTGTTGGGGATCCCCCCCCCTTCCCAAATCACCAAGGATGTGGAGTCATCATTGACTACCTAGATACTGCCAAATTCTTCCATATCCCACTCACTGCTGAATGGGGAGCTAATCTAACTGCAGCTCAGATGACTTAAAAGGGAAGCGAGAGCCAGGCTGCAGCCAGGAGCTGGAGAACAAGAAAACTGCAAAAGAGAAATTGACTGATAAGAAAATAGATAGGTGATCATACAAAGCGATGCATGAGAACAAGAAGTCAGCCAGCCTTTTGTGGTATACTAGAAAATATACAGGTTGGGGACCTAAAATTTATTTATTATTTTTAAATGCAGGGGCTACATGGTATCTGGGGATTGTACACACATGACCTTTAACTTCAGAGAGAGAAAAAACAAGTAAGGGCATTCCTTTTTCAGGAGATGTCTGTGTTGTTGTTTGTTTATATTAATCTTCATCTCCGAGGCTCCAGGGGCAGAGAACAGTGCAAGGGAAGAAAGAGAAACATGAGGAAACCTCTGCACTGGGGAAAGGTAAGAAATCCAAAGAGCCTGATTACAGGGGAGTGAACTCAAACAAAAACTTCCACCCTTAGAAACAACAAAACATCACAGAAAATGGCCTTCCCTATTTTTTTTTATTATTTTATTATTTTATTTTATTTTTTATTTTACTTTACAATTCTGTATTGGTTTTGCCATACATTGACATGAATCCACCACGGGTGTACATGTGTTCCCAAACATGAACCCCCCTCCCACCCCCCTCCCCACAACATCTCTCTGGGTCATCCCCGTGTACCAGCCCCAAGCGTGCCATATCCTGCATCGGACATAGACTGGCAATTCGATTCTTACATGATATTATACATGTTTCAATGCCTTTGTCTCTTTTTTCTCCCTGCAGTAGACTTAAGTTTCCAGCTCTCTCACTGTTCTACTTCCTCTGGTACCCATAGACCTTTACACAAAGACACAGCCATTCTGGTGGAGGACCTGCAACCTGCCCTCTATACTGAACAGAGAGTAGGGGGTTCAGTTTCACAAGTGCTGAGTCACTTCAATTGTGTCCAGCTCTCTGCGACCCTGAGGACTGTAGCCCACCAGGCTCCTCTGTCCATGGGGATTCTCCAGGCAAGGATACTGGAATGGTTGCCATGCCCTCCTCCAGGGGATCTTTCCAACCCAGGGATCGAACACTTGTCTTTTATGTCTCCTGCATTGGCAGGCGGGTTCTTTCCTCCTAGTGCCACCTGGGAAGTCCATGAGGAGTCATCATTTTGTAGGTTCCAGCTAAAAAACAAATAATAACAAACAACTCTAGCTCTCTTACTGTTATCGTCAACCAACCATGTCTTCTACTTTCCTTTTATGGAGAGAAGTTCTCTTCCCTAAAGCTTCCTGGTATTCTGACTACATGCGAGCCCTTCCATTTGCTAAACACAGCTGTTTCCTTTCGCACGAATGGACCTGGAGCTCATCATACTAACTGAAGTAAGTCAGAAGGAGAAAGACAAATCCCATATGCTATCACTTATACGTGGACTCTCAAATATGACACAGGTGGACTTATCTATGAAACAAAAACAGGCTCAGAGACATAGAGAACAGATCTGTGGTTGCCATGGGGGAGGAATGATGAATTGGGAGTTTGGGGTTAGTAGATGCAAACTATTATGTGGAGGATGAATAAGCAACAAGGTCCTTGTATAGCACAGAGAACTATATTCAATACTCTATGATAAGCCATAATGGAAAAGAATATATATAGTATATATATGTATGTATATATATATACACACACATACATATGTATGTATAACTGAATCACTTTTCTGTACAGCAGAAATTAACACAGCATTGAATCAACTATACTCAATAAAAACAAAACAAAAACATAGTTGCTTCAAGTTGAAAACATATCTCTAATGGGATAGAATGCATCCTTCTAAAGTACTTGAAATGGGAAAAAGGAAGAAAACAATAGTCCTTTTGCCATGCTATTGAGAAAGCTGTGTATCAATATTTTTTATGTCTAGAGGAAAGTACATTTATTTGCTGACCTTTGGAAAGTCTCCATTAGCTGCTCTATTTTCAGATGGGAAGAATGTAGGAGAAGCTTAACCTGAAGCTCTATTATGATGAGAACTGGCCTGCCCTGAAGCCAGGAAGTTTCTCCAGACTCAGCTCCTCGTCTATCAAATGGGGACAGGCTGCAGTGTTGATTATAGGCAATGGGTCTGAAAGACGGAGCTCAGTGTAATAAGATGAGCATTCATGATACACGGTGAGATATGGGGATGACTTTATTTTCTCTTATCAGGGAAATGAAAAAGATGCCCTCCTAACTGCAGCTCTACACTGTATTTATTCTATTCAATGATTTTTAAAAAATTTTTTCTTTTTTGGCTATACCACTCAGCATGTAGTGTCTTAGTTCCCAGACCATGGATAGGACCTGTGCCCCTTGCAGCAGAAGCTCAGAGTCTTAACCACTGGGCCACCAAGGAAGTCTGGTCTACTCAGTGATTTTGCATGGGTGTGTCTGTGTGTGGGTAACATGCCTCTCCACCCAGGGGTACCAGCCACCATACCCCACACACCACCCTTTTCAAAAATGAGAATGGACAGATTCATGTAGCAAGAACAACAGTTCCTACCCCATGTAAATAGAGGAATAAAGGTCATGAGGAAGAAAGGGAGGGGATTGCAATCTATCTACTATGAGCAATAAAGCTCAAATATTTAAAAAACAAAATACAACATCTACTATGCCATGTGGTCAAGAAAAATCTAGCTATATTATTTTTCCAAATATATATGTATCTTCTCTTTGTGAAGTAAATATCTACATTTTTATATAAAATTAGCTATCAGTAAAGCACATTAACTACACTGCTGTTGGTGTTAGTCAAGATAGTCAGCTCCATTTTCAGCTACTAGAAAAATTTTTTCAAGGAATAGTTAACTATGGAGATGCCTGCAAAAATGCATTGTATCGAATTTTCCCCATTGAGTACATTGAGATCCTTATCTTAACTTTACTGCTCTGTTATAATTGTATCGACTATAAATCTGGCTAAACTTGCAGAATAAATAAAACCATTTATTTCATTTTGGGAAAGGCAAATGTTTTTATTTTTCTAACGCTTCCACTTATTGATTTACTCTGTATTTGCTTTCCATGTGTTTGTAAAAAAAAAATTTTTTCATTATGTACATGGTGCTCCAACAAAATCCATCGTCATTTTTCTTTCAATTTAGATAGGTCATATGATTTTTATTCTTCCATTAAGTGGACTGGAGTACTCCTGGCCAGAGAGCTGTGATTTATTACCGACTGAAGCAGCTTTGTTGGGTAAGTTCACAAGCTGGTTCTCTTTAATATCCTATTGTGCATGCCATCTGGGCCTGCTGTTCTCAGTGCACTCAGTTTTTCAAATATTCCCTCACCTGTTTTTTTTTTTTTAAGATATGCTGCTATTTTGCTAAGCAACTTGTTAACCTTGATTATTTATCTATCCTCCTTTTCAGAAGGTAGAGAGTATAAAAATAACAAATGATCCTAAATCAGTATCCTGGACATTTTCAGAAGTTATTCATTTTGTTGGAGACTAGTTTATTCCCCTCATGAAACTATCAATACATCTTGACAAACACTGAAATAGACTATATGGAAGTTACCTTTCTACTTTCTTTCCCTACACAACTAGAAAGAGCAAACACTTCTATTTTCTCTGTCTAATGCAAACCTCTTTTTGTTTATCGAGAAAGAGACAAAGTACTCAGGTGTCATGAGTCAAAAGATGTTATACAGTGGCCCTCCATCCATGGATTCAACCAATCTCAGATCAAAAATACATGTTTTTTTTCCTTTTAATTTCCAGAAACTTTCAAAATGCAACATTTGAATTTTCCACACACCAGCCACTATTTACAGACTTTTCATATGGTGCTAGTGGTAAAGAATCCACCAGCAAGAGACGGGTTTGATTCCTGGGTTGGGAAGAGTCCCTGGAGAAGGACATGGCAACTCCCTCCAGTATTCTTGCCTGGGAAGAGGATCCTGGTGGGTTATAGTCTATTGGGTCACAAAACATCAGACACGACTGAGCGTCTGAGCAGCAGCTACTATTTACGAAACATTTACATTGTATTGGATGTTATGAATAATCTAGATATTATTTAAACTACACAGGAGGATGTTAGATTTAACAAATACAAATACTACACAAATTATAAAAGGGACTTGAGCACCTGTGGATTTTGTTGTCTGTGGAGGTTCCTAGAGCCAGTCACCCAGAGATACCAAGGGACGACTGTACAGCAAGCAGACTAAACAAAATAAGTAACTGGACGTTATCGTATATTGGAAGTTGTAAAGATCAGGATGAAAGATAAAGAGGATAGGTGGGGTTGGACCAGAGGTGAGAGTGATTTGGAAGACCTCACCAAGAGGAGGCTTAAAACATTGAAGTAGCTGAAGGAGCTTAGGAGACTTCCTGCGAGAAGTACTTCCAGGTAGCTTCAGGCCATGCAAAGCCATTAAGGCAGGAATGTGCCTGACACCTTCGCAGAGAGCAAGAAGCCAGTGTGGCTGAGGCAGAGAGAAGGAAGGAGAAGAGGGGGCCACCTATTCCCAATGGCCCTGTGGCTGGTGAAGGACCGAGACTAGGCTGTGGCCTAGGTGTCAGGACAGAGTGAGCACCATCAGTAATGCCGCTTCAAGGCGGGGTGGGAGGGGGCACCTGAAGGACAGAAACATTCTCTGCTAATGAGTTTAAATAAAGTGGGAGCTATCATTCTTGAGTTCCCATCTAAACTTTATTTTCAATATGAGTAAAAAAAAAAGAGGATAAAATACTGGTGGACTACAGTTCATGGGGTCGCAAAGAGTCAGACACAACTTAGCGATTTAATAACAACAACAAATCCAAAACAACATCAGAAATTTTAGTCTTAAGCCTATACCCACTGTGTATAAGAAAATGTCATTGATAGTTTTTAAATTACCCAATAAATTTTACATTATCCAAGATCTTTAAACTACACTATTTAGTGGCCTACAAGGTGAGTCATCATTCTCTACTTCTAAACTTGAATAATGACAATCTCTTAATTTTGCTGAAAATTAAATTTAAAGAATACCAATCTTTCAATTAGTCCCATTGATCTTTTATCCCATAAATCTTATTTTAAAAAGTTTCCTATCAATGAATATCCTCTTGTAGGATTTAGCAGAAAAATACTAAGTAATAAGTACCAAAGTAATGTTAGCATAAATCCAGAAATAGTTTATCATATTAGGATGCTCAGTCTTTTTCTGGCCATGTGTACTTATGATTATAATTTAACATAATACAGATATAAATATACTTTTGCCATCAGATTTGCTGGGGTTCATTTGCCAAAATTAAATATATTAGTGAAAATAAACTTGCAGAAACTCTAGTTCCACCGTCTATTTTTGACTTTCAACTCTTAGATGGGATCAAATTTTCACTGGACTAACAATCACAAATTCCAGAGACAAAAGCAGCACTTAGGATAGACAGGAAGAAGCTATCAGAATCCAGGGACAAGACCAGAAATGATCCAGATCCCCTGGCAGTGTGGAAGCTCTACATATATTGTTGTGGGAACCTCTCATATCACAGAGATAGGATGGAACTAGCTCAATGCATTGATGATGCTCAGCAAGCACAGTACCTTCATGCTCCATCAGGCACACACGGTCAGGAGAGATTTGTTGCTCTAGGAGATCACTTCCCAAATAGTGCATGGATGATCCAGAAAACCTTGATGCAAAAATCGAAGGTTAAATAACAGCCATTTGAACTTAGGTAGCTGAGTATTTCGGCTTCAGCTTATCAATCAATAAGTTGGAATAATTACATCTTCAGTGCCAATAGCAAAATGCTGTCACAAAGATGAAATAAGCCAATGAATTTAGAAAATTTTATATCCATTTTAAATAAATTATTAATGCTAGTAATAATAAGTATGACTACTCAATAAAGAAGAATAATTAAACTTGAGATGTGAGAAGGTGATTCTGTATATGTGTCTGCTGTGCCCGACTCTTTGTGACCCCATGGACTGTAGTCCACCAGGCTCCTTTATCCATGGGATTCTCCAGACAAGAATACTGGAGTGGTGTCATTTCCTTCTCCAGGAGATCTTCCCGATCCAGGGATCGAACCAGCATCTCCTGCCTTGGATGGCAGGTTCCTTATCACTGAGTCACCTGGGAAGCCCCTGATTCTATATAAGACCATAATTAATTCATCATGTATTGAATATTCATGTTTATGTTCCTTCCTTTTAAGATTATTCTAGGAATAACTGTCTCTGACCTCCTATTGTGTATACCAACAAGCAAAGGTATTTAAAAGTAGGAGTGTGATGTGTTATCTTCACATATAACCTATAGCATTTGAAAGAAGCATGTCAAGAATTTTGCTTTCCTCTAATAAAAACTAAAAGATATTTGACTTTTAAATAAGTCTGTGGGAGGATAAAAGAAGAAATAAAATTATTTAAGATGAGCAATATTTTTAAAAAAGTAAACAGTGCTTCATGCTGTGTAGGAAGAGAAAAAGATATATTAATAGTTAGTTTACTTAAATTTTGCTTGGCTAAATTATAAAAACATCAAAACATCAAATCAAAGTAACATTTTAAAGACCCAGCTTCACCTTACAAACTGAAAATAACTAACAGGCCAAATAAGGAACATTTATGAATTGCATGGATTATTAAAAGGGCACAGTATTTCCTGCTTGCACTCCCATACAAAAATAAGGGCATTTTTTTATCTTCACTCAAGAGGAAAGGGGCAAAGTGGTAGATAATATTATAAAGGAACAATTTATAAAACAAAAACAAAAATAAAATAGATTAAACTCAGTTATTAAATGAAATTTATACAACTAAAGCTCTTAAAGTGATCTAACATCCCTCTTGGCTATTATAAAAATTACATAGCCTACCTTTGTCTGACAGTCCATTAAATGAATAAAAATGTCTTTTGCGAGTACCATTAGTTTTAGTAGCAGAAAATCCTAAAGAAGTGCATAAGTGTATTTCACTGAATGAATTCAATATGAGGGTAGGGTCTTTACATTTTTAAGACAAGCCTGAGATCACAGTTAACAACAACAAAATAATTCCAAGGTATATGTGTGAAATAGTCTTACTAATCTCAGTTGCCCCTTTCTCAGTGTTCCTATACCTAAAATATTCAAATTTGCCTTGCTTTACAGCTAAGATTTTGCTTTGTGTCTTCTGGTCATTTACCTTCAGTCTGATACTACTATTCTCTCGCCACAGTAATACTACCTGGAGAATTTTTTTAAAACAAAACAGGACCATAATTTTTCAGTTCTAGTTGGTGATTTTCTGTCTACTAGGGAGGCTTTATATTGTAGGGGATAGAGTCTGAATTGAAATAATGGTTATACTATTCATTATTTTCACAAACTTGTGAATTTTCTTACATTCTGTGAACTTCATTTCCACATCTGTAAAGCAAAGAACTAAAGAGCCTTTTGATGAAAGTGAAAGACGAGAGTGAAAAAGTTGGCTTAAAACTCAACATTCAGAAAACTAAAATTATGGCATCTGTTCCAATTGCTTCATGGCAAATAGATGGGGAAGCAATGGAAACAGTGACAGACTTTAATTTTGGGGGCTCCAAAATCACTACAGATGGTGACTAAAGCCATGAAATTAAGAAACGCTTGCTCCTTGGAAGAAAAGTTATGTCCAACCTAGACAGCATATTCAAAAGCAGAGACATTACTTTGTCAACAAAGGTCCATCTAGTCAAAGCTTTGGTTTTTCCAGTAGTCATATATGGATGTGAGAGTTGGACTATAAAGAAAGCTGAGCACCGAGGAACTGATGCTTTTGAACTGTGGTGTTGGAGAAGACTCTTGAGAGTCCCTTGTACTGCAAGGAGATCCAACCAGTCCATCCTAAAGGAAATCAGTCCTGAATATTCATTGGAAGGACTGATGCTGAAGCTAAAACTCCAATACTTTGACCACCTGATGAGAAGAACTGACTCATTGGAAAAGATCCTGATGCTGGGAAAGACTGAAGACGAGAGGAAAAGGGGATGACAGAGAATGAGATGGTTGGATGGCATCACTGACATGGTGGATGTGAGTTTGAGTAAACTCTGGGAGTTGGTGATGGACAGGGAGGCCTGGTGTGCTGCAGTCCATGGGGTCGAAAACAGTCGGTCATGACTGAGTGACTGAAATGAAACTGAAACTGAAAGTTGCTGCAAGAATTAGAAACAGCACAGTTAAATCTGTTTACGCAATGCCTGACATGTATTAGGCCTAAAACAAAAGGCACCATTTATATTTTATTGCATTTCTACAATTAAGTTTTAAAGACTCATTATTTGGACCTAGTAAGTATAACCGAGGAAAAATCGTGATACCTTACAACTTTCCAATATAAAACACTAAAACTTTTTCACATTTATTATCTCAGTTATTTCTCACAAAAGAAAGAAAGAGAAAACAACAGCAAGGTAAACAACAAAGATGCTGTTTTGCTTTAGAAGGGGGAAGCAGGGGTTCAATGGGTGGTTCAAATCACCACCATCTAGCAGATCAAGGAGGAAAATTAATTTCTTGTGTCACTGAATGCTCTCAATAGTGTTATTGGAAACAGCAGACAGCTAGGGATTTTCTAGTCTTCTCTTTCAAAATTTTCCTTATTTCATTTGATGACAACATTATCCTTCCATGTACCTGACACCATACATCTTGGAGTCACTCTTCATTCACCTCTATACTACCTTCATATATTACATTTACTCAGTCAGGATTAAAAAAAAACAAAAAACAAAAAAAAACTTCTAAATATCTCCAGATTTCTGCTAATTCTCACTACCAGCCCTGGTGATCTGAATTTCTGTACTGTTGCCACCTGGCACCCTAGCCATACTCAGTTCTCAACGCAGCAGCCAGAAGTGAAAATGTTAGTCACTTAGCTGTGTCCGACTCTTCGGGTCCCCATGGACAGTAGCCCACCAGGCTCCTCTGTCCATGGAATTCTCCAGGCAAAGATACTGGAGTGGGTTGCCATTCCCTTCTCCAGGGGATCTTCGTGACCCAGAGATTGAACCCAGGTCTCCAGCATTGCAGGCAGATTCTCAATCTTCTGAGTCACTATAGCAGCCAGAGTGACTTTTTAATGATATAAGGGAGATCACGTGACTTTTCTCTTGAAACTTTCTAATGACTCTTCTTTTTTTAATCCCAAGTAACTAGTAGTCTACAAGTCTTTACATTATCTGACCCTGCTTAATTCTCTTCTCTCTCTTTAGTTTTCTTAACTCAAGCGAAACCTTATATTAGCCAAACCCCTCTCTGTGATCCCATGCAAGGCCCTCTGGGAATGCTCTTTCCTCAGTATTCTCATAGACAATTTCTTCACTTTTTTCACATCTTTGCTAAAACATCACTTTCTCAATGGGACTTATCCCTGACCTCCCAATATAAAATTGGGATTCATCCCCAGGCTCTTGTGATCCCCCTGCCCTGATCTATGTATCTTTCTATAGTGCTTTTCTCCTTCTAACACAATATGTAATTTATTTATTAAACATATTGGTTACACACTGATTCCCCCCACATTAAAATTCAGGCTCCACAAGGGTAAGGAATTTTTGCCCTAATAGGTCCAAAGGATGTAGACGGGTGACCAGCACAGAAACATGTGCCACCTAAATGAATACTGTCTTCTGCCTGCCATCTCACTTTTAGAACGAAAGACTGACCACCTCTTCCCCACACGTGCACACACACTTGATTACTTATGATAGACCCACTGCTCCTGGGCATTCATTACACCGTAGCTCAGTGGTTCTCAAAATACTGTCCAGGTATCAAAACTTGTCTAGGTCAAATTACAAAGGATTATTGATTAGAAGAATAAATTCCTCACTATCCCTCCAGAAAAGCTATATTAGAATTCCTGGGAGTCAATCCCACTTGCACACTGGTGTTTGAGACCATTAGCTAGCCTTCCCTCATTTCCCCATCAGGTTTTCTTCCATCTCAGCCAAGTTTTTCTTGCGAAACTCTAAAAACAAGCATCGCCTAAAGTGCCAATAATTGAAAGACCCACCAGAGCCATTTGCTCCCACCTCCCATATTCTGCTCCAGAAAATGGAAAGCACTGATGGGGGTGGAGACAAAGGTGCTAAAGTCTAAGCATTCTTAGTTTATGACAGAAGGAAAAACGTGTCACAATCTTGTCACTTGTCCCTTTACAAATAACTTCTTGTATTATTGTTTTTGTACTCTTTTGGTTTTTATTTATTTATTTTTTATTTTATTATTTTTTTATTTCACTTTACAATTCTGTATTGGTTTTGCCATACATTGACATGGTTTTGCCATACATTGACGGGTGTACATGCGTTCCCATAAATCATGCTAGCTGGGAGCTGTTTTCTTTTACGTCCTCCTCCAGCCCTTCCCATCCCTACCACCATCTTAGGAAAACCTGCAGGGGACCCTTCGACCAGCCTGCTCAGACCTGGGAAAGTGGCCTGCTCTTTTCCTCAGCTCTGATTCTCTTTGCCTCATCTCATCACTGTACTAGTGAAACACGATGAGAAGATGAGGTGCTAGGCAGAGATGAAAGGTGCTAAGAACAATTTCAGTTCCTGGACCAGGAGCATGTGCTTCTGGCTCAGACGGTAAAGTGTCTGTCTACAATGCGGGAGACCCGGGTTCAATCCCTGGGTTGGGAAGATCCCCTGGAGAAGGAAATGGCAATCCACTCCAGGACTATTGCCTGGAAAATCCCATGGACAGAGGAGCCTGGTAGGCTACAGCCCAGGGGGTTGCAAAGAGTCGGACACAACTGCGCGACTTCACTTTCACTTATAAGTCTTTAGCTCATACCCATGAAGAGGTCTTTAGCTCATACCAATGATGTTGGGTTTTTTTGGGGGGGGTGTCCAAAAACTTCCTAAAGTTAATTTGCAGAATGCATTTCTTATATTCCTTGTTTTTATGGAAGCAGAGTACTTCTTCAAATTCTCAAGACATTCTGAAAATCAAAAAAGTTAAAAGTCACTTCCTTCAGGACTCAAGGTTTGATGATGATAAACGTCCTCATTGGAAATCTTCTTTGTATAAACAAAAGGGAACCCTCTTACACTGTTGGTGGGAATGCAAACTAGTACAGCCACTATGGAGAACAGTGTGGAGATTCCTTAAAAAACTGGAAATAGAACTGCCTTATGACCCAGAAATCCCACTGCTGGGCATACACACTGAGGAAACCAGAAATGAAAGAGACACATGTACCCCAATGTTCATCGCAGCACTGTTTATAATAGCCAGGACATGGAAACAACCTAGATGTCCATCAGCAGATGAATGGATAAGAAAGCTGTGGTACATATACACAATGGAGTATTACTCAGCCATTAAAAAGAATACATTTGAATCAGTTCTAATGAGATGGATGAAACTGGAGCCGATTATACAGAGTGAAGTAAGCCAGAAAGAAAAACACCAATACAGTATATTAACACATATATATGGAATTTAGAAAGATGGTAATGATGACCCTGTATGCGAGACAGCAAAAGAGACACAGATGTGTAGAGCGGACTTTTGGACTCTGAGGGAGAGGGAGAGGGTGGGATGATTTGGGAGAATGGCATTGAAACATGTATACTATTATGTAAGAAATGAATCGCCAGTCTATGTTCGATGCAGGATACAGGATGCTTGGGGCTGGTGCATGGGGATGGTCCAGAGAGATGATATGGGGTGGAAGGTAGGAGGGAGGTTCATGTTTGGGAACTCACGTACACCAGTAGTGGATTCGTGTCAGTGTATGGCAAAACCAATACAGTATTGTAAAGTAAAATAAAGTAAAATAAAAAAAGAATAGAAAAAAAAAGTGTAATCTTTGTTCCTATTTGCCTCACAAAACCATGATAATATCCTTATCAGTTCAGTTCAGTCACTCAGTCGTGTCCGAATCTTTGCAACCCTATGAATCGGAGCACGCCAGGCGTCCCTGTCCATCACCAACTCCCAGAGTTCACTCAGACTCACCTCCATCGAGTCAGTGATGCCATCCAGCCATCTCATCCTCCGTTGTCCCCTTCTCCTCCTGCCCCCAATCCCTCTCAGCATCAGTCTTTTCCAATGAGTCAACTCTTCGCATGAGGTGGCCAAAGTACTGGAGCTTCAGCTTTAGCATCATTCCTTCCAAAGAAATCCCAGGGTTGATCTCCTTCAGAATGGACTGGTTGGATCTCTTTGCAGTCCAAGGGACTCTCAAGAGTCTTCTCCAACACCACAGTTCAAAAGCATCAATTCTGTGGTACATATACACAATGGAGTATTACTCAGCTGTTAAAAAGAATACATTTGAATCAGTTCTGATGAGATGGATGAAACTGGAGCCAATTATACAGAGTGAAGTAAGCCAGAAAGAAAAACACCAATACAGTATACTAACACATATATATGGAATTTAGAAAGATGGCAATGATGACCCTGTATGCGAGACAGCAAAAAAGACACAGATGTGTATAACGGACTTTTGGACTCAGTGGGAGAGGGAGAGGGTGAGATGACTTGGGAGAATGGTATTGAAACATGTATAATATCATGTAAGAATCGAATTGCCAGTCTATGTCCGATGCAGGATATGGCATGCTTGGGGCTGGTACGCGGGGATGACCCAGAGAGATGTTGTGGGGAGGGGGGTGGGAGGGGGGTTCAGGTTTGGGAACGCATGTACACCCATGGTGGATTCATGTCAATGTATGGCAAAATCAATACAGAATTGTAAAGTAAAATAAAAAATAAATAAATTAAAAAAAAAAGCATCAATTCTTCGGTGCCCATCTTTCTTCACAGTCCAATTCTCACATCCATACATGACCACTGGAAAAACCATAGCCTTGACTAGATGGACCTTTGTTGGCAAAGTAATGTCTCTGCTTTTCAACATGCTATCTAGGTTGGTCATAACTTTTCTTCCAAGGAGTAAGCATCTTTTAATTTCATGGCTGCAGTCACCATCTGCAGTGATTTTGGAGCCCAAAAGAATAAAGTCTGACACTGTTTCCACTGTTTCCCCATCTATTTCCTATGAAGTGATGGGACCAGATGCCATGATCTTCGTTTTCTGAATGTTGAGCTTTAAGCCAACTTTTTCTCTCTTCTCTTTCACTTTCATCAAGAGGCTTTTTAGTTCCTCTTCACTTTCTGCCATAAGGGTGGTGTCATCTGCATATCTGAGGTGATTGATATTTCTCCCGGCAATCTTGATTCCAGCTTGTGTTTCTTCCAGTCCAGCGTTTCTCATGATATACTCTGCATAGAAGTTAAATAAGCAGGGTGACAATATATAGCCTTAATGTACTCCTTTTACTATTTGAAACCAGTCTGTTGTTCCATGTCCAGTTCTAACTGTTGCTTCCTGACCTGCATATAGGTTTCTCAAGAGGCAGGTCAGGTGGTCTGGTATTCCGATCTCTTTCAGAATTTTCCACAGTTTATTGTGATCCACACAGTCAAAGGCTTTGGCATAGTCAATAAAGCAGAAACAGATGTTTTTCTGGAACTCTCTTGCTTTTTCCATGATCCAGCGGATGTTGGCAATTTGATCTCTGGTTCTTCTGCCTTTTCTATTACCAGCTTGAACATCTGGAAGTTCACAGTTCACATATTGCTGAAGCCTGGCTTGGAGAATTTTCAGCATTACTTTACTAGCATGTGAAATGAGTGCAATTGTGCGGTAGTTTGAGCATTCTTTGGCATTGCCTTTCTTTGGGATTGGAATGAAAACTGACCTTTTCCAGTCCTGTGGCCACTGCTGAGTTTTCCAAATTTGCTGGCATATTGAGTGCAGCACTTTCATGGCATCATCTTTCAGGATTTGAAATAGCTCAACTGGAATTCCATCACCTCCACTAGCTTTGTTTGTAGTGATGCTTTCTAAGGCCCACTTGACTTCACATTCCAGGATGTCTGGCTCTAGGTGAGTGATCACATCATCATGCTTAACTGGGTCGTGAAGATCTTTTTTGTACAGTTCTTCTGTGTATTCTTGCCACCTCTTCTTAATATCTTCTGCTTCTGTTAGGTCCATACCATTTCTGTCCTTTATCGAGTCCATCTTTGCATGAAATGTTCCCTTGGTATCTCTAATTTACTTGAAGAGATCTCTAGTCTTTCCCATTCTATTGTTTGCCTCTATTTCTTTGCGTTGATCACTGAGGAAGGCTTTCTTATCTCTTCTTGCTATTCTTTGGAACTCTGCATTCAGATGCTTATACCTTTCCTTTTCTCCTTTGCTTTTTGCTTCTCTTCTTGCTTTTTTGCACTTCTTTCCCATGGGGATGGTCTTGATCCCTGTCTCCTGTACAATGTCACGAACCTCATTCCATAGTTCATCAGGCACTCTATCTATCAGATCTAGGCCCTTAAATCTATTTCTCACTTCCACTGTATAATATAAGGGATTTGATTTAGGTCATACCTGAATGGTCTAGTGGTTTTCCCTACTTTCTTCAGTTTAAGTCTGAATTGGGCAATAGGAGTTCATGATCTGAGCCACAGTCAGCTCCTGGTCTTGTTTTTGTTGACTGTATAGAGCTTCTCCACCATTGGCTGCAAAAAATATAATCAATATGATTTCAGTGTTGACCATCTTTAATTCTGTTCATTGTTAACATGCACCATCAGGTCAAGGAAACAGGTCTGTGCTTTAACTTCTCCTTTCTGAGATTAAAGTGTGAAGAAACAGAGAATCCTAGTGTCTATACATGTACTGAGCAATGCTTTGGTTCCAAGCTCAGAATCTATCACCAAACACTCAAACAACATCAATCCTAGAACTCATCTTTTAAAAATTATTTGGTAATGGGAAATATGAGACATCCTTTTTCAAAATCAAAATTTATCTTATGTATATAAATTCCTTCTTTGATTTATAAAATAAATTTAATCTGCGTATTTTACTTTCTATTTATTTCCTAGCAGCACATTAGATTTTAAAGTAATCTGAGGCTTTGATTAGGAAGGAAATTTTGAGAAGGAATTTGCATTTAACTTCATTTTTAAAAATTTGAAAGCAAATACAAATTTTCATCATACTGAAACATTTAGAATAATGCCAATAATAAATTATCATTATTTTCTCTTAATTCCTTCATGGACAAATGTTATTTTTTATTTCCTCTGTTGTTCAAGATGTGGTATGGGTTATTAACAAACATTAAAAAATGCAAAGATGTGTCTTGCCTCCCAGAGGCTTACAATTTTGAAAGGTGAATGAGACAAATATACCCATAATTACAAAGTAGAGCATAATGGGTATGATATACAGTACAGACAGCAGATATGAGAGTTCACCAAAAGAGAACTATCATTGTGTTATAAGGTATTTGTGGAATGTCCCACCGAAAGAGAAAGAGGATTGTTACTTAATTATAACCATAATGCTCACTGGGCAATTTTATTATTCAGTGTTGATCAGAATCATTTATAAATTTTGGATAAATTTGATAATATACTTTTATAAGACATAAATAACATGGCAATTAGATGCTTAAAGTTTTTGGTAAAGATTTAGTTAATTAATCAACTAGTGTTGAAACATTCACCAGCCCTCTGCTGAACTGGAAAATGAACGTTGGAAGAAAGCCAAGTATTTGATGTAGAACAAGTTCCAATGGTTCAGTGTCCACCCAGAAAAAGAAGCAGTTTCAGGCACACACACAAAAATGTTTCAAAGTGAGCTTCAAACTTAACACAAAGGCAAATAATTATAGCTTACAGTTTGTAGTCAACACCTGCTGTGATACAGGAATTGCAAAGTCCTTTGAGTCTCCTTCAAAACACCATTTGTGAACTTTGAGCTCTAGAAAACTGAATAAAGAGCTTTTTCATTTACAAGTCTCATTAATTTTGAATATTAGAAATTCATATATACATAGCATGTGTAAAATATGTATAGCTGTTGGGGGGAATGTACTTTAGGGCAGCCACTATGGAAAACAGCTTTTGGGTGAGGGCTTCCCTGGTGGCTCAGATAGTAAAGAATCCACTTGCAACATGGGAGACCTGGGTTCTATCCCTGAATTGGGAAGATCCCCTGGAGGAGGGCATGGCAATCCACCCCAGTATTCTTGCCTGGAGAATCCCCATAGACAGAGGAGCCTGGCAGGCTGCAGTCCGTGTGGTTACGAAGAGTTGGACATGACTAAGGGAAGGTACATTACTGCAGCCACTATGGAAAACAGCATGGAGTTTCCTTAAAAAACTAAAAATAGAACTACCATATGATCCAGCAATCCTACTGCTGCCCATATATCCAGGAAAGATGAAAACTCTAATTCAAAATGCTGCATGTACCCCAATGTTCATAACAGTACTACTTACAATAACCAAAACATGGAAGCAACCCAAGTGCCCATCAGCACATGATTGGCGTAAGATGAGGAGCATTGCTCAGCCATGAAAAAGAATAAAATATTGCCATTTCAGCAGATGGCATTGAACCTAGAGAATATTATGCTTAGTGAAATCACTCAGCCATAGAAAGAGAAACATTATGTAATAGCACTTATATGTGGGAAACAAAAAGTAATCCAAATGAATCTATATACAAAACAAAAACAAACTCAGTTCCCTTTATGGTTACCAAAGGGGAAAGGGAGGTGGGCTGGCAAGATAAACTTGGACCGTAGGATTTACTGATAGAAACTACTATATATAAAATAAGTAAACAACAGGAATTTACTATATAGCACAGGGACCATAACCTAAACGAACCTCAGATATGCAGATAATACCACTCTAATGGCAGAAAGTGAAGAGGAACTAAAGATGAAGAGGAACTCTTGATGAAGGTGAAAGAGGAGAGTGAAAAAGAGTGAAAAAGTTGGCTTAAAACTCAACATTTGAAAACTAAGATCATGGAATCCAGTCCCATCACTTTATGACAAATACATAGGGAAAAAGTGGAAACAGTGACAGATTTTATTTTCTTGGCCCCAAAATAACTGTGAATGGTGACTGAAGCCATGAAATTAAAGGCCACTTGCTCCTTGGAAAAGCCATGACAAATATAGAAAGTATATTAAAAAGCAGAGACATCACTTTGCCAACAAAGGTCCATATAATCAAAGCTATGGTTTTTCTAGTAGTCATGTATGGATTTGAGAGTTGTACCATCAAGACTGAGCACCAAAGAATTGATGCTTTCGAATTGTGGTGCTAAAGAAGACTCTTGAGAGTCCCTTGGACTTCAAGGAGATCAAACCAGTCGATCCTAAAGGAAATCTGCCCTGAATATTCATTGGAAGAACTGAAGCTGAAACTCCAGTGCTTTGACCACCTGATGCGAAGAGGCAACTCACTGGAAAAGACCCTGATGCTGGGAAAGACTGAGGGCAAGAGGAGAAAGGAGTGGCAGAGGATGGTTAGATAACATCACTGACTCAATGGACATGAGGTTAAACAAACTCTGGAAGATAGTAAAAGACAGAAAAGCCTGGCATGCTGCATTCCACAGGGTTGCAAAGATTTGGACATGACTTAGCAACTGAACAATAATTTGAAAAAAAAAAAAATATATATATATATATATATATACACACATATATAACTAAATCACTTTGCCATATACTTGAAACTAACACAATCTTGTTGGAGAAGGCAATGGCACCCCACTCCAGTATTTTGGCCTGGAAAATCCCATGGACGGAGGAGCCTGGTAGGCTGCAGTCCATGGGGTCGCTAGAGTCGGGCACGACTGAGCAACTTCACTTTCACTTTTCACTTCCGTGCATTGGAGAAGGAAATGGCAACCCACTCCAGTGTTCTTGCCTGGAGAATCCCAGGGACAGAGAAGCCTGGTGGGCTGCAGTCTATGGGGTCGCACAGAGTCGGACACGACTGAAGCAACTTAGCAGCAGCAGCAGTACAATCTTATAAATCAACTGTACTTCAATAAAATTTTTTAAATTAAAATCATATAGTATGTGTGTGTGTGTGTGTATGTATATCTATATATATATATATATATATATATATACACATGTATATCAACATCTTCAAAAACGTAAAACACAGTAACATACTTGACTGGAAATTGACCATTTAATAGCCACAGTTTACCTTGAGGCTCCAAAAGTACTATGCTTTGTAAGCTTATTTTACCTGGGAGATGAGTGGTACTATTTTGTTTAATACGTATTCAGGCATCTAAATTTCTTCCATGTGCTTATGTGACACAATATTATCTCCTAACTTTTTGAGGGTGGAAACCACAGCAAATACTGCATATTTCTGTAAACATTAAGTAAGTATTTTGTTTTCAGTTAATGATGAAGACCGTCAGGGTCGAATCACCTGAGTTATCCCTTCTTTTGCATGACCAAGTTACACATTGGTTTATGGGTAAAGAATAAGACACTTGTTCCAGTTCTTTTTGCTGAAAATTTTTAAATCCCCAAATCTCAAAGGATTATCATAGTTTTGGGCTGAGAGTATAATAGATATGAATATTATTTTTCAGGAACACCAGGAAATATTATGCAAATTACTCAATTTTACTCAATTCCATAAAAGTTAGTCTCTTGGTTCAGAAATATAAATTCTATGAGATATCTACTGACTTTTAATAAAAGTGTATTTTTTAATGAGAAATCACTTTAGTTTTCTAAGCCTCTCATTTTGAGGAGATGGAAGAAACATGTTTTATTTATTTGGGAATTATGTAACAGCATTATGAAATTTTAATCAACCTTCATATAAAAATAAGCAAGTCTTATTCTTAAAGGATAAGAATAAGAATTTTTTTCTTATTTTCTTAGAATAGAAAATTCTTAAACCCTAAATAAGTAGACATTATTTGCTTATTCCAGTACAAAAAAAAAATGGCTTCACCCAAAAATAATTCTAAGAGTTAGTCATTTTCTATAGCAACATTCCTTAAGAAAACTCATAACCAATGTACATTTGAAACTTTGGAAATAATTACAAATTTTGAAGCTATCAATTAAATAAGATAAATTAACAATACTTACAAGGATATGTTAAAAAACTTAAAAAGTTTTGGGATCTATCTGCTTTGTATCTAAAATCTTAGTCAGTATTTCATAATAAGAAAATATCATTAAAATCCATAGAAGAAAAACAAATACACCAGTGGTATTTGACACATACTGGCCAATTGTAACATGCTCTCAATCAATATAAGCACCAATAATGAGGCAGCTATCATGTTGTCCCTTTAAAGGTCCAGCATTCTGGTGATGAAGAATAACCAACTATTATTTTATTGCAACTGTATCTGTACCACATGGATTTTACTAAATGTTTTATTGGACGTTTCAAAAGACTCAGTTTGCTGACTTTCCAAGTTATAATAGAAATATGATGCTCCGCCAGGGTCAGTCTTTCGGGACTCCCTACTGCCCTTGTTTACTGTCTCTGCCCGCGCCCCCTCCCCCCCCCCGCCCCCGCTGTCCTGCTCATACTGACTTTTGAAATAACCTTGATAAATTCCTCTCATGATCCATATTTACTACCACACATCAAACTCTTGATGTAAAACATAGAGTAAAATCATCTGGTTTGTAAACTAATAACACAAAACCTTACCTAGAACACTGTTTTTCATCATTTCTCAGAACCTCACTGAGTTTTATTAAGAGCGTATAACTTGCCAGAAAGTGAATCAGTGACTTATGCGCATTTAAACCTCACAAGAAACCCATCAGGTAAGAGACATTATTGAGGCAACCGAAGATTAAGAAGGCTAAGAAATCTGCCCAAGGTTATTAGCTAATCAGGGGTGAAATTGGCTCCTAAGTAGCGTGACATCAGAGTTCATGTATTTACCTACCTATACTAGATTGCCCTCTCTCATTAATAGAAGGAAAGATTCTATCTGATTCTAATAAATTGGTTAATACTGTGTCAATAGCCCTGGTGGAAGAGTAAAGGTGCTTATTGTGATTTATCACACATTTTAGCATTTCCTAGGTTCTGTGGTTTACTTTTCATGGTAGATAGTATAAAGTCTATGTCATTGCAGGAGCATTACATCTTTGCTACCCTCTTCAAGTCAGGCAGGGACATGGACTTCCTTGTCTGAGGCAATGTGAGCAGAAGTGACATGGGTCACTTCTAGACGGAGATGTTAAGAGCTGAGGGTGCTGGCCACATTCTTTTCTACTTCAGTCCTAGCAACACCCACAATTCCACACAGTGGCTTCTCTGTACTATTGGTTCTGAGTAAGTGTGTTAGTCATTCAGTAGTGTCCAACTCTTTGCAACCCCATGGACTGCAACTCTCCAGGCTCCTCTGTCCATGGAATTCTCCAGGCAAGAATACTGGAGTGGGTTGCCATTCGTTTTCCATGGGATCTTCCTGACCCAGGGATGGAACCCAGGTCTCCTGCACTGCAGGCAAACTCCTTACCATCTGAGCCACCAATAGTAAAGATAGTAACAATGACAAAACAGAGGCTGCTGCTGACCCAAACAGACATTTGTGAGTGAGATATAAGCCATGGCTGTTTTAAACGACTAAGATTTATACTGGTTATTGCCTGGCTTATCTTGGTTGCTTTTTTTCACCAAATTTGTTTCATCTTGGAACCTATTTTTCATAGAATACCTATTAACATCTAATAAGATGCTTGTATGACACAGAAAATGGCTGGAATAACTTATCCCTCATGCAATATTTGTTGTGGCTGTTCACTTGCTAAGTCACATCCAACTGTTTGCTACCTCATGGACTGCAGCACGCCAGACACCTCTGTCCATGAGATTTCCCAGGCAAGAATATTGGAACGGGGTGCCATTTCCTTCTTCATGGGATCTTCTGGACCCAGGGATTGAACCTGCATCACCAATGTCCCTGGCGTCCTCAAATGAACATACTCAAAGTATATAATTTATCTATTCTGTTTATGGACATTTATGTTTTTCAATATTATTGCTTTTACATAAAAAGCTGCTGTAAGCATTATTATGCTATAAGCCTATCTCTGTATAAATGTGTTTAAGAGCTGCTGTAAAGTACACAACCAGAGATGGACAGCTTCTTCAGCTGTACCAGATGTTGGCAAGTCACTCTATGAAGTTGAACACATTTTTACTAATAATACTATCAGCAGTCTAAAAGTTGTACTCCTACTCTAGGCCCTCACCAGCACTTACTACTATCAACCTTTGTAATCTTGATCAGGTTGATGGATGTGAACCAAAATCTCATTTTTTTTTAAATTTTATTATTTATTTATTTATTTATTTTAATTTATTTTTTATTTTACTTTACAATTCTGTATTGGTTTTGCCATACATTGACATGTCTCATTTTAAATTTTATTTTCCTTTCCAGTGGGATTGAGCATCTTACTTTTATTAGATATTTAAAGTTCTTCAGTTCACTGCCTGCTCATTTCCTTTATATACTTTTGTACTAAGAGTTTTATGCTTTTCATACTGACTACTAAGAATCTTAATATAATTTAAATAATTTATTGGTGGTTATTATTGTAGTATACATTTATTTCTGTCTCTAAGCTGTTTTATTCTACTCTATTAAAAGTACCATTTTATCAGAATTTTATCATTTTAATGTATTCAAAATGGTCACTGCTTTATTTCATAGTCTGCTTCTAGATGCATTCTCAGACTTGCTTTGTGGTCTCCTACCAATTCTGTGATGCCTGGGTATCCTTTTGAAAAATCTTCTTTGGTTAAAATTGATCAGAGACATTCTCTGTTGCTTTCAAACTGACCAAGAAAATCTGAAAGCCACATTATGATTTTATCTGAAAAATAATTACCTTGGGCAGGAAAATCTTTGCATAATGACACAAAAGATCTGCTTATTTACTGAATAAATATATTGTCTTTCTGAAAAATTTGAGATCAAGTAGTATATATAACAACACCTGGTTGAAACTCACAGCATATTTAAATTTCTGTATTATATGAACTCACATGCAAACAAAAAAGATAGTCATCTGGCTGATGAATACTTTTGAAAAACAATATTAAATTATTGAATATAGTGTGAAATGGAGACATTTTGCACTGCTTCTCATTAACATGGAACTTTCTGCAAGTTTCTGTGAGCCCTTGACTTTTGTGAAGCTGACTTTGAGTAAGAAAGACAAGCACAATTAAAAGAGAACAGAATAGAATCTAAAGTTCCAGGGTTATAATTCTCAAGTCACTTCTCAAAATTAGACCAACTGAAACCACTTGCAAAATGATGAGAAGAACCATAAGGAATATAAAAATCTCAAAGTTTTATGAGGGCCAGGCTATTTCATCTACTAAGATTTGCCCTTAGTCATCCAGTCTTAAGAAAAACGATTGTTCTTGGAATCTCTCTGGGGTCAGAGATAAAACCAGAAGAGTTTTTTCTTTTTCCTTCCTGAGATGGCTAATAGCATTAAGGAGTCATAACCCAATAATTTAAAATTTCATCTTACTGAAAAGTTCATCTGGCAAACTACAGAATAATTAGGCAAGGTTTTTAAATAGTTGTGCTCATAGTACTGCTATCTATTGCTAAGTGATACCAAAGATTGTTATGTTTTTCCTGTCACAACAGGAAAATTGGCACTGTGGTAACTAATTCCATGAAGTTGAACTTTAGCAATGCCAACTCTAAAACATGTATATAACCTCTATACACCTGGCAATGATATATTGAAATACAACATATGTGCATGTGTACATGAAAATATATTTAGCCATGTTTCAAGATCTGAGAGAGTATAGAATATAGTTAGAAGTCTCAACGTATACAATTCCTATTTATTCCTATTTGGTTCTTTTCACTAAGTCTCTAGATTTTTTTTTTTCTGATCCTGGTGCTAAAAAGAGCTGATAAATGTGACGATGGTATTTCAGAGTAGAAGCCAGCCACACCTTGGCCTACAGTTTACACTGTCAAAAGTTCCAGGGATCAAGGCTCAACACTTACTTGCTATTGAAAATTCACCAGTCTTCCTCAGATTCATTTGTACTTTGCTATAACTCCTCTTCTAAGTTACTCCTAATCTAGTTTGGATAAAGCACAATTGGTGTGTTTAAGGCTTTAATTAGTTGTCAGGCTGGGTTTTGTTTGCATATGTTTGGGAGTAATTTATCTGTAAAGAGCCTTTCTTTTATTGCTTTCATTTGGGTTTCATTTTCCTGATAGAACTTCAGTTGCATAAAGAATGCTCACCTTATAGCCAATTGTCATCTTACTCTAACAAGAGATAAAAATTAATAGGAATATTCAATAATGGAGAGCACTTAATGGATAATACTGAATATTATTCTTTTATAGCCAGTGTAGTTGCTGTTTATAAATAGAAAAGAAAGAGCAATGTTAACAAAGATGAGAAATAGTCCTCTGGTTAATCCCCCAAGTCATTTTAAACAGGCAGTTGACATAAAGCAAAAAAACATGTTCTGACAAGACCTCTTCATTGGGTAAGAGTCTCTTGATGAAAAAGTGAGATTTCTGAGTCTATGCTGTTTCTAAGTGGTGGGACAGTATGTTAACATGCAGCATTAACTAGGAGTCCAAAGGCAAAATGTTAACAAATAGTAGAGACTAGCAAATGTGATGTCCTTGGTCAAGCTTACTTTCTTTGTAAATGTTCTTTCTACAGTGAACACTACAGTAAACTCTGAATCTCCATGGGACGAAGTAAAGCCATTCAAAATTTTCAAACAATTTAATATCAGTTTTTGGTGCTCATATTTTAGGGTCTTCAAAATAATGCACATATTAGATTGCTGGTCCAGATATATTAAATAGATTTTTCATTTTTATTTTACAGTCCACATTTCAGAATCCTGTTGCAAACCCCCAGTGGCACTTCTGGCCTGAGTACTTGGCAAAATAGATATTGGTGCCTCATTACGACAAACTGACATACGTGTAAGTCATTTCTAACAGGGTTGGGTGCATATATATTTAAGAAAAGAAGGATCTGTTTATTATTTGCTTCCTCAGGGTGGTGCACATCAGACTCTGCAATCAAATAAAGCTGTACTGGGACCGCATCAAGTGAAATATTTTTACAATAACTAGGAGAGTAAATATTTGCTTCCTTTTACAGGAAGAGAAACCACCCATCTTCACTGGCAACATGCAGTTGTGACTGTGACAGGCATCATTTTTCCTGTGCCTCTCAGAAAGTCTCTCTCCCATCCTTACCAGCAGGATAAACAACAGCAACTCACCCCCCTTGTGACGGTACCATCTTATACCCCAGGAAGCTTACATAATCCAAACGCTGCTTTGGAATAACTCCAGAGCAAATTGGACTTTTGAGAAGAGTCTGTTAGGAAAGAAAAAATAAGTGCTGCTTCCCACAACCCTGAAATTGTATGACGCTCATTTTGCCAATAAACATACATAATAGCCCAATCGTTTGTTGTTGGGGAGTAGCCTGTTCCTTACACTGTCTCGGGGGGAATGAATCTCTTCTTTCAGTTTCAGGAAGGAGCAAAGGAGGACCCTTTTCTCGCTCATCCCATTCTTGTCCAACTGGGTACATTTAGGGTAATGATTCCTCCATCTGTGAGTCTTGGGGTGTTAGCTCTTGCGGTCTGTCATCAACTTGACAGATCTCTGAAGGCCAGGACTCATCTGTACTTCCAGGACCCCACTTTTGATGGACATGTAAACTAATTCAAATTTCCAATTATGTGCCACCACAAAAGAGAACAAGAAAGGTCTCTATAAGCTGGTATGAACAATTACCAGTATGTGTAATTAAGTGACGGAGAAGGCGATGGCACCCCACTCCAGTACTTTTGCCTGGAAAATTCCATGGACAGAGGAGCCTGGTAAGCTGTGGTCCATGGGGTCACGAAGAGTCGGACACGACTGAGCGACTTCCCTTTCACTTTTCACTTTCATGCATTGGAGAAGGAAACTGCAGCCCACTCCAGTGTTCTTGCCTGGAGAATCCCAGGGACGGGGGAGCCTGGTGGGCTGCCGTCTATGGGGTCGCACAGAGTCAGACACGACTGAAGTGACTTAGCAGCAGCAGTAATTAAGTGAAAAGGTGAAAACAAGTATGTATAGGATTGATAAATGACTTCAGTGCAATTAAAAAAAAAAACAGAAAAAGTAAGGGAGGGAGGAAGGAAGAAAAGGAATGAAAAGTAAAGCCATAAAATAGTGAAAATGATACCTATGGAGGTAGATGGGAACAAGGCAGGACCGAAACAGTAAGAAGTGTACCACATTTTTATAGTCTAATTTTTGAGCTATAACAATGTTTCATCATATCACATATTCAAAAATAATATTAAATTAGAAGTAGAAAAACAATGAACCCTAAACCATATATACAGAGAAATAAATGAACCTAGGTCCATAGCAAATGGATAACATGGACTATGAAAAAAATTAATTAAAAAGAGAACTTCCAAATACAGCACTTAATGTCCTATTCAAGGAAAGAAACAAATCCAAAGAAGTCTTAAAGTTTACTTAGTAAGTTTATTATTAGTGGAAATAATAGTTGTGTAATTCTAAAACTACTGTCTGTGTGTGTATATATAGACAACTATTGTTGTTTAGTCCCTGAGACCGTGTCTGATTCTTTTCGACCCTGTGGACTGCAGCGTGCTGGGCTCCTCTGTCCATGGGATTTCCCAAGCAAGAATACTGGAGTGGGTTGCCATTTCCTACTCCAGGGGATCTTCCAGAACCAGAAATCAAACCCACATCTCTTGCATTGGCAGGCGGATTCTTTACAGCTGAGCCACCAGGGAAACCACAAATATACCAGTTTTAATTGCCTATCTTACAGTTCTTAATCCATAAATGATGTAATCTCTTAAAATGCAATCCACTTTATAGTATAGAATACCTGTTTCATAGGAACTCAATATATATTATAAAATTCACAATTTTCTTTTAATTCTGAAGTACTATTGCATCTATTTAATGGACTGAGAAGAAAACCAAAAAAGCTAAACATTGGCTAATAAAATGTAGAACAGAGGCTTTCACAGGGCTCTTATTTCCTTTTATTACATTTGTTAATTTTGTATGAGCAATTTTTAAAGCTATTACTTTTAACATGAAATAAGAATGAAAATAAAATAAACCACTAGCACAAAACTGAGCATTATATCAACATCTTTATTTTCTAATTCTATCATCTCAGACAAAAGCTCCAGACAGTCCACATGATTAATATTTTGTCTGGCCTAGAATAAATTCTAGGTTTTGAAAGACGATAAGTTATGAAAATCACAGTTTTATCCATAATGTCACACTCCAAAAATTAGCTGCATGGGGAGTAAGAGAAAACATCACAGAGAGTTTATGAATGTGAAACCATCCGAAGGCATCCTGGTTTTAGAAATGCAATCATTGCCAAAGGAGCTTGAAAACTAGCTCAGAACTCATTTTGCCCCTTTTCTATTACTGTTTTGGTAAGGAGGGAGAGGAAGGAGGGACTGATAAGAGGTTCTTAAAACTAATTCTCAAATTGGACTTCCCAAATTAATTTCTTCCTATGTCTACATCCTGTTGAAGTACTTTTTAGCTCTGAAGCTAAATGACCACAAGGAGTGTTTACCAAGTGCATATCGAAGAAAAAAAAATGCCTCATAATGATGTTCTCTTTTTATCTTGAAACCTAAGTGCTGGCAGATTCTGGAAGAAGCCACTGGTACATACATGAACTACAAGCAGCAGGTGAGCCAATGGATGAGAAGAGCACCTGCTGAGCAGTGCTTTTTAAGATGGTTGTTAATTTGTGTAGATTTGGGGTTTGAAAGACTCGCACCGTTAGGCATAACTGCAAGCAGAAATAAATTTGTGGTTGCCTTGTTATGTATTAGGGAAAGCTACTTTGAGTGATATATATTTTCATTGTAACAGGCCAGATTGCATCTTGAATTATGTCCTTTTTACAATAAACTGTCATACATGTACACACACACACACACAGATATATGAAAAAGTGTGTGCAAATGTTAAAAAGACCTTGCACTGATCTGTGGGTGTTACTATGAATAAACAGGAGTGGACTGAGCAGAATGATACCATATTAGGAATCATCAGTGTTGAGAAACGACCCTTTACATTTTGACATGGAGGTTTCTGGTTAAGACTCTACCTTATTTTTTATTATAATGTGGTTTCCTTGTCTACAGCATCTTAAATTATTTATTAATTGAAGTTGAGCCCAACCACAGCATCATTAATAATTAATTCTTCTTTTGGATCTGTGTGCATTCACGTGATTAAATGTCTGTGTTTTTGCTTATGGAACCCACAATCTGCTATTTCGCATTGATTAGAAAGGCTGCACAAAGAGCCAGTGCCCATTATGCAGTTCCCAAAGGGTACTCTCAGTAACCTTTTCCTGAGCGTGTCTAACCTCTGATGCACCATTAGGTGGAGAGAGGAAAAAACAAACGCTCCGACCGCATTTTGCTGCAGTGGAAACAATCCAGCCTTTATGGTTAGGCAGGTTTCTCTTTCTCCTCTTCTCCGTTGTTCTTACGGCACTTATTTTCCCCCCAGGAGCAGGGAGAAGGGTGAACAGAGGGATATGCCACACAAAGTGTCCTCATAAATGTGATGGGAAAATAAAATGACCTTTTTAAAAAAGTCTGCTTTGTACAGAATTTTCACCTATTACCCAGCATAACTGGATAGACCAGATTATGCCTGAGCAATACACTACTCCTGAAGCGCAGGCACTTTGCAGTAAGAAAGATTGATTTTTCACTCGGGCTCATGCTCCAGTGAGCTTCCCAGGTGGCACAGTGGTAAAAAATCCACCTGCCAATGCCGGAGACACAAGAGATGTGGGTTCGATCCCTGGGTCGGGAAGATCCCCTGGAGTAGGAAATGGCAACTCTGCTCCAGTATTTTTGCCTGAAAAATTCCATGGACAGAGGAGCCACAGAGTCCCACATGACTGAACGCGTGTGCAGGTGTGCACACGCGCGCGCACACACACACACACACACACACGCCTGGTGCAGATCGGTGGAGGCTGTGCTCCACACTGTCCCCTAGAGATGGATCCAACAGGGGCTGCTCCTCTTGTGACTGTGCTCCCTGCAATCAGGCATGCTCAGGCAGGCTCTGCATGAACGGAAAGGCTGCAGGTCATCAGTGAGTTTCTCATCATCTTAGCCTCAAAGGGACACTTTGCTTCCACTCATAGATCATTGGCTATCATGGCCACATGAGTGGAGATGGAGGGGCAAATGGAACATTCAGTGAGCATTCCTATCTATGCTCCAGTTCTTCCATCTAGGTATTACACATCTTTCTGCTCTCTTCTTCCAACAGATGGGCCACAGTTAACCACCTCCCAAGGGAGACCACAGGAAACTTCCAGCCAGTCACAGATTTGGCCTAAAGCTCAGGGTCTCATAATCATCTCTTGTTTAGTTGCTAAGTCGTGTCCAACTCTTTGCAACCCCATGAACTGCTGCACAGCAGGCTTCCCTGTCTGCCACCTTCTCCCTGAGTTTGCTCAAACCCATGTCCGGTGAGTCAGTGATGCCATCCCACCACCTCATTTTCTGTTTCCCCCTTTTCCTCCTGCCCTCAATCTTTCCCAGCATCAGGGTTTTTTCCAGTGAGTTAGCTGCTTGCATCAGGTCGCCAAATTATTAGAGCTTCAGCATCAGTCCTTCCAACGAGTATTCAGGGTTGATTTCCTTTAGGATTGACTGGTTTGATCTCCTTGCTATCCAAGGGACTCCCAAGAGTCTTCAGCACCACAGTTCAAAGGCATCAATTCTTCAGTGCTCAGCCTTCTTTATGGTCCAGCTCTCACATTCATACTTGACCACTGGGAAAACCATAGTTTTGACTATACAAACCTTTGTTGGCAAAGTGATGTCTCTGCTTTTTAATATGCTGTCTAGGTAGTCATCTCTACCTTAGCCCATGTATGGCTCTTCCAGGTCCAAAGATGTATGTGTTAAAAAGATGAGGCTACATTCCATGGGATCGAAAAGAGTTGGACACGACTGAGAGACTAACACTTGCTTCACTTTCTTCTTGTTATTGCCCTAACTATTGGAAAACTCCCTCTGGGGAGAAAAATAGGTAACATACAGTAATGACTTTTGGTACCAACTCTAAAATCCCAGTGAATACACATTGTGGAGGGCACCCTTGGCGGGGTGGGGAATAAGCCTTGATTCCTATATCTCGATGTTCATTCACATCTGAATTGGGCCTTGGGGAGTTTTACCTTTATTGTGGCTACACAGCTTTCTGAGCCCAATTCCTTCTCACAGGACGTTAGTGGCCTGTAGTTGTCTCTATCCCTGCTCGCCAATACTCACTGCCCCTCCAGGCAAGGGGATCACAAGTCCCACTCCATTATCTCTGGCTTTCTCATCATTCTAGCCAAGATCCTATGGGAAGTGGTGGTGTGACATCTAGGGTAGGGCTTGCTCCTGTGCTCTTTACCTTCAGCCACTTTGATTTGTGACACACCAGAGTTAAGGGGGGGACCCAGAGTTAAGAGGGCATACAGAGCACAGCCAGCTATGGTGGGCTTGTGTGCCAAGGAGAAATGAGCTTTGCCTGAAGTGAGCCAGTAGTATTTTCACTTGCTTGTTGCTACAGCATAACTTAACCTGTCTTAAAACTGAGATAAAACCTAGGGTCATTTTAAGGCTCCATCTCTTTTGGTTCAGAGGTTTCTTTGACAATATAGTCATTTCAAAAACTTCATAGAGTTTCTTACCCAATCTTCTCCACTTAGCCCGATGTGCCAATAAATGCACCCGACCTTCTCTCTGAGTTCTCATCTGCTGAACAGTCATTTGCTTTCTCATCCCGGTGATTCTCACTGTCTTCAAATTTAATGGTGGTGTCTAGAGTCCCTTGGGCTTCAGTGAAAAAAATGTTTTTTTTTTTTCTGGGCTCTAATACTTAGTTTAATTGTTCCCTTAAGCATTTTAATTAGTTGAAAGGTTGTACTGAGCAGGCTTCTCAAAAAGTCTTTCTCAACCCTCTTACTACGAGGTGTCAAAGCAGTTGACTCTTCTAACAGTGAAGGACCTAAACGTCCTCCTTCCCTTTCATTAAGCTGCAAATTGACAATTTCTAAGCTGAAACCACCTCTTTCTTCTAAAACCCTGTGAAATACAACCCTAAACCAACCCACACACATTGTTCATGCTCCATCTTCCAACCTCTTCCCAGAGAGCTAGCTACCTGCATTAGGGATGCTATAAGATCTGCTTCCCAAATTATCCTGGGTTCAAGCTCTAGAAAATGGTTCACCCCTGAAAAACCAGAATGCTATTGACACTAGCGGTAAAGAACTTGCCTGCCAATTCAGGAGATATAAGAGATGCAGATTCAATCCCTGGATCGGGAAGATCCCCTGGAGGAGGGCAGAGCAACCCACTCCAGTATTTTTGCCTGGAGAATCCCCATGGACAGAGGAGCCTGGTGGGCTATAGTCCATAGGGTTGCAGAGTCGGACAACACTGAAGCGACTTAGCATGCAAGCACACACTGTCAATCTAAAGCAGTTCTGAAATTTAAAATCTTATTCAAAACATTGATTGTTACCTTTCTAACTTGATAGTCATCCACTCAGTAGCCACCAAACCCAGGGCCAAACGCTTAAAGATTTTGGCTTGTTTTTTTTATGGCAGCAAATCTCTCCTGGTACCAGTTTCTGTGTTGGTCAGGTTAGGTTAGGTTGGGTGATGCTGACATAACCAATAACCTCTTACTCCCAGTGGCTTCATATACCAAAGGGTATTTCCCCATCACAATACACATCCCCTGCAGACGGACAGGAGGTATGCTCTAGACAGCCCAGCAGAGACCCACTCTCTGGGATTTCCACTAGCTGGAAAAGCAGCAGCCTTTATGTAGTCTTAGCCTAGAAATGACACAGAGCAACTCTCCCACAATTTTTTGACCAGAATTGGTCTCCATGACCCTTGTAAAGTGACTGAAAAAAATATAAAGGAGCATTTGGTATTGCTATTTCTATAAGAATAATGTAATACACCAATCAAAAAGAAGCAAGTGACTGTAAATATGAACACAACGACAGGAAAGAGAAAAACTTATTATAATAACAACAAGGCACAGGAATTATGGAACAAATAATCAGATTTCTGACATGCCTTCTTGCGTGACAGCAATATAACACAATCAAGTATTCAGAATATGAGTCTAATTTGCATATTTTATCTCTCCCTTGCTCATCTTACTCTACTGATAGGTACTATAAACTTCTGGTAATTACTGGGCTTCCCTGGCAGCTCAGTAGTAAAGAAACCACCTGCCATGCAGGAGACATAGGAGATGTGAGTTCGATCCCTGGGGTGGGAAGATCTCCTGGAAGAGGGCATGGCAACCCACTGCAATTTCTTGCCTGGAGACTCCCATGGAGAGCAAGCCTGGAGGGCTACCGTCCATAGGGTCACAAAGAGTCCGACACAACTGAAGCGACTTATCACGCTCACATGCCTGGTAGTTACTACTTAGTACAACATATAGAACTCAAAATAAGCCATTTAATATCTTACAGTTTCACTGGCAAAGGTTACTAACCCAAGTGTCAAAACATGTATTGCTTGTACACTTTTGATCTTTATCAACTGTGTGGATAAATATTTATTGCCTAAACCAGAACATTTTGAGAATGAAAAGAAATATTAAATCCACAATTGCAGATCATTTAGCTTTCTTTTTCTAACTTTAAGGCTCTATAAAGAGAAGCTATAGGAAGGTTATGGAATTAAGGAAGTCACCACATGAAGAAGCATCATGTATAAGCCCAAGCTGACTGACTCCCACATCTAAGCTCTTACTCACTGTGTGACCTGAAAGACCTCCTCGTTTCCCACTAAAGGGTCATTAATAGTGATGCTCTAAGCTGAGAAATATGTATGAAGAAATTTAGAGAAGGTAGGAAAGCATTGCTTGTGTTGTATTTAGTTGTAATGATGCCATGTTCATCAGGAAAGAGCAAGCACATTGGTGAGTTTGAAGAATACAAAGAGCCTAGCTAGGCCAACATCTGCTTGAAGGTAGACAGTAATTAAACAGGGCGAAATGTCAGGCATACATCTTTAGGGATTCCGGAAGATTGGTGAAGTTCTTCCTTTTTAAAAACAATGTGTATTAAACATATTCAAAAAAATTTAAAAGAGTAATATCCAATTTATGTAAACAGCTTATACTCTGATATACAACTCAAGCACTTCCACTGATTTCTGTGTCCTTCTAAAGTCCTAATAAAACCTATATGTAATCAGATGTGTTGTGTAATTCATAAAATAGGCCATGGAATTTGTTCGACAGCATAACCTGATGGAAGAAATAGAAAATGCCTTCACTTCTATTACGTGGTCAGCAGAAAAGTTAACAGAACTCAGAAGCAGTGATGTATTTCATTGTCACTGTGTGGCCTGGGAGTTTCACTTTGTTCTTAGCATTGTAGCCTTTTAGGACCATTTATCAATATGCCTACCAACAGTCAAAGTTCATGGATACGTTTGGCTGGAATCCCTTGACCAGTCAGGCATAGTGAAAGTGATGACAAAAGGAGACAGAGGGTAAAACAGAATGAATGAGTAAATAAGCAAATGAATGCAGAGTCAATCTAGAATTTAAAATACCCAGTTCTGTCCCTCCATCACTACTCCTCAACTACATGTACAGATAGACAGGAAATATTCTCCCTTCACCTCCAGTAGTCTATGACTTTGACCTCCAAACACTAATGTCCAAGGTAGGCAGGACATTTGCACAACAAGTAAAGTAGTTATTGGGCATTTTTTAAATAACTTTCAAAACTTTTTCAAAACTAGCATTTGCTCTATAAAATGGGCAGTCTCCACTCATATTAACCAAGGCTTCTCTAAGAGAGTTCTTTATTAACAAGGTACGGCTTAGGTTAGGCTTATTTGATAATTAACAAGGTCATTCCCACAGTCTGGATTAAACTTTAATTTAGATGGATATTAGATGTTTGATGTCTCTTAAAGAGATAGAACTACATTTATATACTTTTTGCTGTGGACAGTTATTTTAAATGACCCATAAACTGTCAGAAATTGATTTAGATTTGCAATAGAGTTTCAACCGAGTAATAATCACAGTCAAATGAATCCTTAATGGCAAGGTAAGTACTCTGAATCTATTGTTGGTATTTTCCATCACATGTATGTAGATGATTAGCCATGACTGTATGTAACACTACCAGCAAAAAGAAAGTTGATAATATTTGGAGATATGAAACATGTAATCGTGGAGTTACATTTGGCATAAATTTATGTATACTGAATATATAAAGACAGTTTGTTGTCAGGATGCCTTGTTGTCTAATTCAAAGATCTAACTGATACTGTAGGTTTTTCTAAGTGGCTGGTCACAAATGAGCAAACGATATTATTTCATGGTTGGAATATCAGTACCATATGACCAAATTTGCTCATGGCATTAGTTTATGAATTTGTTTTATAAAAAAAAATACTCTAGATCTTAGAAAATGGTTAGCCTATGTTATCTCTGTGTTTTGGCAGTAATCTGGAGAGTCTTTTTCTCCTTCATAGCAGTCTCTGTAGCATACAGACTATTTTGAGAGCTGTTACTGTCAACACTCTCCCTTAAGATTCTATGTTCCTCAAGCTTAGTTATGGAAATAAGGTTTTTCAACTTACTTATCTTTCAGAAATGAAATAATGAAGTAAAATACATGCATAGACATATTGACTATAGGGCTTCCCTGGTGGCTCAAATGGTAAAGAAGCTGCCTGCAATGCAGGAGACCTAGGTTTGATCTCTGGGTCAGGAAGATCCCCTGGAGAAGGAAATGGCAACCCACTCCAGTATTCTTGCCCGGAAAATCCCATGGAGAGAGGAGCCTGGTGGGCTACAGACCATGGCGTCGCAAAGAGTCAGACACAACTGAGTGACTAACATATACTGAATATAAGGATTTGGCTTCTATTAGAAAATAAGAAATCTGGCATACAGAAACAACAAATATAGGAACTCTTATAAGACTGCAGAATTTTAATATTTTTAACAGTAACTCCAAATCTTGAAAACAGTCTATAGTCCTCATTTTCTTCTAGACTATCAGATGGGCATTCTGATGGATGTCATCCCTTTGTTTTTGTTCCTGAGCTTGGCACTTAATAACTTTCAGTGGACTTTCTGACCTTACCTTGAGGAGATACCTATTTCTCCATGAGAACTCCTCATCCCAAAATGGGATATCAAGCAAGCCATGGGTTTCTTCTCCGTTTCAAGGAAACAATTCATATTCATCTAGACTTGAATGCATGCTAAGTCATTTCAGTCATGTCTGACTCTTTGCAACCCTATGGACTGTAACCTTCCAGGCTCCTCTGTCCATAGGATTCTCCAGGCAAGAATACTGGAGTGGGTTGCCATGCCCTCCTCCAGGGGATCTTCCCCACCCAGAGATCAAACCTGCATCTCTTACATCTCCTACATTGGCAGGTGGATTCTCTACCACTAGCGCACATCTGCTAAGCCCAATCTAGACTTACTAAACCTCTTTCCCCCAAATTCTACCCCTCATAGGAATGCCATTTCCTCAGAGGACATATCAAATAAACTAGAGCTTCCTTAAAAGTTCTTTCGGTTATTGTTAGAGGAGGTTCTACTATGTGTGAAGAAGGCAATGGCAACCCACTCCAGTACTCTTGCCTGGAAAATCCCCTGGACTGAGGAGCCTGCAGTCCAGGTAGGCTGCAGTCCACGGGGTCGTGAAGAGTTGGACACAACTGAGCGACTTCACTTTCACTTTTCACTTTCTTGCATTAGAGAAGGAAATGGCAACCTACTCCAGTGTTCTTGCCTGGAGAATCCCAAGGACGAGGGAGCCTGGTGGGCTGCCGTCTATGGGGTCGCACAGAGTTGGACACGACTGAAGCGACCTAGCAGCAGCAGCAGCTACTATGTACAAAACAGGACTTCAGTTACACTAGCATTATATTTAATGTATTTTTATAGCAGAGTTGCAATCATAATTTTGGATTCATATAACAACTATATATTTTAATCACAGAATGCAATATATCCTCTTATTTTTTGCATCTGGATACTAAATAGATTTGGGGGAAAAAAAGAGTTGAAGAAGTAATATATATTCTTTATAACACACTTGAATTGTTTTACTCCATCATAATTGAAACATAAATTAGGGAACAAATAAGATTTGCCCTCTAGATGGCATCTAACTATTATTGAAATCAAAAGTTTCCTATGGTGTTTTGAAAGTTTGAGAGCAAGCACCTGCCTTTACTGCTATTGCCTGAGCATTCCATGCATCGCTTCATCATTTAGGAGATTCACTGGTGGCTCACACAGTAAAGAACCTGCCTGCCAATGCAGGAGGCCTGGGTTCAGTCCCTGGGTTGGGGAGATCCCCTGGAGAAGGAAAAGGCTCCCCATTCCAGTATTCTTTCCTGGAGAATCTCATGGACAGAGGAGCCTAGAGGGCTACAGTCCATAGGGTGCCAAAGAATCAGACACAACTGAGCAACTAACACTGGGTCACAGTCATGAAACAGCTACCCAGTCTCTAACACCAATCTGAATACTTTAGTGTCCCCTTCAGCACCTAACACCCAACATGATGGTATAAGGAGATAGGGCCTTTTCAAGGTAATTACATCCCTTAGATGGGATTAGTGCCTTTATAAAAGAGACCCTGCAGAGCTCCTACCTGCTCCCGTTACCCCCTGTGAGGTTATAGCTAGAAGGTGCCAGCTATGAGGAAGCGGTTCCTCACCATACACCAAACCTGCTGGCACTGTAATCTTGGACTTCCTAGGCTCCAGAACTGGGAGAAATAAATGTTTGTTGTTTATAAACCACCCAGTCTAAGCTATTGTGTTATAGTAGCCCAAATGGATTACGATCACTGGCATACCCTATGGTGAAAGTCAAGGTCAAACTCCAGCCACTCAACTCCAGCAGAACTAGCAATGACCCGGATTCTTCAGATATGAAGAGGGATCATCCCCCCAGGTAACGAATCACAACCAACTGAGGTGCTTGCTGGGAACAAAGGAAATACAGAATGGTTTGTAGCAGAAGGCAGTTATAAATACCAGCTATAACTTTAAGACCAGCTGCAGAAATGAGTGCTATAATTATCACTATAATTATAATTATTCCCTTATTTTCTTTTTAATATGTTTGTGTATATACATAAAACACAAACACATATGTATATATAACAAATATATTTCTTTTCTTCCACAATCATTATGTGAGCCCAGTATTTGAATAAATCAATCTCTCTCTCTCTCTCTTAGAGAGATAAATAGGTAGGTAGGTAAGTAGGTACATAGATATATAAGAATAGAGAGGATAAAGATAGAAATTTATCCTATTATAATCTTAATACAATCATACATATCTTTTAGAGCACAAATTTAAATCTTTTTAGGGCAAGAGCTACTTTATGTGACCTCTATAAATGCTTTTCACAGAAGAGATTCAAGTAATGTCTACTAACAAAGGTCCGGTGTTTTATGAAGCCACTCCCATTCTGAGAAGTGGCTTTAATTTACTCTTGTAAACACGTATATGTGTTGTTTTAGCATAATCTGTACTCTGAAAAGATTTTCTTGATAAACTTTGTGTGCATGCTCAGTTGCTAAGTTGTGTCCGACTCTTTGTGATTCCACGGACTATATCACCAGGCTCCTCTGTCCATGGGATTTTCCAGGCAAGAATATGCAGTGGGTTGCCATTTCATTCTCCAGGGGATCTTCCTGACCCAGGGATCGAAGCCACATCTCCAGTGTCTCCTGCATTGCAGGCAGATTCTTTACAACTGAGCCACATGGGAAGTTTCTTGTTAAAACTTTATAAAGCTCTATATAGTCTAGAAAATGATCTCATATTTTAAAGTAATGGAAAGTCCAAAGCCAGATTGTTTGCCCCACTGGATCATTTCTATAAACAAACAATAAAAGAAGGAGACATAATTATCCTCCAACCTACACCACATTTTAAAGAAAATAAAACAGAACATCACTTCTGCAACACAATGATAGACAGTCTCCTCTGTCATGGAATTTGCCAGGCAAGAATACTGGAGTGGGTTGCCATTTCCCCTCCAGGGAATTTTCCCAACCCAGGAGTGGAACCCATGTCTCTTGCGTCCCCTGTACTGCAGGCAGATTCTTTACCATCTGAGCCACTGGGAAAGATTCATTGAGATTAAGGAACTTTCAAGAAAGACTGAAACTAAAAGGGACGTTGGAAAGGCCCTTTGTAAATTTGGGTAGCTCACACAAGGCTTTCTCTTAGGGATTTTGAAGGCTTAAATTCATTTTGTCTATGACTGCAACTTGTCTCCTATGAGGCAGCCATATTTACAGTCATATTATAGCACATGTTGCTTGCATTAGGGTCCTATTGCTTCTGTAACAAATGATCACAAACTTTATGGCTTGAAACAGCACAAGTTTGCTGTCTCATCATTTTGTATAGCAAAAGTCTGAGTTTGCTTGAAAGGTCTCTCTGCTTCTAATTTCATAAGACTAAAACCAAGGCATTAGGCCCTGGGAAGAATCCTAGCTCATTTGACTTGCTGGTAGAATTAAGTGGTGTTTTGTTTGTTGTCGGACTAAGGTTTCTTCTTCCTTTCTGACTATCAACTGAGGCCCATTCTTCACTCAGGGGCTTCCCTCTACACCTCACAGAAGGTTGGCCATCCACTGCAGAACCAGAAATGGAGTGTGGAATCCTTCTCATGTTTGGAATCTCTCTGACTTCCCTTTCCCCCATATCTTTCTTATGCCTCTTCTTCCACTGCATCTCTCTGACTCTAGCCAGAGAAAATTCTGTGCTATAAAAGCTCATGTGATTAGGCTTGGTCCAACTAGATAATCCATGATTTCTCTTTATTTTGTGGTCTTTAACCTTAGTTGTTGTTGTTCAGTCACCAAGTCATGTCCAACATCTTTGCGATCCATGGACTGTAGCACTCCAGGCTTCCCTGAATTTGCTCAAACTCACGTCCATTAAATCAGTGATTTTATCCAACCATCTCATCCTCTGTCATCCCCTTCTCCTCCTGCCTTCAATCTTTCCCAGCACCAGGATCTTTTCCAATGAGTCAGCTCTTTGCATCAGATAGCCAAAGTATTGGAGTTTCAGCTTCAGCATCAGTCCTTCCAATGAATATTCTGGGTTGATTTCCTTTAGGATTGACTGGTTCAACCATAGTTGCCCAGGCAGTTAGGGCATGGACATTGGCAGGAGTGGGGGAAGGCATTATTCTGCCAGCCACAATGTCCCTACTTTATTATTTTGCTGGCCAGATGGTTCATTTTCTAACTTTCACTATGGCATATGCTTGAGAAGCTCAGGGATATTCTGTTTCTTAGGAGATACTAAAAATCAGAGGTTGGCTGAGAAAAATATGATTGGGCTACACATAAGAGTTGGAAAGTCTTCAGGGACATTATCAGTGTGCTATAGTAGTCTCATGAAATACCTCTTTCTATTATGAGGTTTATCCTATGAAGGCTACTACATACCATTTGAGCTGTCAGAACACCCATGTACATTTGTGCAGGATGTCCACTGCACAAATGCCCAGCAGAGGGGCTGGAATCCCATCAATGCTTTACCTGCCAAGCTGTCCTGACAGTGCTACCCGGGTTCACTGAAGCCCTGGAGCTTCTTCCCTCAGTAGTAGTGGGAGACATTCTGACACATTCTTATTCTCCAGCTCTCTTTTCTCACCCTTGGAGATGCCCAGCCCTTTTCTCTTTATTCTTGTTATTCAATTACTGCCTTCCTAATTTCACCATACAGTCTTAAAATATCTCAACTCCCAAAGTAGACCATTTTTTCATTGATTACATTTTATTTTAGCTTGACATTTTCCTGATACCATCTAAGCAGACATTGTAACTTTATCAGTAATATCTCTTCCCACCACATTGTAGGGTAAGCTATTTCTGGGAAGAGAGTTCATTACTTCTGTGGGGATTCCTGTAAAACTCAGTCAAACAGGGGGGCCTTTCCTGGTCAAAGTACCTTATCATTTTTCTCTCTAGACTTTTTTTCTATTGTATGCTGCAGTTCAACTTAGTCTCAAAACCATGCAATGCTATTAACTGTAATTTTAGTTCTCTAATGTTTATTCATATGAATGAGGCACTTATGGTTAAGTTCACCTTACACTAAGTTCATGTTAGAACATGTCATGTTAAGCACTTTGAATATAAATATTAATAATTCCTTTTTCAGTATTGATCATTTTTATCTAGCTGATTTTAATGGCCTGTAAAAAAACCTTCCTGTTCAATTTTTGTGAAATCTTTAAAGGTTAATTTTTTTTTGAAAGACTGGAGGGGAAAAAGATTGACACAATTTTATTTAATAATTTTGAGATCTGAACTAACATAAAACTCAGTAGCTTTCACTGTTCTCCAGGTCTCAGGCAGTTATGTCCCATACACTACATGAGTCTGCATCAGCCTTTTTATGCTTAGTATCTCCATCGCTGTTTCTTACTCAACCTACTTGTCACCTCGAGAGCTTCTGAAATTAAAAATGTTCTTCAAGATCTGGCTGTAACTCCCTCCATGAAACTTTCTTTACCTATTCTACCTAAGTGTGAGTTCTCGCGCCTCTGGATTTCTTTAGCTTTTTTAGTTTTGGTTCCTTCACTTCTATACTATAATCAGAGGACCTGGTGCCATACATTTTTCTGAGCATATATGGTATCTTGGTTTCTCCAAACAATGGATTGAGATTCCTGCTGTGTTTTTTCATAACTGTATGAAAGACTCAAGAGACTGTTTTGTTGATATTAATGACAGACCTATAAGAGTATATGAATTTTGGTGGCAGATTTTAATCTGACTGTGTGGAAAATTGACCCTAGTTCAGGTTACAAGTTCTTTAAGACTTATTACTAAATATCTTTGATCAACTTATTATGTCATAGCCAGAATATCATCATACACCTGATGATTGTACATGAACACTTGCAAGGAAACAATAATATGAAGCATTTTATTCACTTTTTAGACAACATTTCAGAAAGTTGAGATTCCAACAATATATTGTCATCAACCAAGCAATATTAAAATTCTGTGCTGTCTGTGTGTATACAATTCACCAGGCACTGCTCTAGTACTTTTTCCCCCCGCTTTTGGGGTTTTTTATTTATTTGTTTATTTTATATTAACTGTTTTTTAAAATGTACTTATTTTTAATTGGATGATAATTACTTTGTAATATCATGTTGGTTTCTGCCATATATCAACATGAATCAGCCATAGGTACACATATATCCCCTCCCTCTTGAACTTCTCTCCCAATCCCTAATCCATCCGACCCCTCTGGGTTGTCACAGAACACTGGGTTGAGGTCCCTGTGTTATACAGCAAATTCCCACTGACAATCTATTTTACACGTGGCAATGCATATGTTTCAACACTACTCTCTCCTATCCTTTCCCTCCGCCACTGTAACCCTAAGTCTATTCCCTATGTCTGCATCTTTATTGCTGCCTTGCAAATAGGTTCATCAGTATCTTTTTTCTAGATTCCATATATATGTGTTAATATACAATTACATTTGACTCTTACAACCATCCTGTGTGTGTTAGTTGCTCAGTCGTGTCCAGCTCTTTGCAACCCTATGGGATGAAGCCCACCAGGCTCCTCTATCCATGGGATTTCCCAGGCAAGAATACTGAAGGGGGTTGCCATTTCCCTCTCCAGGCAATCTTCCTGACCCAGGGATTGAACCTGAGTCTCCTGCATTGCAAGCAGACTCTTTACTATCTGAGCCACCAGGGAAGCCCACAGCCATCCTAGAATGTCAATATATTTGCTCTCCTAACCTCAAGAAGAGAAAACAAAAAAAGGAAAAAATAGGTAATTTGTCAGAGGTCACCCCGCTAACAAATGGTAGTGCCGGTAGGTGAAGCCAGAGCCTGTGCTCTGAATCACCAGGCTATAAACTAAGTGGAAACACCTTTCCTTTTTTTTTATGGACTACCTCCAGTAGTCTGGAAATGGGTACACCAGGATTTAACAGTGATTAGTCAGTGTTGAAAACTAAGTCTGAGTTTCTGGGAGTTTCACTTGCACAGGTGATTCTATTAGTCAAATACTTTTGGAAAATGCCATAGTTAAAAAACACTTTTTCATAGAATCTGTGATAAACAGAATAGAATTTTAAAAGCTGAGAGATGGCTTAATATAGCTGTTCTGTAACAGGCTATTCTCATTCATTTCCTGCTGCTAAGTCGCTTCAGTGGTGTCCGACTCTGTGCGACCCCATAGATGGCAGCCCACCAGGCTCCATAGTCCCTGGGATTCTCCAGGCAAGAACACTGGAGTGGGTTGCCATTTCCTTCTCCAATGCATGAAAGTGAAAAGTGAAAGTGAAGTCGCTCAGTCGAATCCGACTCTTTGCGACCCCATGGACTTGCAGCCCACCAGGCTCCTCCATCCATGGGATTTTCCAGGCAAGAGTACTGGAGTGGGTTGCCATTGCCATCGTTTCATTTCCTAAGAGATTATTAAAGCACACACATTGATTTCTGTCCCAGTCAAGAACTACTGCATTAGATCCTGGGTGCATCCTTAGTTAACAGGTTCAATTACAGCTTTAGAGTTCAGATTTATAACTGATAGGATTCACCTCACTATAAGTCTATCTACATTCTACATTTTGCAAGCAGCTTTTATAGTAAAAGAGCTAATGTCATTTCCTATTATTATCTTGCTAATTCCAGCTATTTCAAAATTCAATTATTCTTTACATTTATTAATTAGTTTATTATAATATGGGGGTTTCTAATTATCTAATTAGGAGCTTACAATACTTCTGTATAGCTGAAATAATTCAGAAGGAAACGTAGCAAGAGTCGGTACTAACTAAAATAAAGCTAGTTCTTTAATCTCTGTAGCCTGTTGATTTTAGTGTTACACATTTGCTGTATGTCTAATCCCTATGTTGTATATGTTATAATGCAATTTTCAGCCTGCTGCTCTTTCTTTCAGATTTAGAAAAAGCAAGCAACAGTGAGCATAACAAAAAGTGGCATATTGCACGTATCTATGAATATATCTTAAAAATTGGTTTCTTCTAAAAGCGCATAATACTTAGCATCAGAAATGCCACATTAAAGCAAAGCAGCAATTCTTTTGTCTTAAGGAAATGGAAAAGTTTATTAGCAAAGCAATTAAAACACAATTATTGTCTCACTTATATGTCCATTTTGCTCATACACTTGTGGTTGAATCACATTTATCTAGACAGTAAATACAGCTTTTTTCAGGGTTTTTCCATTGCTTCACAAAGGATTTACGAGAATATTTTAGGAAACAGTGTCAGACTTTATTTTGGGGGGCTCCAAAATCACTGCAGATGGTGACTGCAGCCATGAAATTAAAAGATGCTTACTCCTTGGAAGAAAAGTTATGACCAACCTAGATAGCATATTGAAAAGCAGAGACATTACTTTGCCGACTAAGGTCCATCTAGTCAAGGCTATGGTTTTTCCTGTGGTCATGTATGGGTGTGAGAGTTGGACTGTGAAGAAGGCTGAGCGCCGAAGAATTGATGCTTTTGAACTGTGATGTTGGAGAAGACTCTTGAGAGTCCCTTGGACTGCAAAGAGATCCAACCAGTCCATTCTGAAGGAGATCAGCCCTGGGATTTCTTTGGAAGGAGTGATGCTAAAGCTGAAACTCCAGTACTTTGGCCACCTCATGTGAAGAGTTGACTCATCGGAAAAGACTCTGATGCTGGGAGGGATTGGAGGCAGGAGGAGAAGGGGACGACCGAGGATGAGATGGCTGGATGGCATCACTGACTCGATGCACGTGAGTCTGAGTGAACTCCGGGAGTTGGTGATGGACAGGGAGGCCTGGCGTGCTGTGATTCATGGGGTTGCAAAGAGTCGGATACGACTGAGCGACTGAACTGAACTGAACTGAATGGCAGACTCATAAACATATATCCCTAAAGAAAGACTCTAATCTGTATTACTAAGTGATCGATTTCAGAAATAATGATAAACTAGTTTATGAAAAGAGGTCAATGTATTTTATTAAATGCAGCCTTTATAAAGTTTATTTTTGCAAGAATATTTTACTGACTAAACTTCCCAACTTTTAGACACATTTCCTCATTTTTATTGCCTGTGGGTATCATTTTCTTTGACTAGAAGTTTAACAAAGAAATAGCAATTTTTAAAAAAATCTTTCAACATTGAGTATCTGCTCTCTTACAGATGTGGGAAGGGGTTGGGGGCGTATATATGCAAACACAGACAGAAGTGGTTTTGATCTTTTTGTGATTCTTATCAGAAGAGGGGCAAGAAACTTCAAAAGATCCTCTGGCATTCAGTGGCTGGAAAGACTGGTAATTCAGGGTTTATTGTTAAATCAAAAGTTTGCTTTAGGCTTGAGGGTAGCTTTTGTGTTACTGAGTGCACTTGCCTAAAGAAAAAGGGTAAAGAAGCCTTCAAGTCAATCAAGAAACAAACAATAGAGCAGTTGCAAAGAACTGCTGGATATTATCTATAAAGCCCATCGTCTGACAGATTCTCTGCAAAAAGTGAGGCATTGTCTCAAAAGTGTGTCTCATGTCAAGAGGACTACAACAGAGAAAATCACTTGAGCAAGACATGCAGAGGGCTTATCTTTCACTCCTCTCAATCTCCCTCCTAAGCTTAGGTCAGTCAAAAAGTATTTATTGAACATCTATGAAGTGTCACAGGCTACAGTCCCATGGGATCCTTAAGATTCGGACACGACTTAGCAACTAAACAACAACAACAGTGAAGTGTCAAATCATAACAGTGAACAAGACACACACACCCTGAAAGTGAAAGTGAAATCGGTCAGTCATGTCTGACTCTTTGCAACCCCATGGACCATACAGTCCATGGAATTCTCTAGGCCAGGAGGCTGGAGTGGGTAGCCTTTCCCTTCTCCAGGGGATCTTCCCACCCCAGGGCTTGAACCCAGGCCTCCTGCATTGCAAGTGGATTCTCTACCAGCTGAGCCCCAAGGGAAGTCCACACACACACTCTAACCTCAGGCTTTCACATCCTGTCTTATGCTACAGCGGAGCATCCCTCCTACTAGTGCTGTACTTGGTCAATTGTGTCTGACTCTTTGCGACCCTATGGACCATAACCATCCAGGCTCCTCTGTCCATGGCATTCTCCAGGCAAGAATACTGGAGTGGGTTGCCATGCCTTCCTCCAGGGGATCTTCCCAATCCAGGGATTGAACCCAGTCCCCACCATTGCAGGTGGATTCTTTACCATCTGAGCCACCAGGGAATCCCTCCCTTCTACTAGACTGTCAGCTATTTCAAGACAAGAAGTGTGCTTTGTTTTTTTTTAACCACCCCTCATGTGTTAGACAGAATCCTATACATGGTATGTGATAAACATTTAATTTGGTGCCAACTCAAACCACCCAATCACCCAACCTGGAAACTACAATTAACTAAATTTCTCATATCCCTTCACTTTCAATCGATAAACTGGTCCTCTCAGTTTGGCTTTCTAATTAGCACTAAACTATCTCCCCCACTTTAAGTTTGCTCTTCCATTTTCACTGTTCCCATCAAATCATTTACTTTGGGTGAATTAGTGTCTATACTCCAAGTCTTGTTTATCTCTAGCCTGTCTCCTTCACTGTTGGACCAGTTCTTCATGTGAACAGAAACAATAATTTTAAATCCTGGTTTAAACTTTTAATAGGTCCCACAGACTTTGCAATAAAATCTCAGCTCTTTTTAAACTATACAAGGTCATCCTTTGCTGGTCCCTTTATTCTTTTGATTGAAATGTTTTAATTTTTGTTGTCTATAAAACTATGATCAGGAATACACAAGAGTAAAGACTGTAAAATATTGCAAACAGGATGACTGCATCTTTAGAAACTAGTTCTCTTGCAGAAAAGTCTTTTTCTTCTTCATAAAGACCAGTAAATGAGTGTGTAAGTAAAACCAACAAAATATGCAGAAGTTTTACTTATTCACTTTTTTCATTTGTTTCTGTGTCCATTTTCTTTGGCCTGACAATTGCACTAATATAATTCACAACCGTACACAAAAGTAAGCTTATTCAATGTCTTTGTGATTTAAGAAAAACAAGAACATATTATTCCAGATAAAAGAAAGCAATCTCTATAAGGAGCTGTACAAAGAAGGATGAATTTCCCTTCATTATTTAAGAGAACTTGGCTTCTTTGTTAAATAGTTTGACATAAGCAGATAGTTTGAAATGAACAGAAGATCCTTCCACTGCAGGTAACAGCCTTATTTATCAGAAATGTGCAAAGCGTATGACAAGAGAGCAGACTATGTGTTCATCTGGAACACTGAGTACATAGAGGGGTGTGCTGGAAGTCAGAAGAGTCTGAGGAACAAGACTACAGAGGACCTTTAAAATCCAAGTGGGCACTTGAAATACAAAACGTTGTCTAAGCACCATAAGAGGATTCTGAACTGATGTTAATTAGAGTGTCTTAAAGAGTTTACTGAATCCTGGATATGGGGAAGAATTGCTTGAAGTGGGTTGAACTATTGGCAAAAAAAAAAAAAAAAAAAAAAAAACACCACCAAAATAAGGATACTAAACTACAAAAATAAAGGCTCTTTTTGACAGTCATTAAGATAGAATTGACTCCACCACTGTCTTTTGGACAGGGTGACTTAATGGAAATATGGACAGGGCAAATAATGACCAGGCCTGGAGCCAGGAAAGACAGGAAGACAGCCATGGAGGCCAATTACAGTGGTCTTTGCAATCCAATTGCTATCATTAAGTAGGATGTGATTTTAGTGGCTTCACTCCTGTAAGAGCTGTGTGCATCAGTGTGATCCAAGGTCTCATATCCGCCATCTTTCAGGTTCCATAGACTCACGTCTTCTCAACAAAACATTACTTCTATCTGTAGAATAGTGGCTGTCACATTTATCTTTAATTCAAAGAATTATCCTTTGTGATGCAGCTTTTACTCACTTTCGATGTGCTTAAAGTCATTGCCAGTGGTTGAATGACTTGAATGTGGAGGTCAGTAGTAAATTTCTAGCATCCCAACAATTATTCAGGAAATAACTAATTGGACTCATTGACTTGGATTCTGTAAATCTTTTCATCATTATCACTACATTTTCACAGACGGCTTGACATAGCTTTATACTACAACATGGCTTATTTATTAACTTTTTGACTACAAAAAAGTCTCTGTGATTTGAGTTTCAAATTTATATAAAATTTAGTATAAGAAAAAATAAAGTCAATCCATCTGAAAAAAATTCAGTTCAGTGGCTCAGTCGTGTCCGACTCTTTGCGACCCCATGAATCGCAGCACGCCAGGGCTCCCTGTCCATCACCAACTCCCGGAGTTCACTCAGACTCGCGTCCTTCGAGCCGTATTTGTAAACAATTTTAAAAATGAAACAAGTTGAGGTTAACAAAGAAGTGAGAAACTCTATGGAACTTCTGGTCATGTTTAGATTTCAATATTCTCTCTTTTATAAAAAACCTCTGAAAAATCTGAATAGAAAAGAGGATGTGGAGTTTTAACATTCAGTTCAGTTCAGTGGCTCAGTCGTGTCCAACTCTTTGTGACCCCATGAATCGCAGCACGCCAGGCCTCCCTGTCCATCACCGTCTCCCGGAGTTCACTCAGACTCACCTCCATCGAGTCGGTGATGCCATCCAGCCATCTCATCCTCGGTCGTCCCCTTCTCCTCCTGCCTCCAATCCCTCCCAGCATCAGAGTCTTTTCCAATGAGTCAACTCTTTGCATGAGGTGGCCAAAGTACTGGAGTTTCAGCTTTAACATCATTCCTTACAAAGAAATCCCAGGGCTGATCTCCTTTAGAATGGACTGGTTTAACATTAAAGAATTATAAATTCAAGGCAAGATATGAAAAGCAATTTCTTTAGTCACTGGGAAAAAATCAGTTGGCTTCCTGGGAAACAACCAGTAATAACTAACTAAATCTGCTATCAAGGTTGGCAAAAATGGTTGTATTCTCAGTATGTCATAATAAATATACAACTCAAAATCTGAATGTGTATGGCTGATACCAGAAATTCAATAAATGTATGTTAATTGAATAAAAGAAAATGTGGCTTTAGCAAACGACAACAACCAAAAAAAAACCCAGATCTCCAATTTGACCACTGCAACACATGTATCTTCCACACCAATCTCTTCTATCAGGCTCTACAAAGATATAAATTTATAATATTAACTTGATTGAGAATCATTAAAGATTTAAAGAATACAAAGACATATCATGTCCATCGATAGGAAAATCGAAATTCTTTTAGATATCAATTACTTTCAAATTTGTCTACTGATCTAATATAGTTGTAATCAAAGTATGAACTGGAGTCAAAAACATAGCTATCTGATCCCAAAACTTCTATGGAATGTATCTATGCAACACATATGACTTTTAATAAAGTGCCCAGAATATATAAAGACTTCCTATGAATAAATAAGACAAATACAAATAACACAATAGAAAAAGTTGGCAAAGGACACAAATAGGCTTTTCAAATTAATGGAAACATGAGTGGCCCATAAACATGTGAGAAGCTGTTATTAACACACCCAATAGAGCAGAAAATATTTAATGTCTAAAACCAGCCAGTGTTGGTAAGAATGTGAAGTCATGTGAACAAGATCACAGAACTGATGGTGATAAAAATTGCTACATATAATACTTGGAAACAGTTTAGCAATGAGTAATCTATTTAAGTTGTGCACACCCAATGTAAAACAGATAGCTAGTGGAAAGCTGCTGCATTGCACAGGGAGCTCATCTCAGTGCTCTGTGATGACCTAGAGGGGTGGGATGGGGGAGGGAGGAAGGATCAAGAGGGAGGGAATATATGTATACATAGAGCTGATTCACTTCATTGTACAGCAGAAACTAACACAACATTGTAAAGCAATTATACTCCAATAAAAAACAATTTTTTTAAACAAGTAACTTGTGTGCACCCACAATCCTGAAATTCTACTCCTGCCTATATACTCTAGAAAAACCATTGCATACGGACAACCAGAAGACACGAATAAAAAACACAGTGAAAACAAAAACAGTAAAAGGGCCCAGATAACCAACACCAATGAAATCCGTGTTCTCCAGGAAGAAGTTTAGAAAGCAGGAAGCATGTTCTGTTTCTTCCCACTGGAGAGGATAACCTCCATGGAATTTAAAGCCAGCTGCTATTGTTTAGTTGCTAAGTCGTGTCCGACTCCTTTGCAACCCCATGGACAGAGGAGCCTGATAGGCTTACAGTCCATGGGGTTTCAAAGAGTTGGACATGACTGAGTGACTGAGCACATACACACACACAAAAGGATAGAAAATGAAGAAAATAAACATTCACATTATGATTATGGGCCTCTATCCTTGTTTCTCTGAGTTCAACCTTAATGGGAAAAATCTCAAATACTGAGTACCATAGAGCACATGCATTCTTGGGTTTTACTTTCATCACTGGAAATGGAAAGAAATGAAAGGCAAGGTACTTCTTATGTTGCAAAGCCCTTCCTAGGAAGTGAGAACAAAACAAATCCGAAGGAACTCTTTACACCACCTATTCAAACCAAAACTCAATAATTTTCTTATTGAACATTACGGAGAAGCACAGTTAAATTTTGCCTTATTCTATCTGCAGAATTCAAATTTATTCATATTTTTTCTTATTTTTTACCGTTTCTTCTAAGAAGAAACAATTTTTACAAAGAACAAAGTTTCACTAGATATTGTCCTTGTGAAATGAGTTTTCAGTAGAATAAAACTCATTATATTCTAAATCTTTTTTATATATGGTTAAGTGGACTTCTTAAGGTGAAGCCTATAACTTTTAACTGATTCTCATAAAGATTATGATTCATAAAAGGTTAAAACCACAGTTCTATAGTCTTGACATTAAAGATCTTTACAGAGAATTCATCTAACAAATGGAAATGGTAAAGAAATTTAAAGAAAATCTTCAGGTTAGAAAATCATATCAACAAAATTTCTGCTCACTACCATATACATATTTAAAGAATTATTTGATATAACTTTCAATTTATGAGACATCTCCAGAAATGCCTCAGTCACAAATAAGAGTGCACAGCATAGCTTAATGTGCTTTTTAATAATACTCACAGCATTTCTATTGCTAAATCTTCCTTTTATTTAAAAATACCTGGAATATTTTCCAGTATTTAAAATCTGCACATTTATTAGTTCATGAAGAAGTGACAATATTGAAAGTGTTTTAAGTGTTTCAGAGTTCTGACTCTTCATCATTAATCCTCATTATCAGGCTGTCCAAAAGATACACTGACAATGAATATCGAGAACTCTGGCTAACTTGCCTTAAACTTTGCTGTTGTACCACCCAGTTTTATAGTTTTTCCAGCAATGCTTTTACTAAAATCATATTCAATTTTTGACAGTGAACTTATTTTAACTCTTTGTAGATTGGCCTTGGTCATCTCATTAACACCAATTAAAATTTAAAATCCTTTTCATTAAAACAGACTTTTGTATATTCTGATGGCATCTTATATGAATTTCATAAGGAAACACTGGTAACAATCACCAGATTCTGCAACACTTTGTACCTCATTATTCCCAAGACAGATTTCTGAATTTTCATTCATTTATCAGAATCAGTTGTGAACTCATAAAGTATGCCCTTTCATTTAGCTTAATCTTGGACTGCAAGGAAATCCAACCAGTCCATTCTAAAGGAGATCAGCCCTGGGTGTTCTTTGGAAGAAATGATGCTAAAGCTGAAACTCCAGTACTTTGGCCACCTCATGCGAAGACGAAGAGTTAACTCATTGGAAAAGACTCTGATGCTGGGAGGGATTGGAGGCAGGAGGAGAAGGGGACGACTGAGGATGAGATGGCTGGATGGCATCACCGACTCGATGGAGGTGAGTCTGAGTGAACTCCGGGAGATGGTGATGGACAGGGAGGCCTGGCGTGCTGCAATTCAGGGAGTCACAAAGAGTCGGACACAAATGAGCGACTGAACTGAACTGAACTGATGATATACAAAATCATGAGAAAATTCATAAATGCATAACCATAGAATAAATTTATCATGACCGCTACACTATGAATATATATATTCAATGATAAATTTCATATATGTTCTATATCCTTCCATCTATTTTTATTAAACTGATAATTTGTTATTAATCTTATGTATAGAACCATATATATTGCCATTTGGTAGAATATCAGTCAGGTAGAAGTGATACTACTAAAACAATTGCACATACCAAGGCCATCACTTAACATTTTTTGATATTCATTGATTTGATATTTTCCACACTGAATTTTAAGTCAAAATTTTTGTCAACATTCAAAAAAAATTTATAATTTTAAAACTATAGCTGAACTAATAAAACTGATTTATATCATGCCATTTAGTATACTTTTCAAAGCTCTGTTATTTTTAAGACAATAGCAAATAAAAGATTCCACCTTCTGGGAATCTGGGAAAATTATAAACTATACCACCATCCTCATTATTTCTAATTATCATGGTTTGACTTTGACCTCCGGGGATAAATAATGTTACTTTCTGCTCTCTAGAAAATGTCAACACTAGCTAAGAATATAGAAAAGATTAAACTTCACTAATTGTATTTTCACTAATTGAGCTTCTATATGATGGCAAATATATTATTCTGTAACTGATTCAGATATTGGGCTTCCCTGGTAGTTCAGCTGGTAAAGAATCCACCTGCAATATAGGAGACCCTGGTTTGATTCCTGGGTTGGGAAGATCCGCTGGAGAAGGGATAGGCTACCCACTCCAGTATTCTTGGGCTTCCCTGGTGGCTCATCTGGTAAAGAATCTACCTGCAATGCAGTTAAAAATAAAGATCTTTTATTTTTAGTTTCACATCCTATGCTTCTCATCTAAAGTGGAAACAGTTTCTTATCTCTAGTCAAAGCTCAAAAGGAAAAGGCATATGTCTAATATTTTAGCATGACATGTATATGAGGAAAGATGCTAAAATAGATTGAGCGCCTGCAGTGGGCAGTTGCACTAGCAGTCACACTGGAGCACATTTGACCCTATGAAGTCCATAATCGAGTTGCTCTGCTGATCTGGACCAACCATGTTACAAAGTTATGAAAGAATAGATGCATAAAATAAATCATTCTAAGAAGTATCTGAAATTACAGAATATAGGGGAAGCCCAGGAATTAAACTAGACAAAGATTATCTAGATGGTTGAACAAGGAAAGCTTGGGTCCCAAATAGATTAAAATGATGAGATTAGCAATAGTTTCAGGGAAATTTCTAAAATGGTTTTATAAAGTGTACAGAGTGGATGATTTTTGACCATTTAGGAAAAGTATTCATAAGTACATCATTTGTTAAATAAGTTTCCAGTTTGTAGCATACTATTTCTATTGCATTCTTCCTAAGGGGTGTCCAGGTTGATCGCTGTAGAACTTGGAGATAGCAATTGCTTTTCCTGGAGCACTTTGCCAGGTGGTCATTACTGTGTATTTAGCTGAGCTTGATTTTAAATTTCACTTAAAGACTAATAAACCTCCAGTGATTTCTTTGTTTTACCATTTTAGAGACAGCTACCTGCACTCCTCCAAATATCATTGCACTATTTCAATTGTTTGAGTCAATCTTTTCCCATCTGTGTGTTCTTATCTTCTAGATTAACCCAACTAGAATGTTTCTTTCCCTCACTGTTTTTAAGCTTCATTCAAGAAAAAGAACATTTTTCTTACATATACTCTCAACATGTAAGTCAAAAGGGACAGTTTTAAAGGAAGAGAAATTTACTCTTCAAATAAAGAGAAACTGAGATTGCAGAATAAGATGAGGAATGAAAGACAGAGAGAAAATACACCAAGAGGGAAGTTTTGGAATATTTGAAATAGAAAAATTACCACAGTTTTCCCCCAACTAACCAACACAAGTTTCCCAATCCATCCTATGATTCACTGCACTTTGGGATAAAGCAATCCCCTTTGTCTTCTTTGTCTACCTTATCAAATGGCTTGGACCTGGGCGTCCCTCTCCTTTATCCAAGAAGTGCATGTTATCACATTAATTGCCAGCAGGAGAGTTTGAAGAGAATAGGTCCATATACTACCTTTTCTGTTTACTCATGGAGAATACAAGTGACACAGAGTCCTTAAATCTTACAGATGTCAAGGACATGCAGTATAAGGATAGAATATGAGAGTTTCTAAGGAAGGCAGGCAGAAGGAACTGGAATTGAAGACCTTCTGTCAATTCCATCCCTAATGACTCCATTCCTGGTTATTGAAGTCTTGGAATAATCACCTTTTCCAAAAAAGTCATCAGAGAGAAATTAAAAACTAATTCTACCAAACATTCTAACAAAATAGCAGGAGGAAAACAAAAGAAAAAGGAGATTTACAATATTTCATTTGAAATTAAGAAAAAAGTAGCATGCTACTTGAAAATCTTTACAATGCTGCTTTCATCTTTTAACTCAGAGTCAGTAAGCTAATTACAATTACTTTGTATTTATCATATGAATTAAGCCATACAAAATAGTAGACTCATGTTACCCATTCATCCTAGCATTCAGAAAAGAGAAATCTTCTTTAGGTTTTAATAAATGCAAGAAAGACAATCTAGGGAGATACTAAACAGTTTCTGAGACAAATACGAAGTTTCTTTATTCCACTGGAAATCTGAAAAATGTTTTCCTGACAGTTTAATTTTAATTTATATATTTTTAATGTGGTTAACAGACCTGCAACATCAGATGTACCTTCTAGGAGTTTAACAAAAAAGCAGGGTCTCAGGCCCCTCCCAGATCTACAGCATCTAAACTGGCATTTTAACAAGATCAGATCCCAGGTTGATTCATATATATCCAAGTCCAGAAGAACTGCTCTGTTTACAAGAAATGATTTATGAGTAGTCCAAGTATAACATTTGTCATTCACGAAAACTTTAAGAAGAGTTGCCAGTGTTAACATATTCAGCTCAATAAGCCCACAATACACTTCACATATTAAGTGAATGGGTTCAGAATGTAAATCAACATAGCAAATAATGCAAATCATTTTATTTTATGTCTTCCGTTATTTGACTCTCACAGAAGAATTGAGTTACTATAATTGAAGACTTGAGAATTGGCCAGTAAGGAGTGCTCTCAAAGTGTGTTAGGCTTGAAAGTGAACCTAGATGGCTGTACTAGTTTCTGACAAGTTGTGCATTTGGATATAGCTAAGTCCTCCCAAGCTTCTCTGTGCCTTGGTATTTCCACTCTGAAGAGCAGCAGTGCAGTATTATCACAGGCCTTAAATACCTGGGTGAAATCGACCTAGACTGGCACTACAGAATTTTCCAGGATGGGGGAAGGGAAGGAGAGGACATTAGATCAACCTTTCAAATGAAGAGTCATTCTAGAATTTTCTAAAGAAAACAAAGTTGTATGATACTACAATGAGATATAAAGTAAGGAAATATATGTCCTATTCTCAAAGTAGTTAAGCTCATTGTTTAATCTATATCAATATGTAGATCAATGATCAATACATCAATATCTACATCAATCTATTATCAATATCAATATGTTAAATTCTTCCCTTAGTTTTACATCACCCACCCCCCCTATACTGTGTTGTACTTAGGGTATATTTGCATATTTATAATTTACAGGTCATAAGAGACAGTTGTCTCTGAATAGACTATACTTTTATCTCAATGACAGTACCCAAATGTTTTGTTTTTTTTTTAAATGATACTCCAACCAATATGAGTACAAACTTCGAGATTCAAGAAAAGTTCTGGAAATCAAATGTACAGCATGGTGTTTACAATCAATAATATTCTAGCATATACTTGAAAGTAGCTCAGAAAGTAAGTCTTAAAATGTTCTCACAAAAGAATGAAATGGTAGCTAGGGGATGGGATGGAGGTGTGAGCCAAAGCTTGGTGGCCATCATTTGGCAATATGTAGATCCCACATCAACATGCTGCACGCCTTATACATTCACAGTGCCATGTATTAGTCACCAATTCAGTTCAGTTCAGTCGCTCAGTCGTGTTCGACTCTTTGCGACCCCATAAAGTACTTTAAAACTGAAACTCAGCTTCTACTCGTCTCACAGTTGAAACTGCCTTCCAAATCCCACCAAGACTCTTCAATACCTTCCTTGTTAACCAAGAGTCTGAACCTGCCAGAGGTTTGGAACTGACAGCCGAGAACAGTGCCCTGACCTTCACCATGTTGGATTCACGGTCCACGGATCATTGGCTACAGCTTTCCAACACAAAACAATATACAAAAAAAGCACTTTATAATTAGACTGTTTAAATAAAGGGGACTGGTAATAAAGAAATTATATTTCCACAAGCAATTATCTTGACATTCAAAGTTATTCAGTTATACACTGAATATCTCCTCTCAAAATTCCTATGCTGAAGACCTAACCCAGATGTGATGGCATTTGGAGAGGGAGCCTCTGGGAGCTAATTAGCTTTAGGAAAGGTCATGAGGGCAGGGCCCTAATCCTATCTGATTCCATCAATTGGTATCCATACAAAAGGATATCTGAATTCCAGTTCCACTTATAACTCTTCCACTTAAAATTTTAAATGTAATAAAGTAAGGAGAGTCCACCAAGTGCCTCATACATTCTCTTTGTACTTTAAATGTTAATGGCTTTGGATAATAACTACAAGTCATTTAAACTCATAGGGCATCATTATTTCATATGGAAAGCGGATTTGCTATAGTAATGCACATCCCCTTTCTGTCATATGCAATGTTAGGACCAATAAAAATAGACTTCAAAACACCAAATGATATTATTAAAGGCGAAGCAGCTCTCCTTATTAAAATAATTCATTTTATCATCGTCTGAACATTGTCATCAATGTATGGAATCTAGAAGCCAAATCATCAACGCTTTCTGTTCTTTACTTCCCATATCAGGCACCAGAGTATATTAAGGCAATGACATAAACTGGGAGACAACTGTAAAGGAAAGGTAATATTATGTTAGGTAACCAGACTGGAAAGTTATAATGTGAAATAAGGCTAAGTAGGTATTCAACTTTCCTGAATATTAGCTTGCTGTGCTGTGCTGTGCTCTGCTCTGCTCGGTCCCTAAGTCCTGTCTGACTCTTTGTGACCCCATGGACTATAGCCTACCAGGCTCCTCTGTTCATGGGATTTCCCCGGCAAGAATACTGGAGTGGGTTGCCATTTCCTTCTCCGGGGAATCTTCCCAACCCAGGAATTGAATTCATGCCTCCTGTATTGGCAGGTGGGTTCTTGTACCACTGAGCCACCAGGGAAGCCTAAATATTAGCATAGAAAACCCCAAACTTGGCTGACCAAGTAATTTTTAGAAAAAAAAAGAACAACATAAACAGTATTTTAGAAATACAATATGAACACCAGTGCTTAAGGTTTGCTTTTAAACTCTGAATTGAAATGAATGTCCTCAACTGCATCAAAGACATTGTCTCCAGAAAGCTTTACTTCTTTTGGCAATAACACCCTCATTTCTAAAAGTACACCTGCAGTTAGGCTGTGAGCAGCTCGGAGGCAGGCTTAGCATCTCAGCTATCACTCTGTCTGATATAATGCAGAGTAGACATCAGCAGGGTAAACATAACTGTGCTGAATGAGCCAACTGACTGTACATCATTATTTGAAATATGCTGTCCCGTTGTTTGTCATAAACCATTAAAATATCCCAGTAATTGCTTGTGCATCCAAAGCCTATCTTGAGACTGCCAAGGAGAGGTAGAAAACCCAGTGTCTGCTTATATATTAGGATCACTGCTAGGAATGTTCATTTCAATTCACTAAAGATTTGTGAGGTTCCTGCTCTGTCTTTTCAGTATACTAGATGCTATCAGAAAATAAAAGAAGTAAATGTCATGATTCTTGCCCTTAAGAGGAACTTATCCATTTCTATCCCCACATTTATGTGCCATTAAAATTATTTGCCAAAGAAACATATCCCTCAATCTGCCATAGTAAGCCACTGCAGCATTTTTATTAGGGAACCCAAGTCATAAAAAGGGCAATTCTCATAAATGTGAGGCTTGAACAAACAGGGGACTGTAAAGGATCTAGCAGAGTCACAGTGTTTGGAAAGCAAAGCAAGGAAGAAAGCAAGAAGTGGCACTGAAACTAAAATAGCAGTTGAGAAGGAAACTGCCTTACAGGAGAACGCCATGGAAGAAAAACTGCTTGGCAAACAAGTCATCTCTATCTCCTGGGTAGTGGGCAACTTGTTTCTTTCTTTCCAGTCTTCTGATACCAATTTAAAAGATACCAGATGAAGAAGATTGAGGGCAAGAGAAGGGGGTGACAGAAGATGAGATGGTTGGATGGCATCTCTGACTCAATGGACATGAGTTGGAGCAAACTCCAGAGATAGTGAAGGACAGGGAAGCCTGGTGTGCTGTAGTCCATGGGATCGCAAAGAGTTGGACAAGACTTAGCAACTGAACAACAACAAGACGTAAAAGAGAAACAAGGTGTAAAAAAGAGAACGGGACAGGAACCATGAAGAAATGAAGTGATACCTGATTAGCCAGGAATTTAGATGATAAAAAGAATAAGAAGAAATAACTTGGTTAAGCCAAGACATCTCTCGATTCTAATTTTGCTGGATAGTTTGACTAAAGGGAGAGGGTTTTCATCTAAATTAATGGTTAGCATTTACATTTTAATGAAACTTTTTACAAGGTGTCGTAACCAAAATATTCAGCTATTTCCTTAGGGAAGGGACTCAATTCATTTCAAAACACAAAAGCGGGTAAAATTAAGAACCCATTCTCCTAAGACCAAACAAAGTAAGCTTACTGGAAAAATCAGCTCAATAACAAATCAATAACTATGTCTAGATGAGAGATTCTTGACATCTTAGATTATTTCACCTTCACTGAGGGAAAGAAATTAGACATGTTACCAAAAAATAATAATAATAATAATTTAAAAACTCAGGCAGTTTAAACATCTTCAATTAAAACTCAACTACGTCCCAAGTGGTGACTGGCTGCCATGCTTTGGTTTTCATCTCCAAAACTGTTTTCTCTTTTTAAAGTCTTTTTTGAATGTCACAATATTGCTTCTGTCTTATGTTTTGGTTTTCTTGACCCCAAGACATGTGGAATCTTAGCTCCCCAACCAGGGATCAAACCCACACCCCCTGCATTACAAGGTGAAGTCCTAACCACTGGACCACCAGAAAAGTCCCTCCAAAACTATGTTCTAAAATCCAAGACAGGTGGACCTGCTGATAAATTTGCCTGCTTTGTACCAAGCTACTGGGGATCTATAGTTCCTAATCTGCCACTTTGTTTGTTTTATTTTTAGGCATGACCAAGTGGCATACTGATACAGTTTCAGGTTTACTTAATGGAAGAAATACAAAAGATGCTAAGTATATTAATCTGAGAGTTAAGCTTTTCTCTTGCACATTGATAAACGGCTATCTCCTGTTAATTAGTAATTTTCATAGGATGAAATAACAATAATAACATGGCAAATATTATGTTTCTATAGGAAGCCAAGTATTTTGAAAACTGGTTGTTATAAATCCTCTGTGTGTTTTTCACACAGAAGGTAAGAAGGAAAAGGAAGGAATATAGTTACCCCTTTCCTACTAATTGTGCTAAAAATGCAGGCAGAAGTCAAATAATCCTTCCCAGTTTTCTCAGTGAGTCAGATGCAAGCTCACAGAGACTGAACTAAACAGAAAAGAGGCCAACATATAAGATAGCTTATTTACAGCAAAGTGAATATGTTTTTAATATTGATAAATAAAAATCTGAATTCCTGTTGATAGTTTCCACTGAGCCAATACATTCTCCCTCTTGAAATTTTAATGCCAATTCAAATATTTGCCAGAGAGAAAGAGAAAAATGAAGCCTACTTGGATTGATATGAAAACTTGGGGTCATAGATCTGTTATTATGAAGGCATAAGTCCTGGAAAGCAAGTTAATATTTGTCTCTTTTTCTGCAGATGAGAGAATGGAAAGGCAGATGACTCTTTAGCTCTAGGAATGAGGAAGCCTGGAAAGGAGGAGAGTGAGACCCTTAGGTTGGACAATTCATTAGGTACTGCATGGGTGCTCTTAGTCATCCATTCCCCCTGACCTTCCTTACTGTCATCATTTCCTGAATGTTTGAAACTAATAGAGCCCAATCTCAAATAATTCTAAATTTTCTGGCCTGAAACCAAACCTGGAAGAGAGTTAGGAGAGGGAAACTTCTAATGAGCCGGAAGATGAGTGAGTCACAAAAGGACACAGAGTAAAGTGTGGGCAAAAAGTTTCCATCTTTCTAGTGCCTCTTCTTTTTTCATGTTTCTGAAAGCAATAGTGGTTTACTGCTTAATAGGTTGTGGAACTCCGTACACATCAAAGAAAAGTATTACATAGGTATTTCTAGTTGGGCGTCTGTCTCTCCAGATGAGGTCAGCAGTTACCACTGGCAAAGTCACAGAGAGTGGGAGGTGACAAATACAAGACTTTAAGAGCATTAAGGCTTTGTTACTGAGGATTCTGCAAAGTTTCCTTGGAAAGATCGTGAACGCAATGGTCTGTGCCCAGGATATGAAGAAACAGTGCACATAATTAGAAAAAACTACAACTGCCACCTTCTGCTTACAAACTAAGAATCCAGTTAGTGGGCAGCTGTTACAGACATTAATTTTTGAAATACTGTTGCAATTTAAATGAAATCTCTAACTTCTTTTTTTTTTTAATTGATTTATTTTTTTATTTTTAATTTTTACTTTACAATTCTGTATTGGTTTTGGCATAGATTCTAAGAGTCCCAAACTGGGAGAACTGTCCCACTAATCTCATGAGATGACAGAGTGTCTGTCACTAACCCAGTGTTTGTGTTTATGTTCATTTCCCTGCAGTGTGCTTGCAAAGGAAGCAGGATTGTCTCTGTAATAACTCAGGAGGAACAAATTGTGCCTACCCTAAGTCAAGGCGGTTAATGTCTTGGCTAGAAAAGTGAAAAGATGGGTGACACTCCATTAATTATTTTCATAGTACTCAACACCATAACACATATGCTCGTTAGCCTAATGACCACCACAGCTTGGAGAATATGTGGGTGGTTGACGATATATCCAGGGCTGTATACTTCCTGCCATGAAGCCACACAGGAACTAGAGGCAGAGAAAGGAAAAGGCTAATAAATCCAGCAAAGGAGAAAAAATAAGACACTTCCGGCATGGTCTGTGGTGGAAGGAGTTAAAAAGGACAGGTGCACACTGGAAAACTCTTAACATTATTACTGGCCACTGCAAATCCAAAGATATCTTCTGAAAGATTATACTTCATATTCAGACAGAAATAATTTTACTTTTGAAGTAACATTAGGAAATGGCTGCCATTCTTACCTTATTTCCTCATGCTGGCTTCAGAATGTGTACATAATCAATATGAAAATTCCTCCTATCCCAGATACTAACATTCAGAAGAGAAGGTAACTTTCAGATTGCAAAGACAACCAAAGGACAAGGTGAAAATTCCCAAATTCAGACTGTGGAATGAGAGAGATACATTCAGCTTTCTATATATTAATCATTACTTTAAGTTTTATTAACTTTAGAAATTACAGAGTGAGGGTCATGATTATTTTAATCTCCAATTCTCTTCTCACCAAGAAACTCTTTATAAAAAACTTACAAATATCACACTATTCTAGGACCCAAAATATACCAAGTTCATTTATTCCTCAATAATATTGTTTCCCAAAGCATTTTCCATGGACCACTGCCCCTCTTCAGTACACAAGATAAAAAGATTTCATCTTAAAATAACTTAAGAAGTGCTTGAACCCATGTAAAGATATACAATGACCATGAGAATATTAAAAGTTCTGAGAAGTCCTGCAGTTTAAAAAAAAAGTTTTCAACAGACCTCCCCCCACAAAAAAAAAAAAATCACAGGAAAAGATAACTACAGATCATTATCTCATAAATATAGATGCAAAAATTCTCAACAAAATCCAGCAATATGTAACAAAGATTATACACCATGATAAAGTGGGATTTATCCCAGGAATGCAAGGTATGTTTAACATTTGAAAATCAATTAATGTACTCATATAATTTGTTTACATAAAACATCCAAACTGGACAAATTTATAGAGACAAAATGTAATTAGTGGTTTCCTAGGGCTGTAAAAGAATGGGAAGAAGATCAGGTGCAAGATAGGTGACTACAGAAAGGGATTTCTATTTGGGGTGATGAAAACATTCTAAATTGATTGTGGTGATGGTTGTAAAACTCTGGTTAATATGCTAAAAGCCATTCAACTATGTACATTAAATGAATGAGTTGTTTCTTATCTGAATTACATCTCAATAAAGGAGCTACCAAAAAAAATTTTCACACTTTTTATACATAATCTTATAACAGCCCTTACATTCCTTTGTCTTAAAAACTTCTACTTGTTTATTAATAATAAGCCAAAATGTCACCACCACTTTAATGCCTTCCATGATGTCTTATTATAAAAGGCAAATAACTTTGATACATTTTGACCATGACCCACCTATGAACTGATGGATGCTTAATCTTAGTACATGCCGCTCATGGTCTTATTTTCTATTGTATTTTATTCTGGTCTAGTCTGGTCCACTTAATTTTTTAATGTTTTTTATGATCCATTAGATTAATTTCATAACCCCTAGTAAGTATAATTTGAAAAATACTATTCAAGATAAGAACATTGGTACCTTATCGTACATTTTAAGATAAATATCTCTTTATGTGTCAGTTTGCAATAGTGAATATTCTTATCTTAAATTAGTATAATAGGATACTGCAGTCATTGTCTATATTTTTTCATTCATCTCTTTTTTTAATTTTGGAGTTCTGTTATTCTTTTCTGAGAATTCTAAAATTGAACTGCACAGGGACATAACATTTTATGTCAGAGAAATATTACTATTTGGAGAAAAGACTCAACCTCTTATTTTAAAATGATACTTAATTCCAAGCACCATGCTGCATTACCAAGACAACCATTCTCCCTTCCAACATGCTCTGTGAAGTGATGTTTCATTGCTTTATCTATTATTCCTATGATGGTTTCTGAGCAGGAACTCAGTCTTTCCTGAGTGTTATATGATCTAAACAAGCCCCATAGTGTCTTGTTCCATGCTTTCAGTTTCTTTTTAATGTGGACAGACTGGAAACATGGGGAAGGTAATCTCACCCTCAGGTGAGATCTGAGACAAATGGCACTCACTGCAAAGGTAGCGCTAGTGGTAAAGAAAGTGAAAGTGAAGTCGCTCAGTCGTGTCCGACTCTTTGCGACCCCATGCACTGTAGCCTACCAGGCTTCTCAGTCCATGGGATTTTCCAGGCAAGAGTACTGGAGTGGGTTGCCAGTTCCTTCTCCAGGGGATCTTCCCAACCCAGGGATCAAACCCGGGTCTCCCACATTGTAGGCAGATGCTTTACCCTCTGAGCCACCAGTAACCCGCCTGCAAATGCAGGAGACATAAGAGACACAGGTTTGATCCCTGGGTCAGGAAGATCCCCTGGAGGAGGGCATGGCAACCACTCAAGTATTCTTGCCTGGAGAATCCCTTAGACAGAGGAGGCTGGCGGGCTACAGTCCATGGGGTTGCACAGAGTCTTATGCAACTTAGCAAGTAAATCGTCATCACCATATCTGCAGTCCGAGGATTCTACCAGGCATGAATGGTGCAGGACTGCAGTATTTACTATTGAAAAACATCCAAGTGGACCCTCACAGTTCAAATCATGATGTTCAAGGGTCAACTGTAGTTGTACATAAGAAACAACTGGAATTTGAGGCAAAAAAAATTTTATTTCAATGCAACTGTGAATCCCATACATGTAACAGGTAACATAGTAACAAGAAAGAGAGAGTTTTAAAATTCTGAATACCACTGACATCTATATTCAAATGAAACAACATGAGTCAGGAAAGTGTCTCTTGCCTCTTTGCTCCCTTGTATGCAGTGCATCCTTAACACTTGTGGAGGGAGAGGTGTTGGCGTGATAAATATATCAGACTATTACTGCGAAAGGCAATTGGTCTTAAAATGTAGACCCTCCACTCTGAAGAATGTGACCACTTTTAAAATACAGGATTGAATGAAAGGTCAGACCAAGCTGCAGGAAAGAGAAGGAAAAAACAAAGCAGGGAGAAAATTCAAGGTGAGAAGATTGCTGAAAGGACAAGAAAGTCGTCTGAAAGATGAACAATGAATGTATGCACTTTCCTCAGGACTTGGAATATATTCCTGGTTGGCAGAAGTAATAGGCACCCCAGTGGTGAAAGACTGAATCTGTGATCCTTTCCAACTGATACTGAAATTAAGGGTAGAGTTCCCTAAAAGACACAACCAAAGGTTAAATGGAAAAAGTTTGGATAACCTAGTTTGAGATTCCCAGGATATGGCTGGCCATCCACCCTCCCATATCTTGATGATTTCTGCCTTTTGAGGATAAAAAAGAAACTTCTGTGTCAAAAGATCTTTATTTAAAACAACAACAACTGTGTGTTGACACTGAATACCATGATTCACCTGGGATGGGCAATGTGGCTTTCACAGGATTCGGAGTATGGTATCCCTAGCACAGCATGGTCTACCTTCCTTTGGTGCTTGAACACAATGAGGTTTTCAAAGAACTGGCACCTGAGGGTTTCCATTGATCTCACACACTTTTGCTTCACATCCACTATCAGCCAAGTAGGTGTCATAAGCAATACAGACAAGAATACAACCCCTCAGTTCTCAAAGCATTTACAACACAGAGACACATATCTAACACAGGGGGAAAGAGTGACATCATGGAACAGTAAATAAAATACTATGAAAGCAAAGAGGAAAAAAGAATGAAATCTGCATGCTTAAAAAAAGTTTGAATGGCATTTATTCATTTGTACATATTAAGCACTAAAAAGAGGAAAGGCAAGAAAACGCACGCACACACATACACACACAAAGAAAACTAGCCGGCCAACAGAACGTGTGGTTGGCTTGTTCATCAATTGTCCAAGAACTGCTAATGAGCATCTTGCCAAGTTCAGCAGCAGTTTATAAGATCGCTTTGGTGCTAACTTCAACTTAAAGAAACTGTAAATTGCTTCTCACCAAGACGCTGGTGAGCGTGACCTTGAAAAATGAAATCCGCCCATTTTTCACTTACTCCTAGATGAAGCACGATATGAAGACTATAAATGTACAAACAGAATCTAGTGTAGCCAAATAAGTAAAAGGGCACACAGACAAATAAACGGTGCCTGCAAATAGAGACCATCCATGGGAGGTGGTTCCAATCATGCAAGAGCCCTGATCTGAATCACTCAATATGAGTGACGGCTCCCAGGACCACCATACAGAACCGCCTCACCTGCGGCTGGCAGCCCATGCTCCGGAGCTCCTGCTGCATGTCAGCCAAAACTCTTGTATCTCCTCTCTCATGTCCATGCATCACCCCTCATCTCTAAATACGTGTGTTCACCTGCTGCATCTGTTTGTCTGTTTAAATTTCAGATAGGTAGAAGCATCTATGAAAGTGTTTCCACAAGTTAAAGTTATAAAAATTGAAATGAAAGTGTTAGTCACTCAGTCGTGTCCGACTTTTTGTAACCCCATGGACTGTAGCCCACCAGGCATCTCCATCCATGGGATTTTCCAGGCAAGAATACTGGAGTGGGTTGCCATTTTCTTCTTGCATTGCAGGCAGACTCTTTGTCATCTGAGCCACCAGGGAAGCCCATAAAAATGGAAATATGTGGATTTTTATAATAAAAGATTTTAGAGAATTGGGAAAAAGTGGGGAAAATCAAAATATCAATGATAGCTTCATGAGACTAGCAGGAACTTTCTGCAAAAAGTCTGTGCCTGATCACATATACTCCCGCTTCACCAAAATCACATATATACAGACCTTCTCCCCTACCTCTTCTGAGCATTTTCTCAGCGCTATTTGAAATGCTATCTCCCAGGCTGTAGGGCCCATTTTGCCCCAAATAAAACTTAACTCACAACTCTTATGTTGTGCATTTTTTCAAGGTTGACAATGCTCATGCTGCTCCCTGCATTCCCCAGATACTCAGGTCTCAACTCCAGTCTTCATTCCCCTGCACTGGTAAAGGGGAGTTTGTTGTCTTTGCCTCCCCAGGTTGCTGTGGATTAGGTTGTGAATATACGGACTTGCTGCCTTTTCCCTCGGGTAGTTTTCAGAAGGAGGTGAGAGGAGGCCCAGATCCCCGTGTCTACCATTGTCCCACCTTCCACAGTGCCTTGAGCTGACATTTTAAAGTCTTCATCAGAATTCATAATAATGATAATTTCATACAAAGTGAATCTCTGTAGTGATTTTTAGGAAATCAGGGAGCCAGCACACAGCTTGATTCATTTCCTGGTTCCAAGGGTGAGCCTGGGTCTTCCTGAATCTACAGCTCGCCGAAAGCTCCATCTCACATGGTGACCAGCACATTTTTCATATTCAGTCTTCTTTCATTTTTGAGACAGCCTCATCTCACCCTCAACTGTGGCTTCAGTCAGGAGTTCTGAACAAAGATGAAGCAACTTTTTCCTTCTTTTCCCACAGAAATAGTCTGATTCTGGCTGCACTTACATACAGACTCAGTGCCCCAAACAGCTGTGGCTTTGGTCCTCTTCATGGCATGTGTTTCTGCTCCTCAAAGTGTTTACCTTGCTTTCACATCCAGCTATATATCTTTTCAGTTTCCATTTTTATATTTTCTCCACCACTGGGATGTGTCTGGTACAGAGGGAAACATGAAACCATAATTTTATAGAGTTGTTTTTGGCCACAAATTTCCAAATTGAGTTAATATAGGAGAAATCATGGTCTTTAACATAAAATTCTTCTGGTGGATAGCAGAATGATAGGCTATCAACATGTATCTGAACTGGACTTACCACATGCCCAGCACCACAAGTGGTGTTTTATGTACTTTATTATTGTCTGTATTTTTGTACATGGAAAAATAGGTAAGTAAATTATCCCTTATTGCTCAGCGAGGATGTGACAAAAGTGCTATTAAAACCCCCCACTTCGGTTTCCATCCAAAGCCTCTACCAACATATTAAACATTTAATCTTTACTTCTTAATATTTAGGAAAGAATTCTAGGGGCAAGAAAAATAGCCATGTTCTTCATGATTAAAGTTTCTGACCTTGCATCAAAAATCCATGGGGAACGTTTTTTAATGTTTATGAAATACTCTGAGACTTTCTGATGAAATTACTATTAGCACGAATCATTTTCTTCACACTAAAGAGCCAGCAGACACGTTTCTGGGCAGTTTCAATGAAGTGCAGGTATTCTGCTATTGCAATGGTATCTTCTGAGCCTTTTGATTTGCTTAATTTACAGTATGGATAATGCTTATCCTCACTCAATATCAGTGTCCACTGCCCAGTAGACCAACCTGCTTACAAACACACACAGAGCTCCCTCTGAAGGGAATGAGAGGGTAAGACAGGCACTGGTTCTCTGTCCTTACTAATCTCAGCCTCTCTTGGTGAAACCAAGGCCGGGGCGGGGGCGGGGGAGGGGGGGGACCAGAAAAAAAGTGGCCCCTTTTCTCTTTTTCTTCATGTATTTTCCTCTTTATTTTCAATTTGTAGTACTTGCTTTCAGCAGGAAGCCTCTACTTGTTGTTCTGTGATTGACTTTTATTTAATCATCCTGAAATTTATTCACCAAATATTTACTGAGCATATGATATATGCCAAGCTCTGTGCTGGAGATCAGGGATCTGACAATTAATCAGAGAGATAAGACCTTTGCCCTATTGTAACTGACAGTCTAATGAGGGAAAAATCAATAAAACACACCTAGCTCCTTCCTCATTCATTTATTCACCTTGCTTTCAACTTCAAGTTATCACCTTATCTCAGCAGTCTTTATCAATCTCCTTTGCCGGCTCCAGCTCTTTCCCCATCCCTTTCCTATCAGAAAACTCTTCTTTCCTTTTTTTCTTACCCACCATAGTGATTTCATTAAGTCTCATATTTTTAAAAGCCTCTGATGGTAAAGAATCTGCCTGCAATGCAGGAGACCCAGGTTCCATCCCTGGGTCAGGAAGATCCCCTGGAGAAAGGAATGGCTACCCACTCCAGTATTCTTGCCAGGAAAATCCCAAGGACAGAGGAGCCTGGTTGGCTACCATCCATAGGGTTGCAGAGTCGGACACAACTGAGTGACTAACACTCAAACTCTGGACCAATGACTCCCATTTCTCCAAGCCAGATCATCCTCCCAGATTCATTTCCAATGGCCAGTTTTCCATTTCCACTTAGGTGCCAAAGGACATCTCAAAATAATTATGCCCCAAACTGAGCACCTGAGACTCTCCCCTTCACAACTGCCCCTTCAAACCGTCTTCTCCACTTCTGTTGATGGCAAAAATATCTTGGTGCAGGTCTAAAACATGGAATTTTTTTTTTTTAATTTGTTTCCTTATCTCATGCATCCCCTTCACCTTCAAAATTCATCCAGAATCCTTCTAATTCCCATTACTCCTCTGCTCGCCACCTGTTCCAGCTTCCAACCAAACCCCACTTCAATCCAACAGCCTCCTAACTGGTGTCTGTGCTTCTCACTGGGACTCCAACAGTCTTTTCTCAACAAGTCAGCAGAGTTAGTCTCTCACTCTGTAAGTCAGATCACATCGCCCTCATGTTCCATACCTTGTAATGGTTCTCCTTGTGCCTCAGAGTAAAAGCCAAAGTTCAAACATGACCTCCAAGCCTCTCATTACCTCTGATCTCATCTATTACACTTCCATCGCTTATCTTGCTCCCTTAGGTACCAGGCACCCTGACCTCTGTGCTCGTCCTCAGCCCCAACAGCTACCCTCCTGTATGAGAATCATTTACTAGACCATCTCTTCTGCCTTGAATACTACTTCTCCAGATAGTGGATGGTCAACTTCTTATATCCTTTAAGTCTTTCTTTAAATATCACTTGGAACTATCAATCCTTTTACCTTGGTCTTCTCTTTTTTAAATTAAATCAAACTTTATAACATTCTAATATGTTATACAACTTACTCATAACAGACTGTAAGCTTGATAAGAACTTTTATCTCTTTCACAATGCCAGGCACATAATAGGCAACCCAATACATATTTGTTAAATGAATAAACAAAGGATGAGTACAAATAAATACACTTCAAATTACATATTTTGATAAGTGTTCTGGGAGAAATAAACAAAACACTGTGATAGAACATAATCTTCAGCCTAACTTAAATAAACATTTTAGGGAGGCCCAGCTATAGTGATGACACAGACCAAGATGAGAAGGATGAAATGCCAGGAATTAAGGGTGTGGTAGGGAGGTCTGAGGAATTGTAAGAAAGAGAAAGGAACTGTAAGTGAAAACAAAGGGAACAGCAAGTGCTGGCTGAAAAAAGTATTTTCTAAGACATGGGGGGCGGGGGAGGTAGACAGCAGGGCCAGAGGAGAGCATGTGAGAGAGAGGGCCTCACAAGATGAAACCACAGAGCAAGTGAGGGATAAGAAAAGGCATTTATGTCTTTTACAATATCAAGGGGGGAGTCACTGCTAAAGTTTAAGAGAAATAGCTAATTTGATTTCTGTTATTAAAGGTTACTGACTAATGCATGGAGTATAGATTATAGAGGAACAAGAAGGGGACAGAAAGATCAACCAGGGAAAACTTCATTAGTCCCAGGGAAAGACAATGGTTGCTTAGACTGGCTGGTAGGAAGATGGGGGAAAGGGATGGATGGTGGGGGTATATTTTGGAGGCTGAACTGAACTGAGTGCCTAACAGATCAGTGCTATTCATTTGAGTTCTACCTTTCAACTGTCCAGATGAATCATCTGAGGTGTCTGGGACTGAATCTAAAATAGCAAATAGGTCTTGTCTTCTATTTACAATCAACTTAGTGGTTCTGGCTGCTGAAGAATTAGCCTTATCTCTGCATAGCATTACTGTCTATAGCACATATTAGAATTTGATTGTGGTTTCCATTTTCTAGCCCAATGCTATGATGAATGATTCAGAAAAAGCCCAAGATATGATTTGCATTCAATCTAATTTCTTCAAGATTTCTCCCTTACAAAAATATAGTTCTCCTTGGACTAGAGTGAGCAAGGGTCAGAAGCCACAGTTCTGTATAGTCTGATCCTTCAGTTCAAATAATCATGCAGAATTCTTTTGAAAACTACTGTATGTTATATAAAGCAACTTTGTCTTGGTGCCATTGTGTCCCCTCTCGCATCAAGTTCCTATGTTAAACCTGATCTCCAGTGTCATGATATTTGGAAAGGGGGCTTTAGGAAGTGATGGGTCATGAGGGAAGGGCCATCACAAATGGGACTAGTTTCCTTGTAAAACGAGAAATCCCTTGCCGTTTCCCCTAAGTGAGGATACAGCAAAAATATGGCCACCCGAGAACCAGAACAGGACTCTCACCAGATTCTGAGTCTGCAAATGCCTTCCTTGATCTTGAATTCCCTAGACTCCAGAAACCATGAGAAATAAATTTATTTTGTTTATAAGCCAGTCCATGGTGGTTTGTTGTAGCAGCCTGAACTAAGACACTTGTTTTTCATGAAATCTTGACAACATATGCTCTGAGGACTCAAACACCTCTTTTGGTTCTATATATAAAATTTTTGATATCTGAGTTCTGGGATAACAAAAATAGAACTTAAAAAAAGCAAGGATGCTAAAGCACATCTGTGCTTATTCCACTCCATTAAGTTTTAGTAACAGTTAACTACACTTCTATTCAGAGGTAACATTATCTGATAACTTTCTTTGATGTTAATATTATTTTATATTATGTGCTCTCTTCTATCTAGGTCCACATTTTTCTCAAAATGCTTGAGTGACTAACGTTGGTTTTGTGTAGTCAAATAGGGTACAACATACTAGAGTGTTTAGGGTAAGAGAATAATTTCAACTCCAAAAAATACATTGAATTTTAGCTACCTTTATTTAATTAATATTTTACCTTATCTTCCTTATTTCTTTCTCTTTTTAAATTGAGTTCAATTAAGTAAAATATATGTATAATAAAAGAAACATGTTAAGTATACATTTCCTTGAGTTTCAACAAATGTGTTCACCTGTATAACAACCACTACAAATTACAGAATATTTCCATCTCACCCAAAAGTTTCCTTTGTCCATCCCACTTAGGACCCTGCTCACTGGCCCAAGGCCATGACTAACCTGCTTTCTTTCATTACAGATTATATTTTTCTTTTCTATTTCCATTTAAAATGGAACCATACAGTATGTACTCTTGTCTGGCTTCTTTGCTTCAAAATGTTTTGAGATTCATCCATATCATTGCATGTATCAGAAGACTGTTCCTTTTTACTGCTAAGAAGTATTCCATTATATGTATGCATCTAAATTTATAAATTTTACAGTTGTTAGATATTTGAGTAATTTCCATTTGGGGGCCATTATGAATAAAATGTCTATTAAAAATTTTTGTGAGGATCATAGATTATCAGTTATTTTTTATAAATACCTCTGAGTCTTATGATAAATGTACATTTAACTTTTGAAGAAACCATCCAACTGTCTTTCAAAGTCCTTGTACTATTTTACGTAATCCACAGAAAAGAAAAAAGTCTTACCAACAAACACTGATGGAATAGAAAATTTTTAAAGAATTTACTCTGATACAGTACATAAAATGAAACCCAAATAGATCATAGTCCTAGATGTAAAAGTCAAGACTGTAAAACTCCTAAAAGAATACATAGGAGAAAATGTTTGCAGAGCTGGAGGCAGCAAAGATTCTTGGTAGGACAAAAAAGCAAGAGAAAGAGATGACAAATTGAACTTCAAACCAAAACATCTACTCTTTATCAAAGGATACTTTAAGAAAATAAAAGCCATCTATTGGGAAAAAATATTCACTTTATATCTAATAAAGGATTTATATGTAGAATATATACAGGCCTTTAAAAACTCAATAGTAAGATAAAGCAACCTAAGAAAAATTGTTAAAAGACTTAGACACTTAACAAAGGAAGTTACGCAAATGGCCAACATACAGTTGAAAAATGGTCAGCATCTTTAACCATCAGAGAAACGCAAATTAAAACCACACATCCACTGGTGGCTCAGTGGTAAAGAATCCACCTGCCGATGCAGGAGATGAGGGCTCGATCCTGGTCTGGGAAGATCCCCTGGAGAAAGAAATGGCAATCCACTCCAATATTCTTGCCTGGAGAACCCCATGGCGCCTGGTGGGCCTCAGTCCTTGGTGTCATAAGGAGTCAGACACAACTTAGAGACTAAAGAACAACGATGATAACCCATCCACTAGAACTGCTAAAAATTAAAAATAAACCTGATAAATAATATCAGTTCTTTAAAAAGGAAAAGTTTCTTTCTTTTGTAATTGAACATTATTGTAAAATTGTGCCTTATTTTTCTTTAAGAGAAAACTCTGTCTCTTGGTCAGTTAGGAAGAAAATGCAGACTCCTTTCATATGAGGACTTGCCCCATGATCTCACTCCATTTTTCCCACATGTCCCTGCTAGGAATCCTCTTACATGGCTCCCACTGGCCACTCATCTTTACCCAGGTTCAACATACATTTCCTGTCCACGTGCATTTCATCTGTCCACAATATATTTCCAGTTTGCCCAGCTGCGGAACTGTTTTGTTTTGTGAATTAAATATTTTGCTTTTTCTCACCTCTATTTGATTGCATGATGAAATCATGTAATGATTGAGTGATTTTCTTTAAGAAAAATTGTTTTGGGGGTCACACTGGCTTTCTTTCTATTTTTTAACCATACTGGTTACAGTCTCATCTTAGGACTTTGCAGAGGCTTCTAGAACGCATCCCCATCCCCCATCCTCTTCGTGTTTCCACTACCAAATCTTTCATTTCCTTCAGGTTTTGACTCAAAGGTCACTTTCCAGATGAGACCTCTCACTGTCTTATTTAAAATTTTGATATAATCCTGTCCTTGCTCCCATATATCCTGCCACTTCTACCCTCTCCTACTCTTTCTTTATATCCTGTGCAGTTAACATCTTCTAACAGACTCTGTAATTTATCTATTTGTTACTGTTAGTCCATGCAAGCACAGCATTGTCCATCACAAAGGGCCTATTAAATTAACTACTGAACAAATTCATTTGCCTTCATGGGTCTAATGCTTCCTCCTGTTGGGTAGAACAGGAAATGCTTCCTCCTGTTGGGTAGCTTCATTTAACTCTCCTCATTTTTCTCTTAGATGCTGGTGCCAAATACACACGTAGAGTGGACTTCTATGCTCTTCAAACCTTTTATTTGTCTTTCCTTTCATGTTCCTCTGTTAGAAATAAAGAAAAATCAATCAGTGAAATACTGATGTACATTACAAGATGTCATATCTTCACGAGACCAAATTACCAATGATTATGCCACTGCCTCACCCAGAATTTCAGCCTTAAAATGAAAAGATAATTGGTTTTAAGGACTCTTAAATTAAGGAATCTTCTCTTTTATAATTATGTGGATTTGGGTCCTTTTTACTCACAGTTTCTGATTAAATGCCCTATTAGTCTTCTACAATAATACAATGACTTTTTCAGCATTTTTAGATGGCATTTCTCTACATATTCTTGTAAAAATAATGTCCTGTCTTCTATTTTAAGTTATTTAGCTCTTTATCCTTTCAGAGCATTCCAGATTTTATTCTTTGACTTACAGCAAATGCCAACCTAGGTCATTGTTATCATCTATACAAATATTGATGCCAATCTTAACTTTATTTGCAACACTTTACATGTATTAGACTCATTGAAGAATTTTGAAAAGAAACTGTTTTTCGGCATTTATTGCCCACTTTAAACTGTCAAGACTCCATAAGAAATGCAATGTTGCTGCTGAACTTTCATAGATGAATTTCCACCTATATGACTTGAATAAAATGAAATTTTATTCACAGCCTGCACAAGGTGTCAGTAATCCTTGAGTTCTTGGCATTCTGGTGTCCTGGAAGAATAATGGAGAGTTTTCCAGATTATTGTTCAAAATATCCCCAAGATGCTGGTCCCATTTATCAGGATCCAGTATGAACAGGTCAGGTGCTAGACTTGAGGACAGAAAGGTGCCAGAGTCCATTCCATAAGCACTCAACTCATTGGGAGGATGAGTAAGAGTGTTAATGGAATAAGAACTGGGAAGAGGGTTAAACTGCATTCTAACACCAGCTCTTTTGTTCTTCAATAGTGTGATACTTGCGGACCTCATTTCCCCCATTTGCAAATAAAAAGATTTGGACTTGGCAATGTTTTTGGCCACTGTATCCTTATAACCAAGGGGCCGCTGAGATCTCATAACTTTATGATTTGGGTATATTGTCAAATGCTCCCCCACTAAAAGCCCAGAGTTCAAAAAAGCAAGGCAAGGAAGTGGGGGCAATCCTTCACTTCTGGATACCTACTTATTGTACAATTAGAAAGCATCTGTGGTATCTTTGTTACATTTAAGGTAAGAGCATAACTTAGAACCACTGGCTCAAGTATTAGAAAATCAGATGATATGCACTTGCTGAAATGAGCAGAGGTGAAACTAAGTTTCGGGGGCCTGGAGAACATAAAACTGAGGGAAGAAGCAGTTCACGCATGAAAAAAATGAAAAATTATAAGTATCAAATTCCAATTTTTAAAAGTAAATATTTACTTAGAATGAGAAAGGAAGATGCAAAAATAAGCAGATTTTAAATAGTTCACAAGCACAAATATCACCAAAACCAGGAACATAACTTACTGCAGTTTGTTAACTTACTGACACACCTTTGTAATATTTTTACCTACATTTTTAGCTATGCACCCTTAGATAGCCTTTTTACATAGTAAAATAATATTTTATATAGCAAAATAATATTTTGCATTTATAGTAAACTAATATTTACTATATTTTACATAGTAAACTAACTAATATTTACTATATTTCACATAGTAAACTAATATTTACTATATTTCACATAGTAAAATAATATTTACCAGGTGCCGCTAGTGGTAAAGAAACTGCCTGTGAATGAAGGAGGCATAAGAGATGCAGATTTGATCCCTGGGCTGGGTAGGAGAGCAGAGAGGAGAGCATGACGATACTTCAGTATTCTTGTCTGCAGAATCCCATGGGCAGAGGAGCCAGGGGGCTACGGTCCATAGGGTCACACAGAGTCAGACATGACTGAAGCAACTTAGCACATACACATGATATTTTGTAATATTTTCTATATATGGAATAAAAAGATGTCTTTCCTCTAGAAAACTTAATCAAAACTTTAAAAATTGATAGTATAGAAAAGCCTCTTTCAACTTCACTATTATCAGAAACATCATGTAAAATTTTATAATGTTGTTAAATTAGGAAATGCTTTTACAAAGATTCGTCAAAGCATAAATTCTAAAATTTCAGGACACTTTGATTTGCTTACATAGTAACTAATAATATATATATAATTGCATTATATGCAAGTATATTTGATTATATAGGCAATTTATTTCTATTCAATATTTGGATTATTAAACCAAGAGATTATTCATTAATAGTTTTATCAAGTAGGCAATCTCATTACACTTAAAATATTTTTCAAGTCTAAATTAATACATATGCTTAAAAAATTCCATCCACATGATAACCCTGAAAACATGTAACTATTGGAAAATGCTCAATTAGTCAACAAGTTAAAGAGTAGCCTTTTGTCTTCAGTGATAAAAAGTCCTGATTTCATGATGAGCTGAATGTGGCACACATTCTATATGCTTATTAATGTTTGTACAGGGTGTTTGCTGCCAGAACTGGCATCGTAATTTGCAGAGTCTCTTGTTCATAAAATAAAGAATTTCAGAAAAGTGGAGTGAAGACAATTAAGCCAACACAATACCCTTGTGAATGCCAGGCACCTTGTAATCCCACTGGTCACATGCCTGTGAAGCTGGTTCTGCTTGTAGCCCTTTGTTCTTAACTTTTATGCCAGCAACATTGTCATACACTTAGCGGAATTCTGTTCAACAGCACACAGAAGAAACTCTAAACTACATAAACGTCTCCCACTCACGTGCAGCTATTTCTCCAAAAGTGCACAGTACCTACCAAGTCCCATGACATGGAACGTGTGAGGAAAAAGTTAGAATGAGAAAGGAGGCTTCATTTCGCTTTAAACACTTTACATTTGCAAATTTATCAGAACATGTGACCCTATAAACCCATTTCCAGAGCCTCTTCTAGAAGCTTCACTTGGTTTCCTATAAGTGAAGAATATTGAGGCAAAATCTTAGAGCTTTATGATAAATCCACAGCTGAGCCTGGACCTAGCCTTTACAATGACCTAGGTCATGGCCACAAGCCATGATTTTAATGAACACAGATATTTCCACAGCAGAAAGGGTTTTTTCACTGCCCGCTTTGGGGTCACTACAGTTTCCACCTGCTGCTTGAGGAACCCAGTAAGTCAGTCTCGTTCATTGACCTTTTAGGAGACAGAAGATAAAAAAAAAGAGAGACATGAAGTCAACACAATTGAATAGGCTTCCCCACCCCATCATTTCCACAGTATCTCTGGAAGTCTTTTGATTTGGGTCCAGGCACCCTGGATGTCTGAATGCCAAGGTCAGCTAAAGGATATAACTCTACAGTCTTGTACGTGCTTTCGTGCTCAGTCGTGTCTGACTCTTTCTGAGTCAGACTGCAGCCCACCAGGCTTCTCTGTCCTTGGAATTTCCCAGGCAAGAATACTGGAGTGGGTTGCCATTTCCTCCTCCAAGGATCTTCCCAACCCAAGGATGGAACCCTAGTCCCCTGCAGCTCCCGCATTGGAAGGTGGGCTCTTTACCACTTGAGCTACCTGGGAAGTCAGTCTTGTGTAGTCACTTAAGTATCCTACCTCAGAATTATAGTCAGTATAAACTTTTCTAACCACTTTCCAGTTGTTTGTCATAGGACTTTTCAACGTTTGACATTGAACCTCAGAGGTGGCAGTGAGCATGGACCTACAGGACTGATGGTTTCCCTCAGAAGACATCAGCCCTTCATTTAAACTTCCATCAGGTCTCAGCCAAATTTGGCATCTCTGATATCACAGAGCCCAGGAGGGGGCACTTCTTGTAGAGATCCCAAGAAACCCTATCTCCCCAAACTTGGCTGACTCACACGTGAAGGTTTTGTAATTTGCTCTTTCTTGTAAAATCTCAGTGAATCATATTTAGTTCATGTTTATCAGATCTGTGATATGCATCTGACATAAAAATCAACGAGACCACATTATTCAGAGAGCCACACTCCTAACAACCAATAAATTGTTTCTGAAACTGGTTAGAATGAAACTATTCCTGGAGGTGCTCCAGTGCCCCAGTTTGACCTCCTAAATGCCCCTGGCAATGGCTTCCTTTTCATTTGAATGAGATCAGATTTTTCAAAATACTCAAGAAACCCTCCATTTAACTCGACAAGAGAAAACAATAAAATCGTTGGCTACAACTTATAAAGTATATAATTAAATATCTATTAAGTCTTATCAGGTTGCTATGCTGAACTAACTGCAACGACTTTATTGGTCCCTAAATTGCTGGTTTCTCCCTCTTTCTGCCATTCATCATTACCCTTTGTCACCTTATTTGTTCTAGCCAATTTAGTTCATTGATTGTCATTGTAAAGGCTAGAATACTGCCAGCAATTTGGGACTTTCACAAGTTAGGCCAATACATGTTAACTGGTATCACCAACAGCTTTATAGTTGAGAATATAGGATACAACCTTTTTCTTCTGGACATGTCTGTTAAGGAAGAGGCTAGATCAGCAAACAAAAGAAGATTGAGGCCCATACTTTCCAAATAAGTTTGCACTCTGAAAATGTGCTATTTTGTTTGCAAAGGACTTGGAAACATGAATTTAATTTTAGTATTAAGCCAGCATTCAACCAACAGTCTTTGAGCACCTGCTAAGAACCAGGTCTTTGGGCCAAAAGTAGTTGACGATTCATTGGTGCTGATCACTAAATAAGATTTTTAAAAATATAAGTGCTCAAGTGTAGGTTTATGTACAACCTTTTGTTGTTGCTTAGTCACTAAGTTGTGTCTGATTCTTTTGTGACCCATGGACTGTAGCCTGCCAGGCTTCTCTGTCCATCTTTCCAACCCAGGGATTGAACACGTCTCCTGCATTGTAGATGGATTCTTTACCATTGAGACACTAGAGAAATCCCTTGCTTTTCTTTACTCAGCATTTATTCACCCAGTCATATACTGGTCCAGCCAGGTGTTTACCACACCAGCTTTGTGCCAGAAACTGTGTGTGTTGTAGATGGCTCTCAGCTAAGAGACAGACCCTGCTTAGGAAGGTCTCAGGCTATTTAGAAAGCAGTTACTCCATGTGAAACACAAAAATGATTACAATAAAGCATTCTATCTGCCATAAGGAAAGAATGTACAAGGTTCTGTAGAAACCTGAGGACGTCAAGGACGATTTAAAGAGGAGATTTGTTCTAAAGGATGATTTGCAGGATTTCCTGGTGGTTCAGTGGTTAAGACTTTGCCTTCCACCCTGAATATTCATTGGAAGGACTGATGCTGAAGCTGAAGCTCTAATACTCTGGCCACCTGATGCAAAGAGCTGACACACTGGAAAAGACCCTGATGCTTGGAAAGATTGAGGGCAGGAGGAAATGGGGATGACAGAGGATGGGATGGTTGGATGGCATCACTGACTCAATAGACATGAGTTTGAGCAAACTCTGGGAGATAGTGAAGGACAGGGAAATCTGGAATGCTGCAGTCCATGGGATTGCAAAGAGTCAGACATGACTGAGTGACTGGACAACAGCAAGCAGGGGGTGCAGGTTCAAACCCTGGTCAGGGAACTAAGATCCCACAGGCTTTGCAGCCAAAAAAAAAAAAAAGGCATAAAATAGAAGCAATATTGTAACAAATTCAATAAAGACTTAACATGTTCCATGTCAAAAAATTTTGGGGGGGAAAAAAAAACCAGAATGTTTGCAGAGCAAGTAGAGGGAAAGCAGAGCTTAGGAGTAAGAGGGGAGCCTGAAAACAAAAAGAATGGCGGACATGAAAAGCCAGAGTCATAAGAAAACGTGTGAACACAAATGAAGAGAATCAGAAGACAAACAGTCAGTCAGACTCAGGCTCAAATCCCGGCTTTTCCACTTACAAGTTAGGCAAGTCACTTTATTCCTCTAAAACTCATTTTCCTCACCTGCAATACAGGGTTATTATGCCCATTCACATGAGTGTTTTCACAATTTTAATAAAACAGTATTTTCAATTTCAATCATAGTATCTAAAGTTTAATTCACTTATTTTTCCCTCATAAGAGTCAGAAAATCATTGACTAATTTCAATCATAAAGACATGACAACCTACAATCAGGCAGCACTTTTTTAGGATGGTTTTGAAGAAAGGAGTATTTAGGAGAGGACAATTGTCATGAAAGAAAATGAATGTTTGAACATAGAGGAAGGGGTGGAGATTGAAGATATCTGAGAGATGGAATGACAGAAGATAATAGTCAAATAAATCGGGAGAATGAGAGAGCAGTGGGGTCTCAAAAGACCACGAAGTCAACTGCTTAAAAAACTGGTTTAATGGTGGAAAATATAGGGAGTTGATTCAGAAGATTGACATCATGAGATCAATTCTGGAAAATCTATTTTGAGGCACCTGTGGGATATATATGTGGATTCAATACAAACATAGCCAAATGGATGTTTAGAGAGTAAAAAATGATACTTAGAGTTTGCAATTAGTAATGAAATTAAATTTTAAGGTATAAAAATTAAAATAAAATTTTAAAAGTGAAATTCTAAGGTGTAGATAGTGTCATCTAGGGCAAAGGATTCTGAATAATTTAATTATTTCCAGCTGCCCCAGGTAAGAAGGTATTCTCCATATGCCAATTATGTTGAACTTACTCTGTGATCCTAGTTGGATGCCTGGTAAATCAGAAGCACTGATTTAATAAAATGGGTTAAATGTGTTGGCTACAGGGAAGCTCACAACTTCTTTCAGCCCCTTCCTTCCCACACTCATGTCAGCCCCAGTCTATCTTCAAGAACTGCTGAGTTAAGAACACTTATCAGCCTTGTTCTGAAGGTGGAGGTCAACAAGCGTGTGCTTGGCTGGCCCTCCCAGCCTTCAGAGCACTCACAGTGCTGGACACCAGAGAAGCTCTTGTTCTCCAAGGTCCTTTCTCTTTGGATAATGCTCTCTCCTTGCATCCAGGTGAGAGAGCTGAAGGTAGCACCCCTAGAAAGGAATAGCAAGTAAGAAAACTCTGGACTGATGTCACTGCTCCCTCATTCAGTTCTGAGCTCCTTTCTGCCTTCCGCTGATGAACGTGCTTTGGTTTGGGAGTCCCTTGCATACACTGTGTAAGAACGGAGCTTCCAGTTTGAGCTCAGGCTGAAATGATAGGTAAAATAGGTATTTTGACTGACTTAAATTCCGTTACTGAGGCCAACATAGCCTAAGGAAAGGAAAGATCCCTAGGTGAAACCAGAAACTCCCTCTGGGTTGGGCAAATCCCTGTACGTCATAACACATACTTGAACTTGCTTTTTCCTCAATAGGAACTATGTGAAGGAAGATTTCAGATAGTCCTATGGCTATGACCCAACTCCGTCCTGTTTTAACCCCAACATCCATCCCGCTTTCCCCAAATGGTTATGGATTATCTGAACATGAAAGCCATCCAAATTATTCATTTAGATCTTTCCATGTAAAATTTCAGTGGCTACTGCTTTTAATTCATATACATGTAAGTTGTATATAGTGAGACACCATGACATCATTCCCCAAGTTCAAGATAGAATTAGTTTGAAAGAATGCTGCAGTTGAGAGTACTATAATCAGATTGCTCCTTTGGACTATGTCAATTATAGTAGCTTCTTCAGGTTCATGTCACAGATCATTATCCTCAGCAAACTGGACCTGACTTGAAAACAGAAAATCACTTATCTGTATTTTTCAACACTAATTCTGGGACTGTAAGTTGGAATAAAAGGGAATGTTCAGAATTTGGAAACAAATTTTAGCCTTAAAAAAAAAAAATTGAACATGGCCTATGGTATCACACAGAGTCTCTACTTCCTTTTCTAGAGTTAGAATAAATAGTTCAACCAGCAAGTAACCTAACATTATGCAACAGATTCCTATGTTCATATTCTAATAAGGCTGTCACAACTTCAGAGCGTCTACTCCTTCTCTCTGGAATACTGTTTCTACTCTATGTTCTGCCATCTCCAACTAAGTCAGTAAAAGAACTGGAGAACACTGCTAAGGCCCAACGTTTCAGCCTAACTACTTAATGAATGAAAAACATTCCCTAAATTGATATATTGTTAAGGGACCAGACCTGAGCCATGACAGGCTCAACAAGCTATACTAGGCCTAAGATTCAGATTCTTGTAAAACCTGAGTCATGATTCTGGGAAACCACACCCTGGGAAAGTCCCCGATGACACCAAACCTGAGCCAATCCGGATAGGGATGTGGGATTTGAAAATCGCACATGCGCCTATGGCTCAGCCAATCATTACCCGCCAGCTATACTAAGAACCGCCTGTATAAAAGCAGCTGTGATCCAGAGCTCGGGGCTCTCCTCAAGACTCCACTGCGCTGGAGGAGATGGGAGCCCTAGCTCGAGCTATCAATAAAACCCCTTTATGCTTTTGCATTGCTGTGGACGTCTTATTCTCTCAGTTTTGGGGACTCGGACTTCGGGCATAACAATACAAGAAAAAATACAAAAATAAAGTTTCCTCTTGGGTTTTCACTGTTATTTCTAAAATAGTTAACTTCAGAAGCAATGTTAACCTCAGTTTTAAATTTAAGCTCTCCTTCAATATTAGTCAAATGGATAGGAATAATGGTCATGGCTAATTGTTAGTATTAATGGAGTTCTATCATATGCTAAGCATGCTCTAAGTGCCTGAATGCTGCTATCTTCATGGTAACTATAGTTAACCATAGTGTATTGTATATTTGCAAGTAGCTAAGAGAAAGTAGATCTTAAAAGTTCTCATCATAAGAAAAAACTGTAACTATGTGTGGTGATAGATGTTACTTAAAATCATTGTGGTAATCACTTTGCAATAGATATAGGTATATATCAAAGCAGTATGTTGTACTCCTAAGACTAATGCAATGTTATATGTCAAATATACCTCAATTAATTTTTTTTAATTTAAATGTACTATTTCATTTATCTTTAATCATTTGACATATCTGGTGTTATCTCCATTTACATAGTGAGGTGCCTGGCAGTTTACAAATCTGATATTATTGAGCAGTCTGATACTGGAAGTTACACTCTAATTATTTTAAATTATATGTGTGTTTTAAAAGTACCACATATTTCATGTAATTTCACCTTGTTGAGAATTTCTATTGTCTCCTTGAAGTACAAATTACAAACAACAAGGCAACATTTCATTGGTTTAAATAATGATCAAAAGCTGGATAGAGGAGGCTTTTAGAAATAATTCACCTTTTAGATTCTAACAATGCAAGTAGGAAGGCATGAATTTTAATAACCCTCATCACAAATTCTTAAAAGTGCTTCTATTTCTACACATTACACCTATAGTTATTTAGCATCTTAGAAATTAAAACTGAGAAAAGTTTAAAGCCCAAGAATACAGAAGCACATGTTCCATCAGTCACATGGCAATCGTGTCATTATATCAAACGACCTCTAAAAACAGCTTTGATCTCACAAATCCTCTGAAAGGACAACACTTTGAGAACTGCTTATTGAAAATCTATAGTTCTTAGCTGGCTATTCTCCTCAATAAACTTACTGGTTTAAAGAGGAAGGGATTCTATACAATTATTATGTGGGAAACAGAGATGAAGCTGATCTTCCAATTTCCTTTTGGTCTTTCTTTTAAGATACAAATGCCTGACCACAGTGGCTAGTTCAGGATGTGTTAGTTTACTGCCCAGCGTCAGTGACTGCACTGACTACTAAAGTTCTACTCAGTAACTGTTCACAAAAAGGCTTAATCAATCATGCTCAAGAGGTCAGGTGACAGAATAAACAGTGATCTCTCTGAGTATGCCCTCCACAGGCACCAGGGCTATCTCTGAGTCAGGGCTGGATTTAGAAGCCAGAATACAGGGAGTGTTCATGCCTGGTTCTATTTAATGAAGTCAGGGATGACAAAAGCCAGAAAAACAAGCCACAATCAGCCAAATAGAACCAAATGATAGGAGGAAGAAAGTTAAAACTTAAGTCTAAGAATATGTCAATCATACCTCAACAGTAATAATAATAAACTAAGAGGTGATCCAGAGGCAACATTAGATTTAGGGACACAAAGCAAAAGTTTGAATTATTTAAAAATATAGTCAGAGGAGGAGCTGGGCTGATAATAATTGTCACGTATTCATGGATGAATTTTATCAGTCAAAGGCACACACGTGGGTGTGACAGACTAGCTGGAGGGTGGAGTTGGTTCCATGATGTTAAAAGTGAATAACTGACTTGGATGAATGCTAAGGTCTCATCTTGTTAAACAAACAAAAAACAAAGCAGAAGATGGCGGAGGAATAGGAAGGGAAGACCACTTTCTCCCTCACAAATTCCTCAAAAGATCATTTCAACGCGGAGCAAACTCCACAAAACAACCCCTGAATGCAGACAGAGGACATCAGGCAACCAGAAAAGCAGATCATTCTCTTCAAAAACAGGTAGGAAAAAATATAAAAGACGAGAAAAGAGACAAAGGAGGTGGGGAGGGAGCTCTGTCCCAGGAAGGGAAGCCCGTCCTGGGAAGGGAATTCTAAGAAGAGAGGTTTCCAAACACCAGGAAACACTCTCCCTGCCGTGTCTGTGGTGAGCCTTGGAAACACAGAGGGCAACATAACAGGAAAGAAAAACAAATAAATAATTAAAACCAACAGATTACAAGCCCAACAGAAACTCCCCCAGCGGAAAAGCCACGCAGACGCCTGCCGCTGCCGCTAGCAAGTGGGGGCAGGGCAGGGAAGCGCGGGAGGCGCGGGCTGCCATGCTCCGTAAGAAGCGGGCAGAAACGCCCCATGCGTAACCAGAGCGATCGAACCTGGGCTAGCAAACCAGACTGGGGGATAGCTACCATGCGAAAAGCTGGAACATAAAACGCCTCCAGGACCGCGCACAGAACAAAGAACGGAACGGAAATAGCTGGCTGCAGACCATCCCCCGCCGGGGACAGACAGCCAGAGCTGTAAGGACAGGAAAAGGGGCAATCGCAGCCCCGGAGAGACTTTACCTACCAAACTGCAGGCAGGCTTCTTTGCTGAGACTTCAGGGGGAGCAGGACAGTCACCATCCGCCTCACAGGGAGCGCCAGCAGTACACCCAGAAAACTGAGCAGTAGAGACAGAGAAGGGGACAAGTCGCGGCGACCGCGCTCGCCAAGCTCCTGAGCTGCTCGGACCTGGGAGGGGCGCAGAGCGCAGTCCCAAACAAGTTTGTGCCTCTGAGGGTTACCTGGGCGCCAAACCTGAGCGGCTTGGACCGGGGAGGTGCGCGCAGCCTGGGGCTGGCCTCGGACGTTTCCCGGCTGAGCACCGTGAAGCCCGAGCGGTTTGTTTGCCGTGGCGGGGGACAGGTCCAGCGGGGCTGAGACGCTGTGTGCCCACAACAGTGCTATTTGTTTGCAGCATCCCCCCCTCCCCACAGCGCGTCTGAACTAGTGAGCCTAAAAAAAAAAAAAAAAAAGTGTCCACCACCGCCCCCCTGTGTCAGGACGGAACTCAGACACTGAAGAGACCAGCAAACAGAAGAAGTCAAACAGAGGGAACCGCCTTGGAAGTGACCCCACACGGCCCATAACATCAGAGAAGAGCCAGATATATCTTCACTATTTTTACAATCATTCCTTATTTTTTTTCTTTTTCTTTTTTCTTTTTTAACTTTTTTTTTAAGTGTTAAGTCTTCTATTTCTCCTCTAATTTTTAATTTCTATAACCTACTATTACTTAAAAAAAAAGACTCTACTTTTGTAAGGCAAACACCATATATAGTCTTTGTGTGGTTGTTGTTGTTATTTCTTTTTTAATCTTGTGTGGTTTTTTCTTTTTTTTTCTTATTATTTTTTTCTTTTTTCTTTTTTTCTTTCTTCCTTCTGCTTCTTCTCTTTAATATTGTATTTTTGAAAATCCAACCTCTACTCTACGTTTTTTAATCTTTGCTTTTCAGTTTTTGTTATCAATTTTGTACATTTCAAAACCCAATTTTACCTGACAGCGAGATTACTGGCTTGACCACTCTCTCCTCCTTTTGGACTCTCCTTTTTCTCCACCAGGGGGCCTCTGTCACTCCCCCCCCACCCCCCACCCCATCTCTTCTATATCCAACTCTGTGATTCTCTGTGTGTTCTAAATGGTGGAGAACACCTAAGGAACTGATTACTGGCTGGACTTGTCTCTCTCCTTTTCATTACTCTCTCTTACCCTCCTGGCCACCTCTGTCTACTTCCTCCCTCTCCTCTTCCCTGTATAACTCCGTGAATACCTCTGAGCAGTCCAGACTATGGAGCGCACATAAGGAAGTGACTATTGACTAGCTTGCTCTCTCCTCTTTTGATCTCACCACATCTCATTCCAGTCACCTCTAACTACCCCTCCCTCTTCTCTTCTCCATGTAACCCAGTGAACCTCTCTGGGTGTCCCTCAATGTGGAGAAACCTTTCATCTTTAACTAGATGTTTTATCATCGGTGCTGTATAGATGGAGAAGTCTAGAGACCACTGTAAAAATAAAACCGAAAACCAGAAGCAGGAGGCTTAAGTCCAAAGCTTGAGAACATCAGAGAACTCCTGAATTCAGGGAACATTAAGCAATAGGAGCTCATCAAATGCCTCCATACCTACACTGAAACAAAGCTCCACCCAAGGGCCAACAAGTTCCAGAATAAGACATATCACACAAATTCTCCAGCAACACAGGAACACACCCCTGAGCTTCAATATACAGGCAGCTCAAAGTTACTCCAAAACTTTAGACGTCTCATAACCCATTACTGGTCACTCCACTGCACTCCAGAGAGAAGAAACCCAGCTCCACCCACCGGACCTCCAAAACAAGCCTCCCTAACCAGGAAACCTTGATAAGCCACTGATACAACCCCACCCACAGTGAGGAAGCTCCACAATAAAGAAAACTACACAAATTCCCAGAATATAAAAAGGCCATCCCAAACGCAGCAATATAACCAAGATGAAGAGACAGAGGAATACTCAGCAGGTAAAGGAACAGGAGAAATGCCCACCAAACCAAACAAAAGAGGAAGAGATAGGGAATCTACCTGAGAAAGAATTCCGAATGTTGATAGTGAAAATGATCCAAAATCTTGAAATCAAAATGGAATCACAGATAAATAGCCTAGAGACAAGGATTGAGAAGATGCAAGAAAGGTATAACAAGGACCTAGAAGAAATAAAAAAGAGTCAATATACAATGAATAACGCAATAAATGAGATCAGAAACACTCTGGAGGCAACAAATAATAGAATAACGGAGGCAGAAGATAGGATTAGTGAAATAGAAGATAGAATGGTAGAAATAAATGAATCAGAGAGAAAAAAAGAAAAACGAATTAAAAGAAATGAGGACAATCTCAGAGACCTCCAGGACAATATGAAACGCTCCAACATCCGAATTATAGGAGTCCCAGAAGAAGAAGACAAAAAGAAAGACCATGAGAAAATCCTTGAGGAGATAAAAGTTGAAAACTTCCCTAAAATGGGGAAGGAAATAATCACCCAAGTCCAAGAAACCCAGAGAGTTCCAAATAGGATAAACCCAAGGCGAAACACCCCAAGACACATATTAATCAAATTAACAAAGATCAAACACAAAGAACAACTATTAAAAGCAGCAAGGGAAAAACAACAAATAACACACAAGGGGATTCCCATAAGGATAACAGCTGATCTCTCAATAGAAACTCTTCAGGCCAGGAGGGAATGGCAAGACATACTTAAAGTGATGAAAGAAAATAACCTACAGCCCAGATTACTATACCCAGCAAGGATCTCATTCAAATACGAAGGAGAAATCAAAAGCTTTACAGACAAGCAAAAGCTGAGAGAATACAGCACCACCAAACCAACTCTCCAACAAATTCTAAAGGATATTCTCTAGAAAGGAAACACAAAAAGGGAGTATAAACCCGAACCCAAAATAATAAAGTAAATGGCAATGGGATCATACTTATCAATAATTACCTTAAACGTAAATGGATTGAATGCCCCAACCAAAAGGCAAAGACTGGCTGAATGGATGCAAAAACAAGAACCCTCTATATGCTGCTTACAAGAGACCCACCTCAAAACAAGGGACACATACAGACTGAAAGTGAAGGGTTGGAAAAAGGTATTCCATGCAAATAGAGACCAAAAGAAAGCAGGAGTGGCAATACTCATATCCGATAAAATAGACTTTAAAACAAAGACTGTGAAAAGAGACAAAGAAGGCCACTACATAATGATCAAAGGATCAATCCAAGAAGAAGATATAACAATTATAAATATATATGCACCCAATATAGGAGCACCGCAATATGTAGGACAAATGCTAACAAGTATGAAAGGGGAAATTAACAACAACACAATAATAGTGGGAGACTTTAATACCCCACTCACACCTATGGACAGATCAACTAAACAGAAAATTAACAAAGAAACGCAAACTTTAAATGATACATTAGACCAGTTAGACCTAATTGATATCTATAGGACATTTCACCCCAAAACAATGAATTTCACCTTTTTCTCAAGTGCTCATGGAACCTTCTCCAGGATAGATCACATCCTGGGCCATAAATATAACCTTGATAAATTCAAAAAAATCGAAATCATTCCAAGCCTCTTTTCTGACCATAATGCACTAAGATTAGATCTCAATTACAGGAGGAAAACTATTAAAAATTCCAACATATGGAGGCTGAACAACACGCTTCTGAATAACCAACAAATCACAGAAGAAATCAAAAAAGAAATCAAAATATGCATAGAAACTAATTAAAATGAAAACACAACAACCCAAAACCTGTGGGACACTATAAAAGCAGTGCTAAGAGGAAAGTTCATAGCAATACAGGCATACCTCAAGAAACAAGAAAAAAGTCAAATAAATAACCTAACTCTACACCTAAAGCAACTAGAAAAGGAAGAATTGGAGAACCCCAGAGTTAGCAGACAGAAAGAAATCTTAAAAATTAGGGCAGAAATAAATGCAAAAGAAACAAAAGAGACCATAGCAAAAATCAACAAAGCCAAAAGCTGGTTCTTTGAGAGGATAAATAAAATTGACAGACCATTAGCCAGACTCATCAAGAAGCAAAGAGAGAAAAATCAAATCAATAAAATTAGAAATGAAAATGGAGAGATCACAACAGATAACACAGAAATACAAAGGAAATACAGAGACTACTATCAGCAATTATATGCCAATAAAATGGACAACGTGGAAGAAATGGACAAATTCTTAGAAAAGTACAATTTTCCAAAACTGAACCAGGAAGAAATAGATAATCTTAACAGACCCATCACAAGCACAGAAATTGAAACTGTAATCAGAAATCTTCCAGCAAACAAAAGCCCAGGTCCAGACGGCTTCACTGCTGAATTCTACCAAAAATTTCGAGAAGAGTTAACACCTATCCTACTCAAACTCTTCCAGAAAATTGCAGAAGAAGGGAAACTTCCAAACTCATTCTATGAGGCCACCATCACCCTAGTACCAAAACCTGACAAAGATACTACAAAAAAAGAAAACTACAGGCCAATATCCCTGATGAACATAGATGCAAAAATCCTCAACAAAATTCTAGCAATCAGAATCCAACAACACATTAAAAAGATTGTACACCATGACCAAGTGGGCTTTATCCCAGGGATGCAAGGATTCTTCAACATCTGCAAATCAATCAATGTAATTCACCATATTAACAAACTGAAAAATAAAAGCCATATGATTATCTCAATAGATGCAGAGAAGGCCTTTGACAAAATTCATCATCCATTTATGATAAAAAAAAAACTCTCCAGAAAGCAGGAATAGAAGGAACATACCTCAACATAATAAAAGCTATACATGACAAACCCACCGCAAACATTATCCTCAATGGTGAAAAATTGAAAGCATTTCCCCTAAAGTCAGGAACAAGACAAGGGTGCCCACTTTCACCACTACTATTCAACATAGTTCTGGAAGTTTTAGCCACAGCAATCAGAGCAGAAAAAGAAATAAAAGGAATCCAAATTGGAAAAGAAGAAGTAAAACTCTCACTGTTTGCAGATGACATGATCCTCTACATAGAAAAC
>NW_024070206.1:25635095-25784658 GCF_014754425.2 Oryx dammah
CACACACACACACACACACACACACATTACTCATAGGATGAGTAATGGCTAACATTCCAAAAGCATGGGTTTTTACATCAAGATAAATCCAGTAATCAACATCAGAAGTCTGTAATTTCTAAATTGGGTCACTTCATTATATTCTTTTTTTTTTTTTTTTTACATTTATGTAAGTTTAGCTTATAAAACGGTAGTATGAAAAAAAATTAGAAGAATGAAATGGATGCTCTCCAAGTTTCATTCCCAACTCCCAACAAATGCACACAAATAAACATCCTGTTCTTCCTCAAGTGCTCGCCTTTAGATGGATGAGCCTCTGCAGACAAGATGTATGTGACACATGACCTTTATGAAACAGCAGAGGAGTCATTGTATCAACAATCCGCGACTCTTCAAACAGCAGCAAACATGTTGACTAGATGTCCGTCATTCCCAAGTGCCACATTAGACAGTTTTCTGGAGGTCAGAGACAAATAATCAAGCATATGCCACAATTTTACATTAAAGATTTTACTGAAGCCACCCAGAAGAAGCAATTCACTATGGAGCAAGTTTTTCCTTCTTCACTGGGATTTCCTTAAAGATAAAATTAGACAAACATTTTGAAGAGGCCAAATGGGAATGAAAAGAAACTTCCCAGGTAGCATCTGGTAGCAGTCTTTCCATCACTGAGACAAGGAATATCTCTGATAGAGGACACGATGCTTTGAAGCACCAACAGAAGAAACTCTCCTTATCTTCAGAACATGTAGCTGAGTTGGTTCCTGAATCCAGTCTCTTTGCCCAGATAAGGAATTGCATCCTTCATGTTTTTATTATGAAAGTTTCCCTTGCTTCTTGATAGAGTCCATAATAAATAAGTTTAAAAAACAGGTCAAATTTTGCGTTATCTAAAAACTCTACCAGCCAAACATCCTGAAGGTTAAATAACAATCCACAAGAGGACCCTCGGCCTTTGACAGTTCTTTGAGTTCTGTCCTCGTATACGCAAGTTTTTGCCTTACATTAACTCCTTCTAGTCCAAGGAGAAGGTTTAAAAAAATACTAATGAGTAAAGAGAAAAAAAGGTAAATCTAACCCGAAAAGTTCTGAGTTCAGAAACAGCTTCAAGAGGTAAGAAATATTTTTAAAAAGTCAGTGGAGGTTGGGGAGAGAATGGGGAGGGTGAGGTAAATGGAGAGAGTAGCATGAAAGCATACACACTATCATATGTAAAATAGTTAGCCAATAGGAATTTGCTGTATGACTCAGGGAACTCAAACCAGGGCTCTGTAACAACCTACAAGGGTGGGAAAGGGTGGGAGGTGGGAGGAAAGTTCAAGAGGGAAGGGACATATGTATAGGTATGGCTAATTCATGTTGATGTATGGCAGAAATCAAACCAATATTGTAAAGCAATCATCAATCAATTAAAAATAAATAAATATAATTTTAAATTTTTTAAAAAAATCAGTGGTTAAGAATCTGCCTTGCAATGCAACACAGGTTTGATCCTGGTCAGGGAACTATGATACCAGATGCTGCAGAGCAACTAAGCTCTCATGCCACAGCTACTGAGCCTGCGTGCTGCAACTAAGACTCAAACTAATAAACTAAGCCAAAATATAAATTAACAATTTTAAAAAATATATCTACCCTAAACTCTGTTGCCATGTCCTTTGGTAAAGGCAATAGAATATGCAGAATAGCAGAACAACAGATGCTATGAATATCTTCTTTGCAGAAGGGCCCAAAAGTGCCAGTGGCATCTCTGCTCTGAGATGACCACAGAAAGCATGTGTAGCGATGATAACCTTGGCCAAGACTACTTAGAAAGGATACCTTGGGACCCTGCTGCCTGCAGACACGTATCTCTCCTTCCACTCTTGTCCTAATGTTGAAACTTTAACATTAAGAAGTTACATTAAGTAACACTAAGAAGAAACTTCTTAAACTTCAGACCTCTGTTTGTTATCAAGGTAGAAGCTGGTTTTCTATTCAAGTTTGCCTCATGCTTAACAAGACAATTTCAGAGTGACTTGAAAAGGCAGAGGCAACCCTAATGATGTTAAGGTCCCAGAAACATCACTATAAACACTGGTGAAGGAGAAAGACATTTGGAATTAATGTGACAAAAATATTCTATTTCTGTTGTGTCTAGAGCCATTGAATGACAGTTCAGTCTTTTTGAAAAATTTGCTATTCACCAAGGTCACCTTCAGACAGAGTCTATTACTGTTTCCCATGATTGTTTCAGATAATTCCAGCTGTGTAAAATGAGAAAGCTATTTCAAACTAGGTGTTCAATGGATGATTATTGTTGGTAACATACATTTATAATCAGGTAGGGAAGTGATAAAGAAAGATAGGTGATGACCTGAATCAATAAAAATACTGGACTGCTACTCAATCAAGGCTTAAATTTCAGCTATTTCTTAGGACACTGTTCCTATGAAATACCCCAAAATGTGTGAATTCCCTCATATTTTTAAAATATCAGAATAGTTTCATTAACCACAGATAAAACCTCTCTTGGCCTCAGCATTCCACATGAGCTTCCCTTTCATTTTCTCACTCCTTTTACACACACACACACACACAATAATGCAAAAGAACTGTGCACACAGTCTGTCTCCTCTTCTTCATCTTGCATTTCCTTCTCAGCACATACTGACCTGGGCTTCAGCCCCAAACCCCAGTAAAATGGTTCTTATAAAGATTCTCAAAGGCCCTAGGTTGCCAAATTAGAGAACACTTGTCTTCCTACTATGTACTTCCAGCAGTATCTGGTAAAGATGGCCATTTCTCCCTCTCCAGGGCCCTCTCTGTTCAAGACTTCAGTGTCACTCCACTTTCTGGCTTTCCTACTGCCCCTCTGGCCACTCCTTCTCAAGTTCCTTGGTTGACTTTTCCTCCTTTACAAAGTTCCACAAATAGCGTCCCTCAGCGTTCATTCCTAAGCCCTCTCACTTTTCCTCTATCTACAGTCTCTGATTCAGGCCAGGTGGCACTAGTGGTAAAGAACCTGCCTGCCAATGCAGGAGATGAAAGAGATGTGGGTTTGATCCCTGGGTTGGGAAGATGCCCTGGAGGAGGGCATGAAAACCCACTCCAGTGTTCTTGCCTGGAGAATCCCATAAACTGGGGGAGCCTGGTGGGCTACACAGTCCATCTACACAGTGGCTCCCAGATGTACAACACATCTCTGATCTAGACTTGTCCTTCTGAAGCCCCAGATTCATTCATCGATAGACAGGCAAGTAGATGATGAGAGAGAAGGAGAAAGAATCACAGCTCCACTTTGATGTCTAGCAGGTGTCTTCAACATGGAAATTCCAAACAAGTGAGTCTAAAAGGCAAACTACCCAAACAACTCAAATTTCCAAATCTGTTTCTTTCTCAACACATCCCACTGCCAACCATACAGTCAATCATCTAGAAAACCATAATTTTTACTTCCTTTCCCTTATCTTTCATGTCTCACCCACAATGAATTTACCAGATCACCAAGATCACTTCTTAACATCTCTCTCTACTTCATGCACTTCCATTGCTACCATCCTAACCAAGCCATCAACATATCTGGCCTGAAGTTAGAAGGGGAAAAAGCTTGAGAGTTATCTCTGCTTCTACTTTTTCACTCTCACCAATGCATTTTTTCTATACAGAAATCAAAGTCAGATCATGACATCCCTTTGTCCGAAAGAATTTTCTGCTCTCCATTACTAGAATAAAATAGAATAAGCTAGAATAAATCTAGAATAAAATCTCAGCTCCCATCATAGACCAAGAATCCACTGGTTCAGCCTCTATCTCATCTCCCATCATCCTCTCCCTTATTTGTTACCTTCCTGCCATAAGCTCTATTTCTCACCTTCTAGAAAATATCCCTGAGATTTTTCCTAACTCAGGGCCTTTGCATTTGATGCCTTCTTAGCCTGGAATTCTCTGTTCACCACCATTTTATGAGAAGTATATTAATGTATAGTTATTTCACCACATAGCTGTTTATGCTTTACAAATAGTAGATTCCTAGAGGAAGTAATCATGTTTAACTTGTTCTCATGGAATACACATAGTAGGTCTTTAGTGCCAGGCACAGCATAGGAAATCAGTAAACAGTCACTCAACTCTTTAAGATTTAAACTCATGTAACATAATCATAAAGCATTAAGATTTTATACTAAATTGAACACATTTCTGTTCTTTTTCCTTTTTGTGTGACTGCTTTAATATCTTATTAGTTGAAAAGCATAAAAATTAAAACTTCCTGGGCTATATGACTCAATTATATGAAAAACAGATATAAAATCATCACAGATCCCTCCATCTAACCCCTAGGTGGCTTTAGGAAAATAGAAGAATGGAGAATAAAGTGGTTTTTTTTATCACATAGATGATCAATACTGAATCACCAATCACTGATAGTTATACTACATAGGGGTACTTATCCTATAAGCTATTTGATACTAAACTCTCCAAAATGTAGGCTAAATATTATACAGTGGAAGTGAGAAATAGATTTAAGGGCCTAGATCTGATAGATAGAGTGCCTGATGAACTATGGAATGAGGTTCGTGACATTGTACAGGAGACAGGGATCAAGACCATCCCCATGGAAAAGAAATGCAAAAAAGCAAAATGGCTCTCTGGGGAGGCCTTACAAATAGCTGTGAAAAGGAGAGAGGCAAAAAGCAAAGGAGAAAAGAAAAGATATAAGCATCTGAATGCAGAGTTCCAAAGAATAGCAAGAAGAGATAAGAAAGCCTTCTTCAATGATCAATGCAAAGAAATCGAGGAAAACAACAGAATGGGAAAGACTAGAGATCTCTTCAAGAAAATTAGAGATACCATGGGAACATTTCATGCAAAGATGGGCTTCATAAAGGACAGAAATGGTATGGACCTAACAGAAGCAGAAGATATTAAGAAAAGGTGGCAAGAACACACGGAAGAACTATACAAAAAAGATCTTCACAACCCAGATAATCATGATGATGTGATCACTAATCTAAAGCCAGACATCTTGGAATGTGAAGTCAAGTGGGCCTTAGAAAGCATCACTACGAACAAAGCTAGTGGAGGTGATGGAATTGAAGTTGAGCTGTTTCAAATCCTGAAAGATGATGCTGTGAAAGTGCTGCACGCAATATGCCAGCAAATTTGGAAAACTCAGCAGTGGCCACAGGACCGGAAAATGTCAAAATTCTCCAAGCCAGGCTTCAGCAATACGTGAACCATGAACTCCCTGATGTTCAAGCTGGTTTTAGAAAAGGCAGAGGAACTAGAGATCAAATTGCCAACATCCACTGGAACATGGAAAAAGCAAGAGAGTTCCAGAAAAACATCTATTTCTGCTTTATTGACTATGCCAAAGCCTTTGACTGTGTGGATCACAATAAACTGTGGAAATTTCTGAAAGAGATGGGAATACCAGACCACCTGACCTGCCTCTTGAGAAACCTGTATGCAGGTCAGGAAGCAACAGTTAGAACTGGACATGGAACAACAGACTGGTTCCAAATAGGAAAAGGAGTACGTCAAGGCTGTATATTGTCACCCTGCTTATTTAACTTCTATGCAGTGTACATCATGGGAAACCCTGGACTGGAAGAAACACAAGCTGGAATCCAGATTGCCGGGAGAAATATCAATAACCTCAGATATGCAGATGACACCACCCTTATGGCAGAAAGTGAAGAGGAGCTAAAAAGCCTCTTGATGAAAGTGAAAGAGGAGAGTGAAAAAGTTGGCTTAAAGCTCAACATTCAGAAAAAGAAGATCATGGCATCCGGTCCCATGACTTCCAGGGAAATAGATGGGGAAACAGTAGGAACAGTGTCAGACTTTATTTTTTTAGGCTCCAAAATCACTGCAGATGGTGATTGCAGCCATGAAATTAAAAGACACTTACTCCTTGGAATAAAAGTTATGACCAACCTAGATAGTATATTCAAAAACAGAGACATTACTTTGCCGACTAAGGTCCGTCTAGTCAAGGCTATGGTTTTCCCTGTGGTCATGTATGGATGTGAGAGTTAGACTGTGAAGAAGGCTGAGCACCGAAGAATTGATGCTTTTGAACTGTGGTGTTCGACAAGACTCTTGAGAATCCCTTGGATTGCAAGGAGATCCAACCAGTCCATTCTGAAGGAGATCAGCCCTGGGATTTCTTTGGAAGGAATGATGCTGAAACTGAAGCTCCAGTACTTTGGCCACCTCATGCGAAGAGTTGATTCATTGGAAAAGACTCTGATGCTGGGAGGGATTGGGGGCAGGAGGAGAAGGGGATGAGAGAAGATGAGATGGCTGGATGGCATCACTGACTCGATGGACGTGAGTCTGAGTGAACTCCGGGAGATGGTGATGGACAGGGAGGCCTGGCCTGCTGCGATTCCCTGGGGTTGCAAAGAGTCGTACACGACTGAGCGACTGAACTGAACTGACTGGATGATAATGAAAAAGAAGAGGTTTATTGAGAAGAATGAAACATTGCAGAATAAATGTATAACCATCCAGAAGTCTTGATCAGAGGAAGGACCAGACACTGTAGTTAAATAACTACTACTGCCAGAAAAAAAGAGGGCAGTACTGAAAAGTGAATAATTCAGTGAGACCAAGTAAAGAGCGTGAGTCCAGAGGATGAAAAATTTTCTCTGATCTGTATGGCATAATAATCTGTTATAGTTAATACCTTAAAGGACTTTTCCATCAGCCTGCAGCTCTCTCTCCCTGCTTTTTAGATACAGTGATATTTCCTATGTCAAGACCATAGCTCCAGTCTACCAGATTGATGCTAGCTCAGCATTCAGAAAACGAAGATCATGGCATCTGGTCCCATCACTTCATAGGAAATAGATGGGAAAACAGCGGAAACAGTGTCAGACTTTATTTTGGGGGTTCCAAAATCACTGCAGATGGTGATTGTAGCTATGGAATTAAAAGACACTTACTCCTTGGAAGGAAAGTTATGGCCAACAGTGTGGAGATTCCTTAAAAAATTGCAAATAGAACTGCCTTATGACCCAGCAATCCCACTGCTGGGCATACACACTGAGGAAACCAGAATTGAAAGAGACACATGTACCCCAATGTTCATCACAGCACTGTTTATAATAGCCAGGACATGGAAACAACCTAGATGTCCATCAGCAGATGAATGGATAAGAAAGCTGTGGTACATATACACAATGGAGTATTACTCAGCCATTAAAAAGAATACATTTGAATCAGTTCTGATGAGATGGATGAAACTAGATGGACCTTTGTTGGCAAAATAATGTCTCTGCTTTTGAATATGCTATCTAGGTTGGTCATAACTTGCCTTCCAAGGAGTAAGCATCTTTTAATTTCATGGCTGCAGTCACCATCTGCAGTGATTTTGGAGCCCCCAAAAATAAAGTCTGACACTGTTTCTACTGTTTCCCCATCTATTTGCCATGAAGTGATGGGACCAGATGCCATGATCTTCGTTTTCTGAATGTTGAGTTTTAAGCCAACTTTTTCACTCTCTTCTTTCACTTTCATCAAGAGGCTTTTTAGCTCCTCTTCACTTTCTGCCATAAGGGTGGTGTCATCTGCATATCTGAGGTGATTGATATTTCTCCCGGCAATCTTGATTCCAGCTTGTGTTTCTTCCAGTCCAGCGTTTCCCATGATGTACTCTGCATAGAAGTTAAATAAGCAGGGTGACAATATACAGCCTTGATGTACTCCTTTTCCTATTTGGAACCAGTCTGTTGTTCCATGTCCAGTTCTAACTGTTGCTTCCTGACCTGCATACAGGTTTCTCAAGAGGCAGGTCAGGTGGTCTGGTATTCCCATCTCTTTCAGAAATTTCCACAGTTTATTGTGATCCACACAGTCAAAGGCTTTGGCATAGTCAATAAAGCAGAAATAGATGTTTTTCTGGAACTCTCTTGCTTTTTCCATGTTCCAGTGGATGTTGGCAATTTGATCTCTAGTTCCTCTGCCTTTTCTAAAACCAGCTTGAACATCTGGAAGTTCATGGTTCATGGATTGCTGAAGCCTGGCTTGGAGAATTTTGAGCATTACTTTTAGTTTAGAAAAATATAAATAATAATGTCTGTTCTCAATGAGACACCACTGGCAACTAAATTTATTTCATTAAAAAAATAGGCTACTTTAGGAAAATGCACCCTTTTGGATGGATTGGAACAGATTTTAGTTTTATTTCTAACAACTGAGCATTCTTGTGTTCCAGATGACCTAAATCTTTTCAGAGAGGTATCTTTTTCTTTAACATGATTAACTCAACAAAGATTGAGCTCTGACAAATGGAACTATGCTAGTGATAAAAATACAAAAATACATAGTGTCTACTCTTAAGAAACTTTCTAATTTTCTTAAGAAAGAGTGAAGTTTCTTTCATTATTTTTCAATTATTTGCTAAAAAAAGTCATCTAACATATAAAATATAATTCACGTTTAATCCAAACTTCCATATTTTTGATGTCTGTAATGAGTTTTAGAAATGATTCTCTACTACCCACTTAAAGAAATTTTTAAATTCAGAGATTCCTAATAAATGTCCTAGGGGACATCATTCACCTCTTCTACATGTCAACAAGTATGGCAAGGGGAAAAAATACTGCACCTGCAGAAGTGAAACATAGTCAAAAAGGTTTCTTGGTTATGTAACATTCCAGAGATTCTAGGATACAAATATGCATTATAAATTTCTATATAGGAGAATATCTTCTCTGGTATTCACTAAATATATTTTGCAGTGAAATTATATTTCATTGAGAAAAAGCTCACAGAAATCAAATCTAATAGAGCATATTTTGGAACTCTAGATAAGGTACAGTTTCATTGGTTCCAAGGTGGGTCAACAAGTATTCATATATATTGACCAATCTATATTTATCAGTGTGTCTTGGAATTCTCTACATATTTAGCTCAATTTTCATTTTTTAAGAATGATTCTTCATATATAATTTGAAACTGCAAGAGAATCAGTATTCATTTAAGCAGATGTCTTTCTGCTATCCTCTTCCTTTAAGAATTTCTCTTCCAAGTTTCCATGAGTGAAGATATTATAAAATGTGGAGAAAAGAAATGTCAGTGAATGGGGAAAGAACAGTGTTTTGACAAATGCAAGTAATTATGCAGAGATTATTTCAGTTTTTCAATAGAAGAATGCAAAACCCACAAGAAAGAACTGAAAAATTCTTCATGAATAACCACTTTATAAGAATAAATGGTTGGATGGCATCACCAATTCAATGCACATGAGTTTGGGCAAACTCTGGGAGATAGTAAAGGACAGGGAATACTGGTATGCTGCAGTCCATGGGGTCTCAAAGAATCAGACACGACTGACTAAATAACAACAATGAGAATACATATCATATGAATATGATATGTGAAAATAAAATTATGTACAGAGTTCACTGCTTGCAGTGCCGGTTTTTCTCTAGAATCTTGGGAAGATCACTTCATCTTCCTGTGCCTAGATCTCCATACTCACATAGAAGCTGGAGGAAAGTAAAAACTTGTAAAAACTCTGACATTCTAGGTTTTATTCTACTATTTTCATAGGAAATTTTACGAAAGACCAATTGAAAGAGTGAAAACATGCTCTTAATACATGGAAAATTTTACCTTCCAAGACATCTCACTAGATACCCACTCAATATATTATTTTAGAAAGTCAGCTTTTATCATGAAACACAAACACAAAATTAGTTTAGGAATTCAGTGTGAACTCTGCAATGGCTCACCTAACGTACATTCTAGAAAGACAATCCAAAGGAATTTTTTTCCTGTCTAAAATAGTAAATTCTCAAAGTGTTTAATTGGGCAAAGTATTACAATGACATCACACAACTACATTCTGTTTTTATTCAAACTCTTGGCAATACCCCCATCACATCATGTTCTGAAAGTAAGCTGAGGGGAAAACATGGTGGCTGCTCAGACATAACTGGACAAAAAACAGATGCAGAGCAGATACAGTGCAGAGCCTGACATCACATTCTTTTTCACAGAACAGTTATGGAGGGATCTGTTCTGAAGGAACAGGTTTAGACCACATCCTTATTTTATCTGATGGATGAAGGAACGACAGCGTTTTAAATCGTGAGAATGACAAAGCTATAAAATGGCCCTTATATGCAGGAGCCGTTCCTTTAATGATGTCATGGACAGGGCTGATTAACAGCATCCACCCCTATGGATACAGCTGTAAGCTTGAAAAGTCATCCCCCACCAGAATGACTTACTGTCCCAGCTCTGAGCGCAAGGGCCAATCTGAGCAGTATCATGATAGCCCAGTCCTCAGGAAGGAATCGGGGTGGGGGTGGGGGGGTCTGAAGAGCACAATTTTTCTTCGGTCCTGGCACATCTGTACCAGTGGCAGAGTGACTGTCCTGGCATGAGTCAGAATGCATGTGGGTCATCTGTATAATAAATGAGACAACTTGATTTCATTGAGCTTGTGCTCACTTCATTACAGCAAGAGAAAAGTAAGGAAAATTTCTCTCTTCTGTCAGGTTTTCCCCAAATGATCAGTCACTGATGGCTCACATGTCCCCATCAGGTCTGTGGGAGACGAAGAAGCTGCGGCTTGTTCTGCCAGCAACGCAGGCGGGAGTGCGGTTGCCAAGCACACAGGCTCCTGCAATGATTTACCACTTCCAAATGCTACACTTGACAACAAATCTAGAAAACATATCCTTCGCAGCTCGAAGCTTCCAGAGCAGATCTTGTGTCACTGCTGCTTGGCTTCGCTCTCTGCATGAAGGACTGGTTGGTTTTAGGCATCTCTTTTTCAGAGCTGAATCCTATACTTTGGACTCTGCATTCCAGGTCTCCTTCCTCTTTCTTGTTCAACTAAAAGACCTAGTTCAAACTTAAAATCTCATTGAGTTAACTGGTTGGATTACTGGCAGCTGAAATCAGTGGGGGTAGTGGGGGAGAGCAAACTAAATGATGTATTTGTTAAATATGAATGGGTTGTTGCTTGTTGTTGTTGTTTTGTCGCTAAGTCACTAAGTCTGACTCTTCACGACCCCGTGGACTGTAGCCTGCCAGACTCCTCTGTCCATGGAATTCTCTAGGCAAGAATACTAGAGTGGATTGGCATTTCCTTCTCCAGGGGATCATCCCGATTGAACTCGTGTCTCCTGCATTGGCTGGTGGATTCTTTACCCCTGAGCCACCAGCGAAGCCCAGGACTAAGACCAAAGAACTAAGAACTAAGAACAAAACCACTTCTTTGAGGATAGAGAACTGGAACACAAGCAGAACAATGGGAGAATCTCTGCAACTCAATGTCCGCTCTATAGGAGGAGAATGTGAAAGATGTCACACAGCCAGTTGGAAGCAGATCATAATTTTCAAACTGAGAAGATAACACCTGAGAGTCATAAATGAGTTTAGCAACTGTGTCATCCCCTCATTCATGTGATGCAAAAATAGTCTCTACGGTAGCTTCACAGGCACTCACGAAGTCTCTGAGTCATTTCAGTGACCGGGGAACTCACTAACTCACAAAGCAGCCCACCTTTCTGACAATCAGTTCTGATGACTAAAAGGTATTTCTCAGGGAGAACTTAAATCTGCCTTTCTCTGAAGCTTCCTCACAGTTATTCTCATTCAGGCCACTTAACCGAACTGGCTGAGAGAGTAAGAATCTACTTCAGCATTTACGCTGCAGTCCATCCTGGTTCTTGCACTTTGAATTATTCCAGGTGGTCTGTGACTCTGATCAGCATCCATCTGGCCCTAATAACCCTGCTCCTGGCTGTGCTCCTGACTCTGCTTTGATCAACCAAAGAATTCTCTCTACAGATTCAGCCGGCTGGCCCATCAACAGGACCAGAGTCTTCGTTCAGTTAATGAACCCTGTGCAGAAATTTGACACCTGGCTCTAACGTCCATCTTCTCTGTCTGGGCACAGCTCTGCCAGCTACCGTACTTCTTTCCAAGTCCTACAATCCACCCCCAGTCCAATGTGCAAATTGTACATTCTAATTTGGTTCATTATAACTGCTCTGTCTTGAAAGCTCTCCCCCACTTCCTGCTGACTCTTGGTGTAGATAATGAAAGACTACAGAAAGACTATACCCAATCTTGGGAAAGCTACAAGTAAGCAAAGATTTAAAAGCAAGGCAACAAGAAACTTATGACAGCCTGAATTCAGGCCGTGAAAATAGATGATGGATACAAAAGGTACTAAAAACTAGAAATTGTAGAATGCAGTAACTGAACTGATGATCTTCACTGAGGAGTGTGTACGTGAGAAAGAAAGAATATGCAATTACAAGGCAGAGTAGAGTCATTCATCAAAATAGATGATACTGAAATCCTTTGGTGTAAATTAATGATACATTTTTCAATGTGATTGATTTGAAGTGCCTGGGGACCTTTCAAATCAAAGTATTTATTAAACCGTTGGCAATATGGGTCTGGAATTTAACAGAGTTCTTGATTAAATTCAAGAATCTTCAAAAATAAAGAATATGTTTTCTTTAAGATACTGCAGGAATTATATTTACTGTAAAAAGCTCAGAGAGATGACAATCGAATCCTTTGGAATTACAAATTTAACTTTTAAAGACTGGGAAGAGAAAGAACAGTCCTCAAAAGGAATCAAGAATGAATGGTTAAGGACTTTCCTGGTGTTCCAGTGGCTAAGACTCCCCACTCCCATTGAAGGAGCCTGGGTTTGATTCCTGGTCAGGGAACTAGGTTCCACATTCTGCAACCAAAAGTTCTTATGCCACAACTAAAGATCTCACATGCTTCAACTAAGACCTGGCACAGCCAAATGAATAAATTAAGCTACTTAAAAATGAATGAATGTCTATAAGAGGAGATGGCAGAAGAAATGAAAATCTACTTCATGAAAATCAAAGAAGAAAGTGGTTAGTAACAAATGTTCATCAGAGTGTTCAATGCTACCATAAAATAAAGTTCCTCTTGGTAAAATAAACGCCAATAATCTTAACGGTGGAAACTCGTTACCTTCCTCTTTCTCCTGGGAACACAAGCAGAACTGTTTTTAGCACCACTTGCAATTAGGTACTGTCATCGGAGTGAACTCTGACCAATAAAGTGTGGGCAGATATGATGAACAGCATGTCCTGTCTGATCCATAAAAATGTTACGTGTAAGCCTCACTCAGCAAGAACATAATGATCAGGTCCTGAGCCCCTGCAGATGTAAAGGCTCTGGGTGTCAGAGGGCAGAGGTGGGGAGTGGGGGACGAGAGGGCACCTGGGAACATGATTATGAGTGGTAGGACATGAAGAGTTCTGTTTCACTCTAGATATCGGAACCATACAAAACAAATCTAGATCTGGTTTTGAGTCAAAAGAGCCTTACTACTTAAGTAGTTGCTCATTTATTCTATCATGAAAGTGAAAGTGTTAGTCGCTGAGTTGTGTCCAACTCTTTGCAATCCATGGATGGTAGTGCACCAGGCTCTTCTGTTCATGTGATTTCCCAGGCAAGAATACTAGAGTGGGTTGCCATTTCCTTCTCCAAGGAATCTTCCCAATCCAGGGATCAAACCCAAGTCTCCTACATTGCAGGTGAATTCTTGACCATCTGAGCCACTAGGGAAGACCTTATTTTATCTTACCTCTATCTATTTATCATATATCTCAAATTTTAAACTTCCTTCGAGTTTTCTGATTTTTCTAAAATATTTCTTTCAATAACTCATGTAAATGTTGACAAATCGCATTATAGAAACCTGTGCTATTATTTGTTTTACAAGCCACCTATAAAATGAAAGGGTATTACAAGGGTTTAAAAAATGAGTAAAGAAAACAATTTAAGTGATACAAACAAACAGTTCCAGTTAACATCTCTGGACATGATTTCATGATCATGTAGACCGAGGGTATTCATCATTTTTTTTTTTAATGTAGGAGCCTAACTTCCTCCATATGTCAGTAACATTCAGAAGATCTAACAGAGGATTCTAAGATCCTAGAGAAAGAAGGAAGGACAGGATATAAGGAGTCTATGATCCCAATCATCTTTGGAGCATCTATCACCCCTTTGAGAATCCCCTATTTCCCCCAACACTTCCCATTGGACTTCATGAGAACAAAAATTAACTTCTGTTAAACTACTGAGATTTGGGCATCATAAATTTCAGCTACTAGTTTGCCTTTGGACAAGAGGAGCCTGGCGGGCTACCGTCTATGACATGTTGCAAAGAGTCAGACATGACTGAGCATACACAGATTACTTTTACTATTGCAAAAACATTCAAAAGGCATTTTCAATGCACTGGTCATCAGTCAGGAAAGGTAAAACACAGCTGACCTTGCCAAGTACCTTGGAGACTTCTTGACAAATATGGTTAAGATTTGGATCCTCGTGCAAAAAAGGAAGAGAGCAACAGTGATGTTTAGAGTTCAAGTAGTACTTCTGATATTTGCATGCTTTTGTCAGGCTCCTGTTGTACAAATGTAACCTAGTAGCTGAAATTTATGATGCCCAAATCTCAATGGTTTAACAGAAGTTTATTTTTGTTCTCATGAAGTCCAATGGGAGGTGTTGGGGGAAACAGAGGATTCTCAAAGGGGTGGTAAATGCTCCAAAGATGATTGGGAACATGGACTCCTTATATCCAGGGGCTCAAAATTAACTTTACAGGCCATAAAAACAAGATTACCAAATCTTGCTTCCTCAGCAATACTAAGAAACCAAACTGAGAAAAGGATGCTGGTCCCAGGGCAGCTTGTGATTGGATAATCTTGGGGGAAAGGGGCAGTCGGAGAGCTAGAACTGCTTCATGGAAGGAAGTGGAGTATGAACACTTCTTGTATTCACTCAGTAATTTTTTTCAGTGCCTACTATGTGTTGTTCCAGGCAATGGGTATATGGTGGAGAAGAGAGAAAAGTTTCTGTCTCCATGCCTCGTACATTTTGATGTATTCTACATTCCTACATCCTTCACAATAAGAAACCTGAGTGCACTCCAATCACGAGTAGATCTTGGAGTAGTAGAAAACAAAAAAGCAAATAAAAGTTGAGGCCAAATGAGAGCTAATTATTGAAGAATAATTAGTTGCTAATATCACCCATGTCCTTTTGAACAGAAATCCACAAGAGTTAGAACACTCCACCTGACAGGAGTGGTAGATAATCAGAGGCAAGAGACTCTAGCTTTTTCTTCACGGCTGTTAGAGCCTCCAAAATTGGTATCACTTCCTTTCATTTTGTGTGTCTGTTAAAAGATTTTCATTCCAGCTGAAATGGGGATAGGCTAAAAGGAATTTTAAAAGGGTTTCTATAAATTAACAAAGTCAATAGATCATTCTGCAAGAGCCAAAAAAAAAAAAAATGTAGTTGTATGTCCTGTTCATCATATTTTGAAAGAAAATATCTTGGTGATACTATAACAGTTCATTAAGTTGTCTTAAAGAATTATTCTTAATGCTTTTATGTTCCTATCTTTAAATGCAAGTGTGTGTGCTCACTCAGTCATGTCAGACTCTTCCAGACCCTATGGACTGTAGCCTACCAGGCTCCTTTGTCCATGGGATTATCCAGGCAAGAATACTGGAGTGGGTTGCCATTTCCTTCTCCCAGGGGATCTTCCTGACCCAGGGATAGAACCTGCATCTCTTGTGCCTCCTGCATTGCAGGCGGATTTTTTACTGCTAAAATCAAAGTGTATAAATAGGAGTACATGATATAAACATTCAAAATCTTACCATACCAAGAGTACTAATTTTCTAATACAGATAGATAGCTCTCTTTCATAGATGATAGGTGTAAATGACTGATTAATTTATGCATATGTATCAATATGTGACTATGTACATACACACAAATATCTATGTGTCTATTCACATATACTCTGCTTATAGAGTTGTGAGGGCTTCCTTGTTGCTCAGACAATAAAAAAATCGGCCCTTAATGTGGGAGACCCAGGTTTGATCCCTGGGTGAGGAAGATTCCCTGGAGAAGGGAATGGCTACCCCCTCCAGTATACTTGCCTGGAAAATGCCATGGCTCTGTCCATGGGATAACAAACAGTTGGACACAACTGAATGGCTAACATTTTTTTTCACACTTACTCCTGTCAAGTCTCTCTAAAACCTGCTCCACTCAAATTCAAATAGCTATTTTTTAATGACAAATTCACAAGGAAAATAAAGCAATTTTTTATTGTTTGATGCAATTAACTGGTCTCCAAATCACAGGGTGGAAATTTTATCAAAGGGGCAATAGAACACAATGCCATCACTTCTACAGCCGCCAGTTCAGCTCCTTTAAACGTCACTTGTCTGACCATCTGGGGGAGACCATGCCCTTGGGCCAGGTTTCTTGTTCTAAGGACTTAAGCCTTCATATTCCAGCACAAGGATAATTTCTGATGCAAATCCATCTGCCTATTTTCCTGATGGGAAAAGAAATTCAAACCTTTCCCATTAAAATGTGAAAAAAATTGATTAATAAAAAATGCACTTTCCCCAACTGAGAATTAGGGCTTAATGTAGTCTAATTAGTTTATTTTGAAACAATTACACAAAATGGTGAGATCAAGCCCAGAAGAGACACAATTTGGATAATAAACAGAGATTAACGATCAGACATGTATTTGATGTTATTGAATGACTGATGAATTCAATGAAAGCTAAGGATGAGCAGATAACAGGAGTTTGCAATTATAAAGTGTTAGTTTAGGATACCATATTCAAAAAAAAGAACTGTACCATATATTTCAAATTCTATACTATTCTACCACCTATTCTAAAACATTCTGTGTGTGTGTGTTGTGTGTTAAATCACTTCAGTCATGTCTGACTCTTTGTGACCCTATGAACTGTAACCCACCAAGCTTCTCTGTCCATGGGATTCTCCAGGCAAGAATACTGGAGTGGGTTGCCATGCCCTCCTCCAGGGAGTCGTCCCAAATCAGGGATTGAATCCAAGTCACTTATGTCTCCTGCATTGGCAGATAGGTTTTTTTTTTACCACCAGAACCACCTGGGAAGCCCTTTACCTTTTACTGAACTTTCAGTTAATGGAATCACAGTATGTATGCCTTTGTTTCTGGCATCTTTGATTCAGTATTGTGTAAGTTTTATTCTTGTTATTCAGTACAACTATAGTTTGCCCACTTTTACTTCAGCAAAGTAGTCCATTATGTGAATATAATAGATATTATTTATATATTATTTTTGTATATTTTTGTTGTTATCAGTTTGGGACTAAAAGTTATCTGTATTCCTACACACATATGTTAGTGATTTTATGTAGTATTTCTGTTGAGTAATTACCTGGGAGTGGGATTCTTTACTCTCTATAGGTAAACAGTTTCCCAAAGTGACTGTACAATTTACATTCTTATTTGGCATTATTCAAGAGTTTCTGGTGTTCCACATCTTCTTCCTCTGTCCTTTTTGTCCTAGTCATTCTCATGTTTGTGTACCTCCTTGTGGGTTTTTAATTAATTTATTGATTTTTGCTGTGCTGGGTCTTCATTGCTGTGCATGAGCTTCCTCTAGCTACAATAAGAAGAGGCTACTCATGGACAGAGGAGCCTGGCAGGCTACAGTCCATGGGATTGCAAACAGACACGACTGAAGTGATTTAACACACACAAAGCATAAAGAGGTTTTCCAATGTCTTTTTTTTTTTAACAGTTTACTGTTTATCTTTTCCACTTACACCTAGCCTACTTAATTGATGCGGAGGGGACATTAAGTAGGGTCATATAAACATTCAATGACCCAGCACAATGTATTGGAAAGACTTTTGTTTCCATGTTTCCTTGCATATCAATTTTGATAGAAATGAGGTGACCCACATTCCTGTGCCATTAATGTACTATTAGTTAATTACAACTTTATAATTGGTTCTTTCATTCATTATTATAAGTCTCTAGCTTGTTCCTTTTATTGTTGGCCATTTACATTTTTTAATGAATTTTAGAATTAACTTGTCAATTTACACACACACACACATACAATCACAGAATTTTTATTGGGGTACATTGAAGCTATAAGCAAATTTGTAAAGAATTAAAGCACCCACAATTTTCCATTCCTACCTACAGTCAGTCTTTTGCTCTGAAACTTTTCAATTCATCCTACCAAGATACAAAGTGTATTTCTCCAATGCCTGTATCTGGGCAAGACATATGACTTGTTTTGGATGATAAAATGCAGTGGAAATGATACTGTGTAGCATTATAGTTAGGCTGTAGGAAGGCATGCATTTTTTAATTTAAATTTATTTATTTTAATTGGAGGTTAGTTACTTTACAATATTGTATTGGTTCTGCCACACATCAACAAGAATCTGCCACAGGCATACACGTGTTCCCAATACTGAATCCCCTTCTCACCTCCCTCCCCGTACCATCCCTCCGGGTCATCCCAGTGCACCAGCCCCAAGGATCCTGTATCGAACCTGGACTGGTGATTCATTTCTTATATAATATTATACATGTTTCCATGCCATTCCCCCCAATCATCCCACCCTCTCCCTCTCCCACAGAGTCCAAAAGACTGTTCTATACATCTGTGTCTCTTTTGCTGTCTTGCATACAGGTTATTGTTTCCATCTTTCTAAATTCCATATATATGCATTAGTATACTGTATTAGTGTTTTTCTTTCTGGCTTACTTCACTCTGTTTCATCCACCTCATTAGAACTGATTGAAATGTATTCTTTTTAATGGCTGAGTAATACTCCATTGTGTATATGTACCACAGCTTTCTTATCCATTCGTCTGCTGATGGACATCTAGGTTGCTTCCATGTCCTGGCATTATAAACAGTGCTGCGATGAACATTGGGGTACATGTGTCTCTTTCAATTCTGGTTTCCTCAGTGTGTATGCCCAGCAGTGGGATTGCTGGGTCATAAGGCAGTTCTATTTCCAGTTTTTTAAGGAATCTCCACACTGTTCTCCATAGAGGCTGTACTAGTTTATATTCCCACCAACAGTGTAAGAGTGTTCCATTTTCTCCACACCCTCTCCAGCATTTATTGCTTCTCGACTTTTGGATTGCAGCCATTCTGACTAGCATGAAATGGTACCTCATTGTGGTTTTGATTTGCATTTCTCTGATAATGAGTGATGTTGAGCATCTTTTCATGTGTTTGTTAGCCATCTGTATGTCTTCTTTGGAGAAATGTCTGTTTAGTTCTTTGGCCCATTTTTTGATTGGGTCATTTATTTTTCTGGAATTGAGCTGCAGGAGTTGCTTGTATATTTTTGAGATTAGCTGTTTGTCAGTTGCTTCATTTGCTATTATTTTCTCCCATTCTGAAGGCTGTCTTTTCACCTTGCTTCTAGTTTCCTCTGTTGTGCAGAAGCTTTTAATTTTAATTAGGTCCCATTTGTTTATTTTGCTTTTATTTCCAGTATTCTGGGAGATGGGTCACAGAGGATCCTGCTGTGATTTATGTCGGAGAGTGTTTTGCCTATGTTCTCCTCTATGAGTTTTATAGTTTCCGGTCTTACATTTAGATCTTTAATCCATTTTGAGTTTATTTTTGTCTATGGTGTTAGAAAGTGATCTATTTTCATTCTTTTACAAGTGGTTTACCAGTTTTCCCAGCACCACTTGTTAAAGAGGTTGTCTTTTCTCCAGTCTATATCCTTGCCTCCTTTGTCAAAGATAAGCTGTCCATAGGTGCGTGGATTTATCTCTAGGCTTTCTATTTTGCTCCATTGATCTATATTTCTGCCTTTGTGCCAGTACCATACTATCTTGATGACTGTGGATTTGTAGTAGAGCCTGAAGTCAGGCAGGTTGATTCCTCCAGTTCCATTCTTCTTTCTCAAGATTGCTTTGGCTATTTGAGGTTTTTTGTATTTCTATACAAATTGTGAAATTATTTGTTCTAGCTCTGTGAAAAATACCGTTGGTTGCCTGATAGGGATTGCATTGAATCTATAGATTGCTTTGGGTAATATACTCATTTTCACTATATTGATTCTTCCGATCCATGAATATGGTATATTTCTCCATCTATTAGTGTCCTCTTTGATTTCTTTCACCAGCATTTTATAGTTTTCTATATATAGGCCTTTAGTTTCTTTAGGTAGATATATCCCTAAGTATTTTATTCTTTTCATTGCAATGGTGAATGGAATTGTTTCCTTAATTTCTCTTTCTATTTTCTCTTATTAGTGTATAGGAATGCAAGGGATTTCTCTCTGTTGATTTTATATCCTGCAAATTTACTATATTCATTGATTAGCTCTAGTAATTTTCTGGTGGAGTCTTTAGGGTTTTCTATGTAGAGGATCATGTCATCTGCAAACAGTGAGAGTTTTACTTCTTCTTTTCCAATTTGGATTCCTTTTATTTCTTTTTCTCCTCTGATTGCTGTGGTCAAAACTTCCAAAACTATGTTGAATAGTAGTGGTGAAAGTGGGCACCCTTGTCTTGTTCCTGACTTTAGGGGAAATGCTTTCAGTGTTTCACCATTGAGGATAATGTTTGCTGTGGGTTTGTCATGTATAGCTTTTATTATGTTGAGGTATGTTCCTTCTATTCCTGCTTTCTGGAGAGTTTTTATCATAAATGGATGTTGAATTTTGTCAAAGGCTTTCTCTGCATCTATTGAGATAATCATATGGCTTTTATTTTTCAATTTGTTAATGTGGTGTATAACATTGATTGATTTGTAGATATTGAAGAATCCTTGTGTCCCTGGGATAAAGCCCACTTGGTCATGGTGTATGATCTTTTTAATATGTTCTTGGATTCTGTTTGCTAGAATTTTGTTAAGGATTTTTGCATTCATGTTCATCAGTGATAGTGACCTGTAGTTTTCTTTTTTTGTGGCATCTTTGTCAGGTTTTGGTATTAGAGTGATGGTGGCCTCATAGAATGAGTTTGAAAGTTTACCTTCCTCTGCAATTTTCTGGAAGAGTTTGAGTAGGTGTTAGCTCTTCTCTAAGTTTTTGGTAGAATTCAGCTGTGAAGCCGTCTGGACCTGAGCTTTTGTTTGCTGGAAGACTTCTGATTAAAGTTTCCATTTCCATGCTTGTGATGGGTCTGTTAAGATCTTCTATGTCTTCCTGGTTCAGTTTTGTATTTATTATCTCTCTTTTGGAACCTGCCAAGTCACCATAAGAACAGGTTTAGGATAGCCTGTCCAATTATGGGAGATGAAAGGTGCTATAATATCTGCTTTCCAAGATAAAACCAGACATCACCCAGTATAAGTGAAGTTATCCTGGACCAACTAGCCTCCAGTTTATCCACCAGATGATCAAAGTTGAATATGTGAGACCAGTTAAAATCATCTGAGCATGACCTAAATCAGCAGACCTTTCCTTAAAACAATAAATTCATGACTAATAAATAGATGTTATTTTAAGTCAAACATGTGGGAGAAGTTTGTTACACAATAATTTCTAATCAAATATAGTCACAATATTGTGTCTTTCAATTCATGAATATATTATTTCACTTAATTCATTTTACTTTTTAAATTTCTCTCGACAGTTTTGTAATGTTTGGTAAAAAGGTTCTTTGACTTTATCTTTGATTGGTAATTTTAAAAACAATTGAAATTTATATTATTTTTATTTTTTTCCTCTCTCTCTCTGGCTATCCCACAGTTTGGGTTGCTATCTCACCTTAGTTCCCTCAGATTGCCTTCAGGGCATTCGGCCTGGTCCTTACCCTAAGCAATGCAGCCCATGCCTCCTTGTTCAGCCCATACTTGCTGGTGGCAGCTGCGAGCACTGGGAGTTGCCATTAGGCACATAATCTGTGGGTTTTATTTATTTATTTTTCCTCCCAGTTATGTTGCCCTCTGAGATCCCAAAACTCCGCACAGACCTGCCGGTGAGAGTGTTTCCTGGTGTTTGGAAACTTCTCTTTTAAGATTCCCTTCCTGGGATGGGTCTCCATCCCCACCTCTTTTGTCTCTCTTTTTTGCTTTTATATTTTGTCCTAACTCCTTTCAAAGTCAATGGGCTGCTTTTCTGGGTGCCTGATGTCCTCTGCCAGCATTCAGAAGTTGTTTTGTGGAATATTCTCAGCGTTCAAATGTTCTTTTGATGAATTTGTGAGGGGGAAAGTGTTCTCCCCATCTTATTCCTCCGCCATCTTAGGACCACCCCCTATTTCTAGTTTTCTATATTATTTTTAAAATTAATTGTCCAGTTGTTTCCAGCTTAAGTTATAAAAGTGTTTTTGCATATTGAATTTATACTCTATGACTATGTTACTTAGTTACTATGAAGTGTATGACTCTTTGCAACCCCACGGGCTGTCGCCCACCAGGCTCCTCTGTCCATGGGATTTCCCAGGTAAGAACACTGGAGTGGGTTGCCATTTCTTTCTCCAGGGCATCTTGCCAACCCAAGGATCAATTCCATGTCTACTGCTTGGATGGCAGATTCTTTACCACTGAGCCACCTGGAAAACCCCTATTCTGAATAAGCTAACATCATTTTTAAAATTGTAATAATTTGTAAGATCTTTGGAATTTTTTATTTTACATTCCTGCTTTCTGAGAATGATGACAGTTTAGTTCCTACTTTTCCAAATCTTATTCCTTTTTCTTTTTTCACTCGCTTTCTTGAATCATCTGGAATATCTAGCACAATTTTGAAAAGAACTACTGAAACAAGCACTCTATGACACTCCTGATCTCAGAAAGAAATCTTCCAGTATTTCACTGTTAAATATGATATTTTTAGAGAAAGACAAATATCATATAATATTTATGTGTGGAATCTATAAATAGTATAAGAAGTTCATTTATACCATTTGAATATTTACAAAAATAGAAATAGAGTCACAGATGTAGGAAAAAAACTTATGGTTACCAGGGAGGAAAAGGATGGGGAAGGAATAATTTGTGAGATTGAGATTGACATACACACACTTCTATATATAACCTTCTCTTGTAGCTCAGTTGGTAAAGAATCTACCTGCAATGAAGGAGACCCAGATTCAATTCCTGGGTTGGGAAGATCCCCTGGAGAAGGAAATGGCAACTCACTCCAGTGAGAATTCCATGGACAGAGGAGCCTGGAAGGCTACAGTCCAAGGGGTGGCAAGAGTCGTACATGACTTGGCAACTAAACCATCACCATATGTAAAATAGGTAACTAATAAGGACCTACTGTATAGAACAGAACTCTACTCAATACTCTGTCATGACCTATACTAAATTTGGTTCCTGTTACACCAGTTGGCCAAAAGTATACCTTTATTGATTTATCTTTTAAACAGATTTACAAGAAGCAGAAAAAAGTCTAAGCTTACTCATATACTAATATTTTCTACTTTAGCTGGAATTTTAGTCTTTTTCCTTAAATATTGTCTATTGCAATACCACACTTTCTTATTTTTTAATTTATTTTTGGCTGCTCTGGGTCTTTGTTGCTGTGCACAGCCTTTCTCTAGTTGCAGTAAGCAGAGCTATACTTCGTTGCAGTGTGCAGGCTTCTCACTGCGGTGGCTTCTCTTTTGTGGAGCACAGGATCTAGGCATGCAGGCTTCAGCAGCTGTGGCACACAGACTCTAGATACAGGCTCAGTAGTTGTGGCACACAGGCTTCATTGCTCCAAGGCATGTTGGATCTTCCTGGACCAGGGATCGAACCTGTGTCCCTTCCATTGGCAGGTAGATTCTTACCCACTGGGCCAGCAGGGGAGTCCCACACTGTCTTGATTGCTGTAGTACATTTTAAGTTGTATTCATTTTATAGTACATTTTAAAGTTGTGTGATGTCAGTCTTCCAACTTTGTCTTTCTTTTTTAATATTCTGTGGTCTGTTCTGGGTCCTTTACCTCTCTATAGAAACTTTAGAATCAGTTGGTCAGTATCTACAAAACAATTTTCTGGGATTGTCATTGGGACTGTGGTGAATGTACAGAAGAAGTTAAGAGGAAATAAATTTTGACAGCATTGATTCTTCCTCTCCATGACCATGAAATAGCTCTCTATTTCCTTAGTTCTGTTATTTATTTCATCAATTTTGTAGTTTTCCCCTAATAGATCTTATACATATTGTGTTACATTTATACCTAAGTATATTATTTTGGAGTGTCAATGATACTGTGTTTTTAATCTCAGATTCTATTGGTTCATTGCTAGTATATAGAAGATGGAAGCTAGAAGTCATTATTTTTCTTCAGACTGCCACAGTGGTCTAATATCCATGTACCACACATGTGGCAATACAGGAGAAATGAAGCATGAGCTGACTATAGCCAGAAGAAAACCAAAGGCTCCTTTGTGGCATAAAAATAGGTTTCGGTGAGTACAAAAGACACGTCTTTTAAGTTCCTGATCTTTCAGTAATGGCACCTTCATCACCTTTCTTCCTCCAGCACTTCTAACAAACTTTCATCCTATCAATTTATATTATAAATAAATACTTCTCTTAATGAAATATCAACAGCAGTTTTGTTTACTAACAGAATTTTGCCTGCCATGGTATTCCACTAATGTGTGATAAATTCTTAAGTAAATAGATGAATTAATGAGAAATAAAAGAAAGGAGATGAGATTAGAAGGAGAGGAAGCATTGCAAGGAAGGTTGGGAAAAGAAATATAAGAATTTGTCTCATACCACTGATTTTCAAGGTATTTTGAAAGAACTTTTTCTGATAATGCCTAGTTTTATATGGGCTGTCAAAATACAATTTTGCTGATTCCTTAATAGTCTGAATTTCTCTCTTCTGTTTTAAGTATAGTAGTGTGACAAAAAAATTGTTTTGGATTTGATAATTCACTAGCACTCTACAATCAAATTGATCATGAAAATCACAAATGAAAACAGAAATGCTGTCTCAAAAAAGTCATTGATATAATTTAGAATCTCCATAATAACAGTATATATTTTTGTTTAGCATCTCTGAATGACTCTACAGTTTGCAAAGTTGTCTCCAATAGCTAACACACCAGACATTACATGTATCAGAAATACTTCTATTTGCCATTTAAACCTGACTTCTTTGCATAGAGAGGGTGTCTAGAAACACTTATAAATGTTAGGTACAGCCAGGGCACTTGTACATTCTTTCCTGCTGCCTCTTGTTTGAGGTCCTGTGTTCACTCCATTGGCCTTTAAAAGTCACAGGGTTTCATGTGATTTCAAAGGGTTTTGATTTTTACACTGAACCTATCATTATCAAATGAGCTAACAATCAAGTATGCAGACTTATCAGTTAGGTTCAGTTCAGTCTCTCAGTCCTGTCCGACTCTTTGTGATCCCATGAATCGCAGTACGCCAGGCCCCCTGTCCATCACCAACTCCCGGAGTTCACTCAAACTCATGTCCATTGAATCGGTGATGCCATCCAGCCATCTCATCCTCTGTCGTCCCCTTCTCCTCCTCCCCCCAATCTTTCCCAGCATCAAGGTCTTTTCCAATGAGTCAACTCTTTGCATGAGGTGGCCAAAGTATTGGAGTTTCAGCTTTAGCATCATTCCTTCCAAAGAACACCCAGGGCTGATCTCCTTCAGAATGGACTGGTTGGATCTCCTTGCAGTCCAAGGGACTCTCAAGAGTCTTCTCCAACACCACAGTTCAAAAGCATCAATTCTTTGGTGCTCAGCTTTCTTCACAGTCCAACTCTCACATCCATACATGACCACTGGAAAAACAATAGCCTTGACTAGACGGACTTTTGTTGGTAAAGTAATGTCTCTGCTTTTGAATATGCTATCTAGGTTGGTCATAATTTTCCTTCTGAGGAGTAAGCATCTTTTAATTTCATGGCTGATGCAACTAAATACTAAATGTAAGGTTTCAGCAATTGCTACTGCTACTTTACCTACCTACCATGGCCAGGTTTATTTGCAGAGGGCATTTTAAATTTGTACTGAATTTTATTATTTGAGCTAAATCAAAATCTTGTTCTCCTCCTCCCTGTCCTTGTCCTCTTCCTCTCCCCCAACTCCTTCCTTTCCTTTTCAGTACTATTATAAAATAAATGAAGAGTATACACACTGAAAAATTTAAACCTTACCTTTAAGAAAGAGATATGATTGATAGACAGACACATAAAGAGATAGGTAGTTGACAGACAAAAGAGAAAATTAAAAACTCTCTTTACTCTTCTTTGCGTCTCTCCCTCTAATAGAGATGATGGTGGGCCAACCAAACCCATATATTAGGCCTGAGGCATTATATTTCCTGACTCGCTGATAGTGTTGAGTGTTGAGGTCTCCAGCTGAGTCCCTTCCCAGGGAACTGCCCTTGGACAAAGAGAACATCCAGGACAAATGTTAACCCCTCCTCAAGGGCGGGCCACTGTAATGACTGTTCAGTGTGGATGGGAGGGTATGAAGGCCTACATGTCTTATCTCAGTTCAGTGTCTCTGAATGGCCATCCCATCTACAGAGTTGGCAGGGAGACAGTCTGAAGTCTCTGCTGCAACTGTATTACAGTTCAGCTTTGCCCTTTGCCTAAGCCTGCATCACTCACTGCCAGTGTTTTTCCTGAGAACACACTGCCAACAAATCACCAGCCTGCAAGTTTTCATTTTATAACCTGTTCCCTAGTAAAGCAACTACAAGGGTCAGTACCTGCAATGATCCACAGAGGTAGACTCTGGAACCAGGGCACCCATAGGATGGTAAAGAGAATAACATCTTTGCTGGAAGGTGGCGTCCTGATAGCACCTGGATCCCTGAAACAACTGAGATGTACTGTATGGATCATCTGAGCCAGTGGTGAATTGAGTTTGGGCACCAGTGGATGGAAGTGTGTCTGGGGGGCATTTGAGATGCTGGGGGTGGGAGGGGGCCAAGCAGGGAGTAATAATCATAATAACTACAGAATTAGAAGCTTCTTTCGGGGAACCATTGAAACATTGGATTAATCACCAATTTAGGAAAAGTGTGAAAGCCAGAAGGTCTCGTAGGCAACATTTGAAGACTCTCATATCCTGTAGCCAGACAGCAGAAAAATCTGGGGCTCAGAAGAATTACTTAATTATGAGAGTGAAAGAGAAGCTTTCTGCAAGCCTTCTCTAAGACAGGAGTACTGATTGGGACCCAAGTAGATGCTCTGAAGACCATTTCATAGTTTCACTATATCCATGATATCATGTTAATTAGACCAGCTAAGTAAAAAGAGGCAGAAAGTTAAACCATCGAAGATTAAACCATCTAAGGTGCTCAACATATCTGGTAAGATTTTAGGAGCACAGTGTCCTGGAACATGGTGCAACTTCCTCTCTAACATAAAGGACAAATTATTGCATCTTGTCAACAAATTATTGCAAATTGTCAACATCCACTGGATTATAGAAAAAGATGAAAGAATTTCAGAAAAACATCTACTTCTGCTTCAGCAACTATGCTAAAGCCTTTGACTGTCTGGATCACAACAAAGTGTGGAAAATTCTTAGAGATAGGGATACCAGACCACCTTACCTACCTCCTAAGACACCTGTATGCAGGTCAAGAAGCAACAGTTAGAACAAGACATAGAACAACAGATTGGTTCAAAATTAGTAAAGGAGTATGTCAAGGCTGTATCTATTGTCACGCTGCTTATTTAACTTCTATGCAGAGTACATAATGAAAAATCCTAGGCTGGATGAATCACAAGGTGGAATCAGGACTTCCAGGAGAAATATCAACAACCTCTTATATGCAGATGATACCAATCTAATGACAGAAAGTGAAGAGGAACTAAAGAGCCTCTTGATGAGAGTTGCTGCTGCTAAATCACTTCAGTCGTGTCCGACTCTGTGCGACCCCATAGACGGCAGCCCAACAGGCTGCCCCCTCCCTGGGATTCTCCAGGCAAGAAGACTGGAGTGGGTTGCCATTTCCTTCTCCAATGCATGAAAGTGAAAAGTGAAGTCGCTTAGTCATGTCCCATTCTTCACAACCCCATGGACTGTAGCCTACCAGGCTCCTCTGTCCATGGGATTTTCCAGGCAAGAGTATTGGAGTGGGTTGTCATTGCCTTCTCTATTGATGAGAGTGAAAGAGGCTTAAAAAACAACATTCAAAAAATTAAGATCATGCCATCCAGTCCCATCACTTCATGGCAAATAGATGAGGAAAAATTGGAAACAGTGATAGATTACATTTTCTTGGGCTCCAAAATCACTGCAGAGGGTGACTGCAGCCATGAAATTGAAAGATGCTTGCTCCTTGGAAGAAAGGCTATGGTAAACCTAAACAGTGTATTAAAAAGCAGAGACATGACTTTAGTGACAAAGGTCCACATAGTTAAAGCTATGGTTTTTCCAGTAGTCATGTACAGATGTGAGGGTTGGACCATAAAGCAGGCTGAGTGCTGAAGAATTGCTGCTTTTGAATTGTGGTACCAGAGAAGGGACTTTTGAGAGTCCCTTGGACAGCAAGGAGCTCAAACCCATCAATTCTAAAGGAAATCAATCTTGAAAATTCATTGGAAGGACTGATGCTGAAGTTGAAGCTCCAATACTTTGGCCATTTGATTCAAAGGGCCGACTCGTTGGGAAAGACCCTGATGCTGGGAAAGATTGAGGGCAGGAGGAGAAGGGGACAACATAGGATGAGATGATTGTATGGAATCACTGACTCAATAGACACAAGGTTGAGCAAACTCTGGGAAATAGAGAAGGACAGGGAAGCCTGGTGTGCTGCAGTCCATGGGGTCGCAAAGATTCAGACATGACTGAGTGACTGAACAACAACAAAATCTCATTTTGTGCTGTTTTTGATTCTCTGCTTTCTGTTTTTAAATATATAAATTTATGTTTTTACTCAATATATTTTATATACAGTGCCTTGTGGGTCTAATGCACCATTTTAAACTTCTGCTGATTATCACTTGTATCGTGATATCTTAGGTTATAAGATCAATTTCATGGAGAATTTACATGTGGGAGGTTTTTTTGTGTGTGACTCTGAGAAATATTTATTTTTCCTACAGCCAGCATTTAAAGGTACTATCAAACAGAGGCCACTTAAGATAAACTATTAGATTGGGATTTTCTGGATCACCCAAGTGGTACAATTTGGACTTCTAACATTTGTGAGTTCAGGATCACCAATACAAACTTTAGAGGAGAGTTTTGCTTTGTTTTGTTTTCATTGAAAGTCCAGGATAAGACTTAGTTCCCTTGTCTTTTCTTATTGCTACATGGAATTTATTGTAGGCATTCTTTCACCAGATTTGTAGGTTTTCAAGTGTCATAGTTTAAGCAGCAACCTCAAGCCCACTCACCTCCTTATATTTCAACCCACATGATTATCAAACCCAAAGCTCTAGGAAACTGAGCTTGGCAGCTACTCTCAGGACTGCTGTACAAAAAAGATATTCAAGACCCAGATAATCACAATGGTGTGATCACTTATCTAGAGCCAGACATAATGAATGTGAAGTCAAGTGGGCCTTAGGAAGTATCACTAAGAACAAAGCTAGGGGAGATAATGGAATTCCAGTTGAACTATTTCAAATCCTGAAAGATGATGCTGTGAAAGTGCTGCACTCAGTATGCCAGCAAATTTGGAAAAGTCAGCAGTGGCCACAGGACTGGAAAAGGTCAGTTTTCATTCCAATCCCAAAGAAAGGCAATGACAAAGAATGCTCAAACTACCGCACAGTTGCACTCATATCACATGCTAGTAAAGTAATGTTCAAAATTCTCCAAGCCAGGCTTCAGCAATACGTGAACTGTGAACTTCCTGATGTTCAAGCTGGTTTTAGAAAAGGCAGAGGAACTAGAGATCAAATTGCCAACATCTGCTGGATCATGGAAAAAGCAAGAGAGTTCCAGAAAAACATCTATTTCTGCTTTATTGACTATGCCAAAGCCTTTGACTGTGTGGATCACAAGAAACTGTGGAAAATTCTTCAAGAGATGGTCACACCAGACCACTTGACCTGCCTCTTGAGAAATCTGTATGCAGTTCAGGAAGCAACAGTTAGAACTGGACATGGAACAACAGACTGGTTCCAAATAGGAAAAGGAGTACATCAAGGCTGTATATTGTCACCCTGCTTATTTAACTTATATGCAGAGTACATCATGAGAAACGCTGGACTGGAAGAAACACAAGCTGGAATCAAGATTGCTGGGAGAAATATCAATCACCTCAGATATGCAGATGACACCACCCTTATGGCAGAAAGTGAAGAACTAAAGGGCTTCTTGATGAAAGTGAAAGAGGAGAGTGAAAAAGTTGGCTTAATGCTCAACATTCAGAAAACGAAGATCATGGCATCTGGTCCCATAACTTCATGGCAAATAGATGGGGATACAGTGGAAACAGTGTCAGACTTTATTTTTCTGGGCTCCAAAGTCACTGCAGATAGTGACTGCAGCCATGAAATTAAAAGATGTTTTCTCCTTGGAAGGAAAGTTATGACCAATCTAGACAGCATATTAAAAAGCAGAGACATTACTTTGTCAACAAAGATCCATCTAGTCAAGGCTATGGTTTTTCCAGTAGTCATGTATGGATGTGAGAGTTGGACTATAAAGAAAGCTGAGCGCAGAAGAATTGATACCTTTGAACTGTGGTGCTGAAGACTCTTGAGAGTCTCTTGGACTGCAAGGAGATCCAACCAGTCCATCCTAAAGGAGATCAGTCCTGGGTGTTCTTTGGAAGGACTGATGTTGAAGCTGAAACTCCAATATTTTGGCCACCTGATGCGAAGAGCTGACTCATTTGAAAAGATCCTGATGCTGGGAAAGATTGAGGGCAGGAGGAGAAGAGGATGACAGAGGATGAGATGGTTGAATGGCATCACTGACTCAATGGACATGAGTTTGGGTAAACTCTGGGAGTTGGTGATAGACAGGGAGGCCTGGTGTGCTGCAGTTCATGGGGTCGCAAATAGTCACACATGACTGAGTGACTGAACTGAACTGAATTGAACTCAGGAATACACACTCACAATTGCCTTGACTTTAGCATTACTATCAGTTGGGTTTTTTGCTCTTTCTTCCTATGTAGTCCCTGGGAATTTCCATTTGATTCTTCTTATTCCAGCTGTTCATTTTAAAGAACATTTAGTCATAGTTTATCCTGCATTCCTAAATGTTTTGCTATGGGACTGTTTTTAGGGTGTCTAATAGGTCAAATTGATTAATAGATTAATGCATGTATTTTTAATTTGGATAAGTGAAATTAAATTTCTAATTATGGTCCACAAATGGCATATAAATTGACATACAATATACTTTTTATATTAAAAGTAAACAATATTTTAACATGTGCACATCAATGAAACCATTACCACATTCAAGATAATGAATATTCCCACCATCTCCAGACGTTTAACTGTCCTTAATTTTGTAATTTTTTCTCCAGTTCATAGTTTGGATATTTGATTTTGTTTATTAACTTAGATTATTGTTCTTTTTACTGTAATGAATTCCCAATTTGTCTGCAGCTAAATTTGTGTCATTTACTCCAGGCCTGCTTTTTTTTATTTTTAAAGCCATGCTTATAAAACCCTACTCCACAATTATTTATAAGTTCAAAATATTTTCTATAATTTTTTATGGATTCATTTAGTTCTTTTCCTAGCAGCAGCCCAAATATTATATATAGTGACAAACCAGTTTTTCAAGTCAATCAAAGGCTCAAATGAACAGTCTCATGCAATAAGTTACTGAATTAATTCCAAATTATATGAATTGCCTCTTTTTTGGTCAGGTCAGGTCAGATCAGTCTCTCAGTCATGTCCGACTCTTTGTGACCCCATGAATCACAGCACGCCAGGCCTCCCTGTCCATCACCAACTCCTGGAGTTCACCCAGACTCATGTGCATCAAGTCGGTGATGCCATCCAGCCATCTCATCCTCTGTCATCCCCTTTTCCTCCTGTCCCCAATCCCTCCCAGCATCAGTCTTTTCCAATGAGTCAACTCTTCACATGAGGTGGCCAAAGTATTGGAGTTTCAGCTTTAGCATCATTCCTTCCATAGAACACCCAGGGCTGATCTCCTTTAGAATGGACTGGTTGGATTTCCTTGCAGTCCAAGGGACTCTCAAGAGTCTTCTCCAACACCACAGTTCAAAAGCATCAATTCTTCGATGTTCAGCTTTGTTCACAGTCCAATGCTCACATCCATACATGACCACTGGAAAAACCATAGCCTTGACTAGACGGACCTTTGTTGGCAAAGTAATGTCTCTGCTTTTCAATATGCTATCTAGGTTGGTCATAACTTTTCTTCCAAGGAGTAAGCGTCTTTTAATCTCCCAGAATACTGGAAATAAAAGCAAAAATAAACAAATGGGATCTAATTAAAATTAAAAGCTTCTACACATCAAAGGAAACTGTCAGCAAGGTGAAAAGACAGCCTTCAGAATGGGAGAATAGCAAGTGAAACAACTGACAAACAGCTAATCTCAAAAATATACAAGCAACTCCTGCAGCTCAATTCCAGAAAAATAAACGACCCAATCAAAAAATGGGCCAAAGAACTAAACAGACATTTCTCCAAAGAAGACATACAGATGGCTAACAAACACATGAAAAGATGCTCAACATCACTCATTATCAGAGAAATGTAAATCAAAACCACAATGAGATACCATTTCATGCTAGTCAGAATGGCTGCAATCCAAAAGTCTAGAAGCAATAAAAGCTGGAGAGGGTGTGGAGAAAAGGGAACCCTCTTACATTGTTGGTGGGAATACAAATTAGTACAGCCACTATGGAGAACAGTGTGGAGATTCCTTAAAAAACTGGAAATAGAACTGCCTTATGACCCAGCAATCCCACTGCTGGGCATACACACCGAGGAAACCAGAATTGAAAGAGACACATGTACCCCAATGTTCATCGCAGCACTGTTTATAATAGCCAGGACATGGAATCAACCTAGATGTCCATCAGCAGATGAATGGGTAAGAAAGCTGTGGTATATATACACAATGGAGTATTATGCAGCCATTAAAAAGGATACATTTGAATTAGTTCTAATGAGGTGGATGAAACTGGAGCCTATTATACAGAGTGAAGTAAGCCAGAAAGAAAAACACTAATACAGTATACTAATGCATATATATGGAATTTAGAAAGATGTGAGACAGCAAAAGAGACACAGATATATAGAACAGTCTTTTGGACTCTGGGAGAGGAAGAGGGTGGGATGATTTGGGAGAATGGCATTGAAACTTGTATAAGATCATATAAGAAACGAATCGCGGGTCCAGGTTCGATGCAGAATACAGGATGCTTGGTGCTGGTGCACTGGGATGACCCAGAGAGATGGTATTGGGAGGGAGATGGGAGGGGGGTTCAGAATTGGGAACACGTGTACACCCGTGGTGAATTCATGTTGATGTAGGGCAAAACCAATACAGTGTTGTAAAGTAAAATAAAGTAAAAAAAAAAAAATTTCATGGCTGCAGTCACCATCTGCAGTGATTTTGGAGCCCCCAAAAATAAAGTCTGACACTGTTTCCACTGTTTCCCCATCTATTTCCCATGAAGTGATGGGACCAGATGCCATGATCGTTTTCTGATTGTTGAGCTTTAAGCCAACTTTTCCACTCTCCTCTTTCACTTTCATCAAGAGGCTTTTTTAGTTCCTCTTCACCTTCTGCCATAAGGGTGGTGTCATCTGCATATCTGAGGTTATTGATATTTCTCCCGGCAATCTTGATTCCAGATTGTGCTTCTTCCAGCCCAGCGTTTCTCATGATGTACTCTGCATATAAGTTAAATAAGCAGGGTGACAGTATACAGCCTTGACGTACTCCTTTTCCTATTTAGAACCAGTCTGTTGTTCCATGTCTAACAAATCTTAGAGGAGGTTACAAGGGATTCCACTTCCTCTAACAACTCTATAGGAAACATTTTAATTCTAATTTGAAATCCACATTTGGAAGCTTTCCTTTCTAATATGCCCATTCATAAAGTTTGACATCATATCTTAATTGCTTTGTTAATTGCTGTTTATTTCTTAACTGAAAGCTTAGTTCAATCAAGAACACTTGGGGAATGTGCATACAGAAGTAGAAATTTAATGTTATACAAATGAAACTTACATAATGTTATGTGTGTGATTTGTGATAGTTGCTCAGTCATATCCAACTCTTTATACCCATGAACTGTAACCCGCCAACCTCCTCTATCCATGGGATTTCCCAGGCAAGAACACAGGAGTGATTTCCTTCTCCAGGGGAACTTCCTGACACAGGAATCAAACCTGTGACTCCTACCTCATCCCCTGCATTGCAGATGGATTCTTTATCACTGAGCCACCAGGGAAGCCTTACAAACCTCAATTACGCTAGAGCAGAGGCCCAATTCAATTAACTTGTAGAAGGAAGTGTTTCACTCCTACTGTTTAGGCCAGAAAGAGGGAGACAGGTGGCAAGAGAAGTGGAAAAGTGATTATTGTAAACACTGACATCCCAGGTTAATAGACCACTCACAGGCAGTATCTTTAAGGGGGAAAAAAAATGTTACAAGATAGCCCTTATGAAGTCATTTTTTCTTATTATAGCAAATAAATACTAGATTCTTTTTGTTGTTGCTTGACTATTAAAACATTATTTTATGCTAAAGGGGATTTTTAACTCATGTTAACTTCTGAGCACTACAGAGCAAAATTCTTCCTTTAAAATAAGGGACTTCAAATTTTTTAAAATGCACAAGTTTGTTTAACTTTGCAACTGCACTGATGTACATAAAATAAAATAAAATTTCCTGTGAATTGTCTTTGCATATTTTATTCCATAACAGAAGAAAAGAATGTATGTATATTGAAAGTGTTAATATATTGAATGTATGTTTCTAATATATTGAAAGTTTTAATATATTGAAAGTGTTAATCCTGTAGTCGAGTCCAACTCTTTGCAACCCCACAGACTGTGGCTTACTAGGCTCCTGTGTCCATGGAATTCTCCAGGCAAGAATACTGGAGTGGGGTACTAATCTCTTCTCTAGGGGATCTTCCTGACCTAGGGATCCAGCCCAGGTCTTTTGCATTGCAGGCAGATTCTTTACCATCTGAGCCACTAGGAAAATCCAAGTAAATGTAAAACTTAATTCAGAAAAAAATTTTTTCTTATTTTCTGTTAGATTTCTGGTACAAGATTTGCTTTTGCTTCAACAAATATTTTCTGTGAAGAAGGGGACACAGTTGCCTCTGTATTAGGTGTGCTTGCTTCACGAAATAGGTGTGTGGACATAAGCTGTACATAAAAATAACCCAAAACAAGCCTGTACCTTCATAAATTTGGTAAAAGGCATTAAGAATATGTTCTCCTCAGGGAGGGATAGGAAATCTAACTTCTAATTTGGGGCAGCACATAGATACATGGATATTTTGCCTCATTGCTTGCTTTATTGAGTTTTAGGGCCATATGTTCCTGGCCTTAGTTTCAATATTTATACCATTGGTGAGATGATAAATTTGAGCACATTGTGTCCTCTTCAGGTTTCATCCAATAACTCATTTTTATTTCAGAATATATTCATCACACTAAGTCATATGATGCAAGAAAAAAAATTTTTTTGACAGGGCAGAAATACCATTCTGAGCTAAGATTACAAAAACAAAGTTTCCTCTTCTATTTGTATAAAGATGAATTAAAATGATAGTATTGAGAATAGAAGCAACACATATATTAATATATTTGTATCCTTCCTAAAGTGTAACATTTGAATACATTTCCTATTCTGGGTTCTGGCATCCAAAATTATTTCCTCTCCTCCGGGTTTCAAATCCCACACACATCCTCTAGCCCTCCTGTTCCACTTAATTGAAAGGCAGGATGCATGCAAACCAGATGAAGTGCTCAACGTGCTCCCCTACCTCCAGCTCCAGAAAGAGACACAGATGCTCTGACAGCAGTTGGGACCAGCATCTTCTCCGTTTACCCACTGCAATATGGGAGATGAGCAATCACTCTGTTTCAGATCACAGAAACGGAATCTGCTAGGCGATTAACAAGCAGCATTGCCTTCACCACCACTAGTGTTCCAAATACACCCAACTGAAAAACTTCTAAAGATTGATGCCTGTAGGTGAATTTAGTCAACAGTGACATGAAATCCACAACCTGAATTTATTTCATACATAGTCTAACTTGAGTTTTACTTCCCTGGTGGCTCAGACGGTAAAGCGTCTGTCTACAATGCAGGAGACCTGGTTTCGAGCCCTGGGTTGGGAAGATCCCCTGGAGAAGGAAATGGCAATCCACTCCAGTACTGTTGCCTGGAAAATCCCATGGACAGAGGAGGCTGGTACACTACAGTCTATGGGGTCGCAAAGAGTCAGACACGACTGAGCGACTTCACTCACTTCACTCACTCATGGATGGCATAGGATATCACACCGGCCTCTGTGAGAAGGTCAAAGTGAACTAATAGTGTTACCAAGTCATAGAATAAGTGACCTTGAAAGTAAAGTGAAAGTATTAGTTGCTTAGTCGTGTCCAACTCTTCATGACCCCATGGACTATAGCCCACCAGGCTCCTCTGTCCATGGGATTCTCCAGGCAAGAATACTGGAGTGGGTTGCCATTCCCTTCTCCAGGGAATCTTCCCAACTCAGGAATTGAACCTGGGTCTCCTGCATTGCAGTCTGCAATGCAGTCTTTTGAAAATCAAGTCTCAAAACAAAGCTATCTTGTCAGGCTAGTTGCTATCTGCAGTGAATTCAAATCCAAGACTACTGATTGTTACTCCACTGCTCTTTCCATTTTACCACATGGCCTTGTTCAAGACCATCTAAGAGGCAAATAACTTGAAATATGAATTATTGCTGCCTGTTCAGCTTATTCTGTTCAATGTCAATAAGACAGATTATTTAAATCTAGTTAGTTAGTAAGTTTTAACAAGTTATAGTTTTTTTATTAGCTGTTAACTGAAAATGATCTTCCGTGTCATAATTAGAGCTCTCCCTTAATCTGACCTAGCAATTCTCATCTCTCTACTACTTGCAAGTAAATGATAGCAATAAAAAAGAATACTAGGAGAATATGATGATAAAAGCTAAAGAACTGAAGATATTTGGAGAGAACATATGATAGAGTTATTCATAAAAATCACAAATTTGTGGGCCTAATCAAATCTGTCTTCTAGTCCTGCTTCCCCCATTTAGTGCTGTGCCAACTTAACTATATTAATTAACATCTCTGAACCTCAATTTTCTCATCTCTGAATGGGGACAGTGAAAATATCTACCTCATAAAGTTGTTGTGAGTCCTGAGAAAAAGTATACAATACTTAATATCATACTTAGATAGATGATGAGAATTGCTTAATGAACACTCAAGAAAAGTTGGCCAAACCTTAAAGTCTGTGAATCATTAAAATAAACTATTAAACAATCCCCTCACCTAGCTGTATTCTCAAGACAAGCCTTTTGCAGAACAGTCATAAAGAGCTTTACAGAAAGTCTTCATCAGCTGCCCACCCCAAAGGTCATCACCTCCAAGGGAGTGAATCATCTCTCTGCTTGGTTCAATGGAGAAGAACTTTGGAAAAAACATCTTCTTTCCCACTGCAAGTCTGGAAGCTGATGGTGATACATCCCACAGCTAGAAAGAGAAGCCAAGATGAGAAAATGCTCAATTTGGCGAAGCTTATTTACTGACTCATCCCTGAACAGTTGTGCTTATATTAAAATTATATATATATATGAAATGTATATACAAATGCACACAGATGGGATAAGCATATGGTAGTGCACGCATACACGCATGTGCATACAGCATGTCAACCATTTTTAAAGACATGGAGAAATTTCGATCTCCATAGAAAATTTTTGAATTTTGGAGTACTCTTTGGAGTTCACTTTCAGATGTGGGGAGAAATGTTTACTTTCCAAATTATGTTTTCCTTTAGCAAATATTTGCCTTCTCCAGGCACATAACTAACAAAACAGTAAAAACCATGCCCAACAGCAGCAAGAAGACAATTTAAAAACTTAAAATTGACTTTGAACTCTAGGATTGCAGGGAAAAACTAATGTCACTGTTGTATCTATACCCTAAACTTAAGTGACACTTTAGTAAGTGAACAGTGAGGAATAAATCCCCAAGCAAACCTCAATATATATTGTGTTAATTTGGAGCAAGAAAAGTACTATCACCTCTACTGCCTTGAATCAATATTAAAAATTCTTCTTTGTATGCTTTGTTTATTCCACCTAACATAATCCTCTCTAAGTCTATGCTGTCACAGATGGCAAGATTTCTATCTTTTTATGGCTGAATAATATTCCATTATAGTCTTGATTTGCATTTCCTTAATGATCAGTATCGTTTCATATAATCATTAGCCATTTGTATGTCTTCTTTGAAAAAAATGTCTATTCAGATCCTTGTTCATTTTTTTAACTAGATTATGGGGGGGTGTTGTTTATTTGTTTGCTTTTTGCTATTGAGTTGTATGAGTTCCTTATATATTCCTCTTAAAATACATGGTTTGCAAATATTTTTGCCATTCCATACATTTCTTTTTCATTTTATTGATGGTACCCTTGGTTATACAGTGCTTCCCCGATGGCTCAACAGGTAAAGAATCTGCCTGCAGTGCAGATTCCTCCACATGGAGATGTGGGTTCGATCCCTAGGTTGGGAAAATCCCCTGGAAGAGGGTACAGCAACCTGCTCAAGTATTCTTGCCTGGAGAATCCTATGGACAGAGGAGCGTTATGAGCTATAGCCCATGGGGTCACAAAGAGACAGACATGACTGAGTAACTAAGAACAAAACAGCACAAACATAACATTTCTTTTTGTATATATAAAATATTTTATAATAAAGATAAAAAATAAAACATTTTATTTTTGTACTTGAGTTTTGAGGGTGAATTTATACCTATTTACTGCTTTTTTGTAGAAACACTGCTTTTTATAATCTCTTTTGATCCTCAAAACCTTGGATCCCCGCTCTACTCAGTAAAATGACTTCTCAAGCCACAAGACTAACCACTGAGACAGACAGGGGTAGGACTTGGGTCTTCTCATTTCAGAATCTTAGACTGAAAAGTGTGAATTGTGTGAAAGTCGCTCAGTTGTGTCCAACTCTTTCTAACTCCATGGGGTAGACAATCCACGGAATTCTTCAGGCCAGAATACTGGAGTAGGTAACCTTTCCCTTCTTCAGGGGATCTTCCTAACCCAGGGACTGAACCCAAGTCTCCCTCATTGCAGGCAGATCCTTTTCCAGCTGAGCCACAAGGAAAGCCCAAGAATATTGGAATGGGTAGCCTATCCTTCTCCAGGGGATCTTCCCAACCCAGGAATCAAACCAGGGTTTCCTGCATGGCAGGCAGATTCTTTACCAACTGAGCTATCAGAAAAGCCCACACTGATATTAACACCGGGCTCACACTGAGTATAAAGTTGATGCAGTAATTTTGAGAATGTTTGGAGAAATTTGACATCGATGCTTTTGAACTCCAGTGCTGGAGAAGACTCTTGAGAGTCCCTTGGACAAGAAAGGAGATCAATCTAGTCAATGCAAAAGGAAATAAACCCTGAAAATTCATTGGAAATACTGATGCTGAAGCTCCAATATTTTGGCTACCTGATGCAAAGAGCCAGCTCATTGGAAAATACTCTGATGCTGGGAAAGATTGACGGCAGGAGGAGAGATGACAGAGGATGAGATGGTTGGATGTCATCACCAATTCAAGGGACATGAGTTTGACCAAGCTCCAGGAGATGGTAAAGGACAGGGAAGCCTGGCTTGCTACACTCCATGGGGTTGAAAAGAATTGGACACAACTTAGCAACTGAACAATAACAACGTCATTAACTAATCATGTGGATTCTTATTCACCTGCATAAAATGCTGGCCCTTGCAAGACACTGATCTAAAGTTAAACGTAAGCTTTCACTTTTGGCTTGGTGCCTCCATGCTCTGGCTACAACCTTCCCCACCTCATCTTCTACATTCTTCTCCAGCTGTGCTAGTGCATTTCCCACACATGATATGTCCTTTCTTATTATATTTCCTTTGTTATGATTGTATTGTTATCTTAAGACACCATCCTGCAATCTGTGCTTACTGAACATTTTGCCTTTCCTCAAAAACAGCCTATCCTCCACTTCCAAATAAACCATCTCCAAAATTTCCTCTTGTAATTGCTAGCTTTACAGTGAAACCCTTGTAGAGTATTGGGACTTCAGAATCTTTTATTCTGTCATGCTGTATACTAAATTGGAAATTAGTTGAGAAAACAGTAACTGGGTAGTTTTTCCGGGTGTATTTTTATCCAACCATGAGCAATGGTATAGTGTATTCTTTGGATAATTTTTAAGTGGAATCTAGTCATTTACTCACATAAATAGGAAATAAATCCTTAATGAGTTCATAGCTTAATCAGTTTTCCTTAAGTTCTCCAAGTTATATTTAAAAGGATTTTTTACGGATACAGGTTTTCCTATTTGAGTTATAATCATATAAATAACATGGCATCTGATTTTATCATAATCATGATCAACTATCAACATTATTGACAATGGCAATGTTTAAGGGCTTAATGTGGAGCTTTAGAAATCCAAAGAAGGATGTTTTCTAATAGTAGGAGAAATCAACATCTCATCTTCTTACTGCTATAGATTAGGCACAGATGAGAGTGTTGGGTATAGCAGGGCTCCTAATTTCATTTTTCATTTGTTATACACTATTACAGGTGCACTGCTGTTTCTGAGACAGCCAAGTGGTTGTGAATCAAATCAAGTAATCTCATGCTTTACATGTACAGGCACGTTTCAGTAACAGAGAGAGAGTCAGCATAAATGAATCTATTGATCCTTTTACAAAATTCGGCTACAAACCAATTTAGAATCAGATTTATTAGATGTCAAGTGTAGTAGTTATAGCAAGGTCAGTGACATAATTAAGAACACTGTTGAGTATTAGGAAAATGAGAGGATATCTTTTCCTATTAAAGAGTAAGAAAGGCTAGTTGAATACCAATACTTTGGTTGCCCATTATAGTACAAGACACATTAATATTTAAGTCTCTTAATGGTCTTTAAATTCTGCCTATTTAGCCCTGAGATTGACAAGGTACATAATAAAGTACTCCCAAGGAAACACTCCTCAAAAACTTTTTATTTAGAAATGGTACTCACACTCTCTTCCATAATATATCACACTGATTTTTCTCTACCTTTCTAAATCTCTGCATTAAACATTTCTTCTGGGAGAACACACGAAGTACAAAAAAACAACATCCCACTAAAGTGTTATCATGAAACCACCTCATTAGGAAAAAGGAGTCGTTGTTTATATGACCAAATAAAGACAGCCTTCCTCTTGTGCTTATGCTAACCCAGCAGTCAACTTTGCTTATAGAAATAGATGTCTCTTCAGTTTCTTGCATCTCAACCACTGACCATTTTAGCTGATTCCAGTGTGCTGCAAGCTGTCATACATTTCAAAACACCTCCATAAGAACAACATTCAACTACTATCTGAACACTTCTGCTTTTATATACCAGTTGGTCTCTCCTCTTTTCTAAATGAATTAATCTTTATAGGTAATATCACTAACAATTGTCAACCGAACGTCTACAATCAGTTCAGTTCAGTTCATTTCAGTCGCTCAGTGGTGTCTGACTCTTTGTGACCCTATGAATTGCAACACGCCAGGCCTCCCTGTGCATCACCAACACCCGGAGTTCACTCAGATTCACATCCATTGAGTCAGTGATGCCATCCAGCCATCTCATCCTCGGTCGTCCCCTTCTCCTCCTGCCCACAATCCCTCCCAACATCACCGTCTTTTCCAATGAGTCAACTCTTCGTGTGAGGTGGACAAAGTACTGGAGTTTCAGCTTTAGCATCATTCCTTCCAAAGAAATCCCAGAGCTGATCTCCTTCAGAATGGACTGGTTGGATCTCCTTGTAGTCCAAGGGACTCTCAAGAGTCTTCTCCAACACCACAGTTCAAAAGCATCAATTCTTTGATGCTCAGCCTTCTTCACAGTCCAACTCTCACATCCATACATGACCACAGGAAAGACCATAGCCTTGACTAGATGGACCTTAGTCGGCAAAGTAATGTCTCTGCTTTTTAATATGCTGTCTAGGTTGGTTATAACTTTTCTTCCAAGGAGTAAGCGTCTTTTACTTTCACGGCTGCAGTCACCATCTGCAGTGATTTTGGAGCCCCAAAAATAAAGTCTGCCACTGTTTCCACTGTTTCCCCATCTATTTGCCATAAAGTGATGGGACCGGATGCCATGATCTTCGTTTTCTGAATGTTGAGCTTTAAGCCAACTTTTTCACTCTCCTCTTTCACATTCATCAAGAGGCTTTTTAGTTCTTCTTCAATTACTGCCATAAGGGTGGTGTCATTTGCATATCTGAGGTTATTGATATTTCTCCCAGCAATCTTGATTCCAGCTTGTGTTTCTTCCAGTCCAGCGTTTCTCATGATGTACTCTGCATAGAAGTTAAATAAGCAGGGTGACAATATACAGCCTTTACGTACTCCTTTTCCTATTTGGAACCAGTCTGTTGTTCCATGTCCAGTTCTAACTGTTACTTCCTGTCCTGCATACAAGTTTCTCAAGAGGCAGGTCAGGTGGTCTGGTGTGCCCATCTCTTGAAGAATTTTCCACAGTTTCTTGTGATCCACACAGTCAAAGGCTTTGGCATAGTCAATAAAGCAGAAATAGATGTTTTTCTGGAGCTCTCTTGCTTTTTCCATGATCCAGTGGATGTTGGCAATTTGATCTCTAGTTCCTCTGCCTTTTCTAAAACCAGCTTGAACATCAGGGATTTCATGGTTCACGTATTGCTGAAGCCTGGCTTGGAGAATTTTGAGCATTACTTTACTAGCATGTGAGATGAGTGCAATTGTGTGGTAGTTTGAGCATTCTTTGTCATTGCCTTTCTTTGGGATTGGAATGAAAACTGACCTTTTCCAGTCCTGTGGCCACTGCTGAGCTTTCCAAATTTGCTGGCATACTGAGTGCAGCACTTTCACAGCATCATCTTTCAGGATTTGAAATAGCTCAACTGGAATGCCATCACCTCCACTAGCTTTGTTCGTAGTGATGCTTTCTAAGGCCCACTTGACTTCACATTCCAGGATGTCTGGCTTTCGATGAGTGATCACACCATCATGATTATCTAGGTCATGAAGATATTTTTTGTACAGTTCTGTGTATTCTTGCCACCTCTTCCTAATATCTTCTGCTTCTGTTAGGTCCATACCATTCCTGTCCTTTATCAAGCCCATCTTTGCATGAAATGTTCCCTTGGTATCTCTAATTTTCTTGAAGAGATCTCTAGTTTTTCCCATTCTGTTCTTTTCCTCTATTTCTTTGCATTGATCATTGAAGAAGGCTTTCTTATCTCTCCTTGCTATTCTTTGGAACTCTGCATTCAGATATCTTTCCTTTCTCCTTTGCTTTTCACTTCTCTTCTTTTCACAGCTATTTGTAAGGCCTCCCCAGACAGCCATTTTGCTTTTTTGCATTTCTTTTCCATGGGGATGGTCTTGATCCCTATCTCCTGTACAATGTCACGAACCTCATTCATCAGGCACTCTATCTATCAGATCTAGGCCCTTAAATCTATTTCTCACTTCCACTGTATAATCGTAAGGGATTTGATTTAGGTCATACCTGAATGGTCTAGCGGTTTTCCCTACTTTCTCCAATTTAAGTCTGAATTTGGCAATAAGGAGTTCATGATCTGAGCCACAGTCAGCTCCTGGTCTTCTTTTTGTTGACTGTATAGAGCTTCTCCATCTTTGGCTGCAAAGAATATAATCAATCTGATTTCGGTGTTGACCATCTGGTGATGTCTATGTGTAGAGTCTTCTCTTGTGTTGTTGGAAGAGGGTGTTTGCTATGACCAGTGCATTTTCTTGGCAAAATTCGATTAGTCTTTGCCCTGCTTCATTCCACATTCCAAGGCCAAATTTGCCTGTTATTCCAGGTGTTTCTTGACTTCCTACTTTTGCATTCCAGTCCCCTAGAATGAAAAGGACACCTTTTTGGGTGTTAGTTCTAAAAGGTCTTGTAGGTCTTCATAGAACCGTTCAACTTCAGCTTCTTCAGCATTACTGGTTGGGGCATGGACTTGGATTACTGTGATATTGAATGGTTTGCCTTGGAGATGAACAGAGATCATCCTGTCGTTTTTGAGATTGCATCCAAGTACTGCATTTCAGACTCTTCTGTTGACCATGATGGCTACTCCATTTCTTCTGAGGGATTCCTGCCCACAGTAGTAGATATAATGGTCATATGAGTTAAATTCACCCTTTCCAGTCCATTTTAGTTCACTGATTCCTAGAATGTCGACGTTCACTCTTGCCATCTCTTGTTTGACCACTTCCAATTTGCCTTGATTCATGGACCTGACATTCCAAGTTCTATGCAATATTGCTCTTTACAGCATCGGATCTTGCTTCTATCACCAGTCCCATCCACAGCTGGGTATTGTTTTTGCTTTGGCTCCATCCCTTCATTCTTTCTGGATTATTTTTCCACTGATCTCCAGTAGCATATTGGGCACCTACTGACCTGGGGAGTTCGTCTTTCAGTATCCTATCATTTTGCCTTTTCATACAGTTCATGGGGTTCTCAAGGCAAGAATACTGAAGTGGCTTGCCATTCCCTTCTCCAGTGGACCACATTCTGTCAGACCTCTCCACCATGACTCATCCATCTTGGGTTGCCCCGTGGGCATGGCTTAGTTTCATTGAGTTAGACAAGGCTGTGGTCCTAGTGTGATTAGATTGACTAGTTTTCTGTGAGTATGGTTTCAGTGTGTCAATATAGATATACAATACAGATCCCTTAATACAATACAATACAATATCCCTTAATACAATACAATACAATACAGATCCCTTAATCCTATGTGTCCTCCAATTTCCTACTTCCTCTTGTCAGCCAACCCTTAGAATAGAGAAGTTCTTGCTTATCTGTTCCCTCACTTACATTTTATCTTCTTTTATTTTACCTTCTAAGGTCTCTCTTAAAACTGCTGTGATGGTGCTCACCCTTCACTTGAACTATCCAAAGAACTCTCTTCTCTCTCTGCTGCGTGATTTACTGTTGACCCCTGGCTCCTTTCTTAAAGTCTCCTCTTGCTTGGCTTCCATGTCCCTGATCTTATGCTCTTGTTTATTCTGGGTCAGTTCTTGCTTTCTTTCATAGACTCTTCGGATGTTCACCAATGGGGTAAGAAAATTGGTTTACGATACGTCCAGTGACATTCTTAAAGGAAAAGGGTGAACTCATCTTCACCGTTTCCCTTTAGGGAGAGCACAGTTGAAATGTCTGGAGATCAAGGAGAAGATGTGCTATCTGGAAATCTTGGCCACTGAGGTTGGTCTACGTGTTGAGAACGTAGCAGTAATAAGATACAAGGAATCAACAATAGTAATATAATTGCTCAACCAGCCCTTGTATTAATCATCTTTATTTTATGGTATTTTGATGTCTCAGGGCAGCAGGGGTGAATGGGTAGACTTGCTGACTGAGGACCGCTGCCCCTCTCAATCATTCCTATTGTCATTTAATCACCTTTGTAAATTAAGACCCAGTCACAAATTAGTCCTGGACTCTTTCATCTCTGAACTTTATTGATATATGATGTCTATTCAAATCACTGTTATTTTCAAATATTTACATATTTATGCTTATTCTAACACAAACAAATATCACTGGTATATGTGTGGTGTCCTGAGGACAAAACAACAGGATGAAACCACACCGACTCAGAATCCTGGGACAGAAAGCACCAGACCCTTCTCTTTGCCCTTCCTGTCATGTTGCAACCCTTGCAGAATTCTTGAGCCCTCCTAAGTAGCATGGCCTGTCCCCCCCATCCCATATAAGGAAAGTAATTCATCCTGTCCTTCTCCGCCCCTTCTAAGAAAAGTATACATACCTCACCCAATCAGTATACATACCTTACTCTGTTTCTTTTTTCCTCATCTATAAGAGCAGGCAAATGATCTATGCTCATTATGGGCTCTCCCTGACTGTCAGGAAGCCAGACCACTATTCTTGCAGTGACCCCCACTCTAATAAACTCTACTTTTAATCCATTGCCATGTGTGGAAATTCTTTTCAAACCTGCACACAGACCACAATAGTATAGTCCCTTCAAATATAGCATGTTCAAATCTTGTTCACCATTCTGTCCCTCTCAAACCTGTTCTTACTCCTATTTTTTTCTTCTTCAGACAATATTATGATGTAAGCAGAATTAACCAAGGCAGAAACCCAAGACTCATCCTAGAATGCTTCTCTATCTTTATGTCCCAAACCCAAGTAATATCCAAGGCTTTTACATTTTACCCACTCCCCTAAATACTTCTTGACTCTATCTTTACCTTTCTTTGCATATTAACTGCCTCTGCCCTGCACTACTGTCCTCTACTAAGAAAGAACACTTAAAATACATGTTACCTAAGAAAATACATGTTACCTAATAGATGTTATTATGTGTTAGATATGTTACCTAATACATGTTATTATGGCCTAAGAACCCCTGGCCTCATCTTACTCTTCTACCTTTACTTTACCCTGTCTATTATTTTATTCTCTCCTTACCCTCAAGGCACAGGCCCTCTTTTCTGTCTCTTGAATAACTGATCTTATTTCCATTTTGGAGCCTTTAATTGGCTGTTCAGTCTGCTTGGAGGACCAGTTCTTTCCCCAGGCCACTCACACAGAGGTACTCATACATCTATCACAATACTATGCTAATTTTCCTTATAGCAATTATCACATCTGGAAGGACTTTTTGCATATTCTTTACTTGTTTGTTGTCTGTCTCACTTTTTGCTTCCTTGTTCATTCTTGTTTGTTTGGCTCCACTGTGTCTTTGTTGCTGTGCAGGCTACTCTCTAGTTGTGATGTGCAGGCTTTTCACTGCAGCGGCTTCTCTTATTGCAGAGCACGGCCTTTAGGCCTGTGGGTTTCAGTGGTTGCAGCTCATGGGCTCAGTAGTTTCAGTTCCCAGGCTCTACTGCACAGGCTCAATTGTTGTGGTGCATCGGTTTAGTTCCTCTGAGGCATGTGGGATCTTCCCAGATCAGGGATTGAACCCATGTCTCCTGAATTGGCAGGTGGATTCTTCTACCACTGAGTCACCAGAAAAGCCCCTGTTTCCCTCACTTCTGCATAGGAGGTATTCAAATATTTGTTGAATAAATGAATGAATGATCTATTTCTAACCATCCCCCTCTTCAGACCTAGCCTCCCCTCAGAATGATCTAAACAGAATCTAACTATGAAATGATATTAATATAAACTTTGCAGGGTTCCACTCCACTGGGCATTCCTAACTTTCAGTGTACAAGCTAGGAAACACCTTGACAGTTTCAATCAAGGCATGGATTCCCAGACCCACTCTCAAGAGATCATGATTTGATATACTTAGGTAAAGGTCTGAGAAAACTCATTAAATGTATTTCTCAACAAGTACTTCAAGTGATTCTAAGGCAGATGATCCATGAAACATGCAGAATAAAAGTTCACATTCCCTAATCTGGCTGACAAGGTCTTCTATAACCTGGCCTTTAAATGGGAAATGGGGAGTTACAGTGCAGAGTTTCATTTGAGGTGATAAAAGCTTTATGGATGTGGACAGTGGTGATGGCTGCACCACAATGGGAATCTACTTAATGACACCAAAGGTACACTTTAACTTAGCTCAGATGGTAAATTTTGCTTTATATATATGTTAGCAACCTAAAAAAGGAAGCAATCCAAAACTATAATCCTTATAATTATCATTGCCCCCATAACAGGTATATATAACCACATGATATTCAGTATGCTTTCGTTTATCTCATTGACTATTGTTACAATAGCTGCTTTAAACGGAGAAGGCAATGGCACCCCACTCCAGTACTCTTGCCTGGAAACTCCCATGGATGGAGGAGCCTGGTGGGCTGCAGTCCATGGGGTCGCTAAGAGTTGGACTTGACTGAGCGACTTCACTTTCACTTTTCACTTTCATGCATTGGGGAAGGAAATGGCAACCCACTCCAGTGTTCTTGCCTGGAGAATCTCAGGGACAGCGGAGCCCAATGGGCTGCCGTCTGTGGGGTCGCACAGAGTCGGACACGACTGAAGCGACTTAGCAGCAGCAGCTGCTTTAAAATCGCCTTGCAACATTGAGTCATCTCATGGTTGGTGTATGTGTTCTGTTTTTCCCCTGGGAATTGGTCACATTTCCCTGAATCTTTTGCATTGTGATTTTGGATTATATTCTAGACAAATTGTATGTTGCGCAAGTCCTGGGTTCTGTTATAAATCCTCTGGAGAATGCTGATGTCACTATTTTGGAAGGCATTTAACATGCTTAGGTTCATATCTTGAAGTCTCTCTGCCTCTGTGGGAGTAGTTCACATTTCTATTTAGTTATTTAAACCTTTGCTGCATTGACTTTGAGTTTGTCTCATATATGTGTTAAGCAGGAGACTTGTTCAGATGACTCAAGTTTCTGTTAAGCTCCCAAAACCTTGCTAGAGTTCTTTGGTTGTATATCATGCATAACTAAGTGGTTAACCTGAGACTATTTCAGGTTAGCATACAGAATTAGGAGAACTGTTTCAGGCACTCTTCCTCCCAGGATTTCTCCCAACCTCTCTGACCAGCTCACACTCCCTTTTCTAATTCTTCTATCTGAAGAGAAAGAATTTATCTGTGTTAGCTGCTTGCACCAGTGCACAACTCCATGGATTGGCCCTGTCCTGAGGGTAAAATTGTAAGGAGGGTGAAAATAGTAAGTTTCTCTCCCAGCACTTGACTTCTCCAAGTTGCAACACACCTCCACAATCCTGTGCTTCGGTTTACTTTTCAGAATTTTCATGTTGACAGTGTTCATTCATTTGTTCTGAGTTTTTAAGTGTTATCAGCAGGTGAATCTGGTCAGACTCAGGTAACACCATCCTATATCAGAACCGGATGCTCCTCCCACCTGTTTTTTTCTATTTGTGGATGTTAGTAAGGTCTAGCCAGGAAGTAAAAACTGCTTCAGCTTTTTTTAAACCCAAGGACTTTAAATATAATTGATTGGTTTCATAGGTAACGGAAGGTCTGAGACATTTGAATGGTGATAACCCTGGTGGCTCAGATGGTAAAGTGTCTGCCTGCAATGCAGGAGACCCAGGTTCGATCCCTGGATCAGGAAGATCCCCTGGAGAAGGAAATGGCAACCCACTCCAGTATTCTTGCCTGGAAAATTCCATAGACTGAGGAGACTGGTAGGCTACAGTCCATGGGGTCGCAAAGAGTCGGACACGACTGAGCGATTTCACTTTCACTTTCAAACATCAGCACAAAGACTGACAACAGCTAAAAACTGCTCCCAACACAAGGGCTGGAGGAACAATGAAAGGAGATAATGTTATCTCAGTCCAGATGTCAGGGTTCTCTGGCAGGAGCTAGAACATTAGCAGATGCACTGCTGGGTCCACAGTGGGAGTGGCTCACTTAAGCTTGGAGCTAAAGTGAAGATCATTCACAGCCAGAGATGCTGTAAGAAGCAGAGTAATTTGGAGCCCTGGCTTCCCTCACCTTTCAGCGTTAGTACCCACATTGGCCAAACATTCCTGGAAGCCAGAGTGCAAGTGCATATTTCTTAAGATGCAAATCATGTCATATCATTTCAATTACTGGTATGAAAGAATGAAAAGCCAGCCATTCTCTGGTCCGTGCCTTGATCTCCAATTAAGATCAAAAGGAAGAACCTGGACTCAGGGACCAAAGGTATGTGAGTGAGTGATGTTCTGAGTAAGATGAAAGGAGGTGTTCTTCTCCTTAACTGATAATCCAGAAAACCCCTGAAAGTCTGGGAAATGCAGTTCACAGGGAAAGGAGCTCACACTCATCTGACGTTGTAACACCAGTTTCTGGCAGAGAGATTTAACCCACAGAACTATAGTAGCAAAACATTTTAGGATAGCTGTCATGATGTGCCCTATAGCATGCCTCAGATCTTACTCTCTGAAGAAGAATAAACCTTGAATTCTTAGAAAAAAAGAATTCAAAGTGAAATTGCCAATAAAAAAAGTTCTAGATACTTTCTTTTAAGACTTCCCTGGTGGCTCAGATGGTAAAGCATCTGCCTACAACGTGGGAGACCTGGGTTCGATCCCAGGGTTGGGAAGATCTCCTGGAGAAGGAAATGGCAACCCACTCCAGTATTCTTGCCTGGACAATCCAATGGACAGAGGAACCTGATAGGCTACAGTCCATGGGGTTGCAAAGAGTCGGACACAACTGATAAAGTCATCCTCAACCTAGAATATGTTGTGGCTCTATTTCATGAGATATTGAAATTCCCCCATTCAAATTTTTTTTTGTTCCCTATGCTACAGCCAATTTGCTTCCAAAGTCATTTTTAAGTATCAGTTTTTTGTGTAGCTAATTTCAGCTAAGAGTCTATTTTTCTGAAAGAAGAAATGAAAATGGAAATGCCATGATAGGTTTTGTATTTTCATTATATCCTCTTCATATCCTTGAATGTGAATGTTGTAAACCAGCCTATACATAGGGTCCTCAGCTAACACCTTATTGCTTAGAGCCAAGAGCCAAAAGGCTTAAGGGCCTCCCCGGTGGTTCAGCTGGTAAAGGATGCCCCTGCAGTGTGGGAGACCTGGATTCAATCTCTAAATTGAGAAGATCCCCTGGAGAAGGGAAAGGCTACCACTCCAGTATTCTGGCCTAGAGAATTCCATGGATTACATAGTCCATGGGGTCACAAAGAGTCGGAAACGGCTGAGCAACTTTCATAAGAGCCATATACTTTAACTCATTTATCCATACAAGAATTTTTTATATGAAGTAAAACAAACACAGGAATGAACCACTATAATCTGTTAGAGGATGAGAATGGAGCCTGACTCAGTTAAAAGTGGTTTAACACAGAAAATATTTCTCTTGAGATAGAATTAGTCTGTGTAATTTTAGACAAGTTAACTGCTGCATAATTAAAGTTTCCAAATATGCCAGTGGTTCTCAAACTCCCCCAGCCCCAGTAGCAGTGATAAGCTACCCACGTGAGATAATTCCATCAGCAGCTGCTGATTTGGTTACACAGCTATAGCAAAATGACAATTCATTCCTTTAGCTTAACATCGCTCTTCATCACAGCTGAGTTCACCACAATCTAAAGAACAGTTTCTTCTCAAAGAACACAATTTCCCTCAGATGGCCCCCCCAAAAAATTTAAAATGATCAAACTGAAAACAATGCATGCATCTTTCTCATACATATGTTTTTAGTGGCACAGATTCACCTGGTGAGCATAAATACTGCAGAAAGCACTCAGAGCTGACATTTTAACATTCCCAGGAATATACATGAACTTGCTTTCATACCTCCACAGAAATAGTACAACCAATATATCGCTTTGCACAGGTGTCATTCGTCAGTTTTACAACACACAAGAAACAGTATTGTCTACTAAAAAATGTTCTCTTTGGATGTAAAACTAACCAAAAAAATGTGTTAATTACAGTTGAGAAATGTAGGAAGTTAACTGCAATTATTCCAAAAAAATTTTCCTAAGCACACCTGGGGATGGAGGGCAAGAGAAAAGAAGAGGTGGGGATGATGAACTGCAGGGCAGATGGAAGAAAGGAAGTGGGAAGAGAATGTAAACTATGTCTTTTCTTTTTCCCCACCATCTTACTTTGATTTAACCTGATACTGCCTATGGTTAATTATTTCACCTAGATTTCACATGGCCCTCATGTACAAAATGCACAAGACTTTACAACAGAATGTGTTTATGAAGGAATCACCAAGCACACATTTAACGTTGATTATTGGTGAAGGAAATGGCAACCCACTCCAGTGTTCTTGCCTGGAGGATCCCAGGGACGAGGGAGCCTGGTGGGCTGGCATCTATGGGGTCGCACAGAGTCGGACACGACTGAAGCGACTTAGCAGTCATAGTAGTCAAGGATTCCCTGGTGGCTCAAACGGTAAACATCGGCCTGCAATGAAGGAGACCTGGGTTCAATCTGTGGGTTGGAAAGATACCCTGGAGAAGGGAATGGCTACCTACTCCAGTATTCTAGCCTAGAGAATTCCATGGACAGAGGAGCCTGGAAGGCTACAGTCCATGGGGTCACAGAGTCTGACGCAAGCATAACATCATAAAAGAATCAGTGTCTAATCTCCCCCAGACACTATTACAAGTTAAGGCCCTTGAACATCATTATCAGCATCAGTAAAAATTGATAAAAGAGAACTTTAAATTTATCGTTGCTCTGTATCACTCTATAGAAATTTCCCCCATCTTGGGAGAATAGAAATGGCACCATTTAAAAAGATCAAATCAAGCTACATATTCAGGTTAGAGTCCTGCAGAAAACATTTGAGTAGACACTTCACAAAAGAAGATAAGTGAATGGCTAATCAGCATATGGGGGAAAAAAACTCAATATTATTAGTCATCAGGGAAATAAAATTAAGATCCTGGTGAGATTCAACTCCAAACCTAGTTGAATAGCCAGAATCAAAATAACTGACCATACCAAGGACTTACAAAGATATAGAGCAGTTGGGGGGTCTTTTTGCTGATGGTATAAACATTGTAGGAAACACAGTTTAGCCTTTTCATATAAAGTAAAATATTTTTAGCAAGTGAAAGCCAGCAATTCCACTCCATTCCTCCTTGATTTTTGTCAAAGAGAGGGAAAATGTATTTTACAAAAAAAAACTAAAATGGCCATCAACACTTAATTGGGGGGCGGTGGCGGGAGGGGAAGCATGGTATATTCATAAAAGAGAATATTACTTGGCAATAAAGGGCATTAAACAACTAACACACAATGAGGACAGATTACAAAAACTATGTTGAGTGAAAGATGTCAGACACAGAAGAATCCATAGTGTATGAGATTTATAAGAATCCATAGTGTATGATTCCATTTACATGAGATTCTGAAAAATCTCTGTGAAACCACAGTGTCAGAAAGCAGATCAGCAAGCGCCAGTGGCAAGGGCAAGCTGGTAGACTAACTCTAAGAAAGCTTGTGGGGAATTGGGGGAGATGAAATGTTTATCTGGATTGAGTTAGTGGTTAATGAGTGTATACATTTGTCAGAACATCAGGTTGATAAGATTTGCTTTATTGTATAGAAATGCTAGCCTTAAATTATCTTATTTTCAGATTCTTGTACACCATCTTTAATAATTTTGACTATTTGCTAGCATGTATTGTGCACATAATTTTAGATATATCATCTCCTGTAACCCTCATAAAACACAACCAGATAAGATACTCTTATTGTTACCATCTTAAAGATGAGAAAATGGAGCTCAAAAATGCTAAGCAAAATTAATCTGAGAGGGTGTAGTAAGTTTCTGTAGTACGATGAAACTCGATTCTCTCAGAACCACCATTCCACATTTTCCTCCTATAATTCTTTAGGATTTATTTTAACCAGCACTACTTTCTACGTCAGATTAAAGTTACTGATATTTTATTTTAGAGGTTGATAGAAAAGCTCTCACTCATGACTCCTCTGAAGAAGAAATTAGTGCAATTATCTTTACCCTGATTTTCTTATTACCTGTGTATTATCTCCTAATTATTGTCTCTAAACTAGACGTTTTTAACTAATGTAGGTGAAGTTAATTCTCTACCAACTATCTGAAAATAAATCTTTTGACTTTGTACCACTCCAATTACCTGTATCCTCCAAATAATATTTTTATCCTGCTTGTGACATCGATTTTAAAATATTCTGAATTTTCTTCTGGTCCCTCACTGATGAACTCTTTTATCATTTATCCTCATAATATTAGAAATGCCCTTTCACATACACACAGAAAGACATTGATTAGGGCTGGATTCTATTGTCAGGTTTGCACTTGGTTCCCATTAAGTTTATTTTATTTTTTTTTTTATTGAAGGATAATTGCTTTATTTTGTTGTTTTCTGTCAAACCTCAACATGAATCAGCCACAGGTATACATATATCCTCTCCCTTTTGAAACTCCCTCCCATCTCCCACCCCATCCCACCCCATCCCTCCCCTCTGGGTTGATACAGAGCCCCTGTTTGTGTTTCCTGAGCCATACAGCAAATTCCCAATGGCTATTTTACATACGGTAATGTAAGTTTTCATGTTACTCTTTCCATACATTTCATCCTCTCCTCCCCTCTCCCCTTGTACATAACTCTATTCTCTATGCCTGTTTCTCCATTCTGCCTTGCAAATAAAATTCTTCAGTACCATTTTTCTAGATTCCGTATATATGTGTTCAGTTCAGTTCAGTTCAGTCGCTCAGTCGTGTCCGACTCTTTGCGACCCCATGAATCACAGCACGCCAGGCCTCCCTGTCCATCACCAACTCCCGGAGTTCACTCAGATTCTTAGCTCTGCAGAAATGCAGCTTTGACACCAGACACTCAGACAGATAAACCAAGTTTCCTGGAGTTTTAGCATTTACAAGCAGTGTGTATTGGAGCAGTTTACCTAGACCCTCTTAGATTCAGGATTTCTTCTCATAAAATGAAGATAATAATACATTTTATGGTTGTTTTAAGGATGAAGAAATGTGTTAGAATATGATATTTATCTTTCTCTTTCTGACTTACTTCACTCTGTGTAATACGTTCTAGGTTCATCCACCTCATCAGAACTTACTCAAATGCATTCCTTTTTGTGGCTGAGGAATATTCCATTGTGATATGGACCACAACTTCTTTATCCATTCATCTGTTAATAGACATCTAGGTTGCTTCCATGTTCTAGCTATTGTAAATAGTGCTGCAATGAACATTGGGATACATATGTCTTTTTCAGTTTTGGTTTCCTCAGGGTATATGCCTAGGAGGGGAATTGCTGGGTCATCAGTTCAGTTCAGTTCAGTTCAGACACTCAGTCGTGTCCAACTCTTTGAGACCCTGTGAATTGCAGAAATCCAGGCCTCCCTGTCCATCACCAACTCCCGGAGTTCACTCAAACTCATGTCCATTGAGTCGGTGATGCCATCCAGCCATCTCATCCTCTGTCATCCCCTTGTCCTCCTGCCCCCAATCCCTCCCAGCATCAGAGTCTTTTCCAATGAGTCAACTCTTTGCATAAGGTGGCTAAAGTACTGGAGTTTCAGCTTCAGCATCAGTCCCTCCAATGAACACCCAGGACTGATCTCCTTTAGGATGGACTGGCTGGATCTCCTTTCAGACCATGGGACTCTCAAGAGTCTTCTCCGACACCACAGTTCAAAAGCATCAATTCTTCGGCGCTCAGCTTTCTTCACAGTCCAACTCTCACATCCATACATGACCACTGGAAAAACCATAGCCTTGACTAGACGGACCTTTGTTGCATATGGTGGTTTTATTCCTAGTTTTTTAAGGAATCTCCATACCGTCTTCCATAGTGGCTGTATCAATTTACATTCCCACCAACAGTGCAAGAGCATTCCCTTTTCTCCACACCCTCTCCAGCATTTATTGTTTGTACACGTTTTGATCATGGCCATTCTGACAGGTGTGAGAAGGCAATGGCACCCCACTCCAGTACTCTTGCCTGGAAAATCACATGGACGGAGGAGCCTGGTGGGCTGCAGTCCATGGGGTCACTAAGAGTCAGACATGACTGAGAGACTTCACTTTCACTTTTCACTGTCACTTTTCACTCCAGTGTTCTTGCCTGGAGAATCCCAGGGACTAGGAACCTGGTGGGCTGCCATCTATGGGGTCACACACAGTCGGACACGACTGAAGCGACTTAGCAGCAGCAGCATTCTGACAGGTGTGAGGTAATATCTCATTGTAGTTTTGATTTGTATTTCTCTAATAATGAGTGATGTTGAGTATCTTTTCATGTGTTTGTTAGCCATCTATATGTCTTATTTGAGAAATGTCTGTTTAAGTCTTTTTCCCACTTTTTGATTGGTTGGTTGTTTTTCTGGCATTGAGTTGTATGAGCTACTTGTATATTTTAGAAATTAATCCTTTGTCAGTTGTTTCATTTGCTATTATTTTCTCCCATTCTGAGGATTGTCTTTTCACCTTGCTTATAGTTTCCTTTGCTGTGCAAAAGCTTTTAAGTTTAATCAAGTCCCACTTGTTTACTTTTGTTTTTATTTCTATTACTCTAGGAGGTGAGTCATAGGGAATCTTACTTTTATTTATGTTATCAAGTGTTCTGCCTATGTTTTCCTTTAAAAGTTTTATAGTTTCTTGTCTTACATTTAGGTGTTGAATTCATTTTGAGTTTATCTTTCTGTGTGGTGTTAGGAAGTGTTCTAATTTCATTCTTTTACATGTAGCTGTCCAGTTTTCCCACACCATTTTTTAAAGAGGCTGCCTTTGCTCCATTGTATATTCTTGCCTCCTTTGTCAAAAGTAAGGTACCCATAGGTGCATGGGTTTATTTCTGGTCTTTCTATCTTGTTCTATTGGTCTATATTTCTGTTTTTTGTGCCAGTACCATACTGTCTTGATGACCATAGCTTTGTAGTCTAATCTGAAGTCAGGAAGGTTGATTCCTCCAGCTCCATTCTTCTTTCTCAAGATTGCTTTGGCTATTTGGGGTCTTTTGTGTTTCCATATGAATTGTGAAATTTTTCATTCTAGTTCTGTGAAAAATGCCATTGATAATTTGATAGGGGTCGCATTGAATCTGTAGATTGCATTTGGTTGTACAGTCATTTTCACAACATTGATTCTTTCTACCCAAGAACACGGAGCATCTCTCCATCTGTTTTATGTTGTCTTTGATTTCTTTCATTAGTGTCTTATAATTTTCTGTGTACAGTTCTGTCTCCTTAGGTAAGAAGACAAAAGAATTTAATTCTTTTTGTTGCAGTGGTGAATGGGGTTGAGTCCTTAATTTCTCTTTCTGATTTTTCATTGTTAGTATATAGATATGCATGTGATTTCTGTGTGTTGATTTTGTATCCTGCAACTTTGCTAAATTCACTGATTAGCTTTAGTAATTTTCTGATACTATCTTTAGGGTTTTCTATGTACAGTATCATGTCAACTGCAAACAGTGAGAGCTTTATTTCTTTTCTGATCTGGATTCTTTTTATTTATTTATTCATTTATTTTTCTTCTCTGATTGCTGTAGCTAGGGCTTCCAGAACTATGTTGAATAATATCAGTGAAAGTGAACACCTTTGTCTTGTTCCTGATCTTAGGGAGAATGCTTTCAGTTTTTCACCATTGAGAATAATGTTTGCTGTAAGCTTATCATATATGGCCTTAACTATGTTGAGGTAGTTTCCTTCTATGCCCATTTTTTGAAGAGTTTTAATCATAAATGGGTGTTGAATTTTGTTAAAGGCTTTTTCTACATCTATTGAGATGATCATATTATTTTTATCTTTCAATTTGTTAATGTAGTGTATCACATGGATTGATTTGCATATATTAAAGAATACTTGCATTTCTGGAATAAACCCAACTTGATCATGGTATATGAGCTTTTTGATATGTTGCTGAATTCTGTTTGCTAAAATTTTGTTGACGATTTTAGCATCTATGTTCATCAGTGATATTGGCCTGTAGTTTTCTTTTTTTGTGTTGTCTTTGTCTGGTTTTGGTATCAGGGTGATGGTGGCCTTGTAGAATGAGTTTGGAAGGGGTCATTCCTCTGCAATTTTTGAAAGCATTTTAGAAGGATAGGCATTAACTCTTCCCTAAATGTTTGATAGAATTCTCCTGTGAAGCCATCAGGTCCTGGGCTTTTGTTTTGGGGGAGATTTTTGGTCACAGCTTCAATTTCAGTGCTTCTAATTGGGTTGTTCATAATTTCTATTTCCTCCTGGTTCACTCTTGGTAGATTGAACTTTTCTAAGAACCTGTCCATTTCTTCCAGGTTATCCATTTTATTGCCATATAGTTGTTCATAATAGTCTCTTATAATCCTTTGTATTTCTGCATTGTCTGTTGTAACCTCTCATCTTTTCATTTCTAATTTTGTGAATTTGATTCTTCTCTCTTTTTTTCTTGATGAGCCTGGCTAAGGGTTTGTCAGTTTTGTTTATCTTCTCAAAGAACCAGCTTTTAGTTTTATTAACCTGTACTATTGTTTCTCTCATTTTTTTTTCAGTTATTTCTGCTCAGATCTTTATGATTTCTTTCCTTCTACTAATTTTGGGGATTTTGTTCTTCTTTTTCCAGTCGCTTTAGGTATAAAGTTAGGTTGTCTATTTGATGTTTTTCTTGTTTCTTGAGGTAGGATTGTATTGATATAAACTTCCCTCTTAGAACTGCTTTCACTGCATCCCATAGGTTTTGAGTTGTCGTGTTTTCATCACCATTTGTTTCCTAGAAATTTTTTCTCTTTTGATTTCTTCTGTAACCCGTTAGTTATTTTAGAAACGTGTTGTTTAATCTCCATGTATTTGTGTTTCTTACAGTTTTTTTCTTGTCGTTGATATCTAGTCTCAGAGCATTGTGGTCAGAGAAGATGCTTGATATGATTTTAATTTTCTTAAATTTACTGAGGTTTGATTTGTGACCCAAGATGTGGTCTATCCTGGAGAATGTTCCATGTGCACTTGAGAAGAAGGTGTATTCTTCTGCATTTGGATATAATGTCCTGAAGATATCAGTGAGATCCATCTCATCTAATGTATCACTTAAGCCTTGTGTTTCCTTATTACTTTCCTGTTTTGATGATCTGTCCATTGGTGTGAGTGGAGTGTTAAAGTCTCCTACTATTATTGTGTTACCATCAATTTCCCCTTTTATGTCTGTTAGTGTTTGTCTTATGTATTGAGGTGCTCCTATGTTGGGTGCAAAGATATTTACAATTGTTATGTCTTTCTCTTGGATTGACCCCTTGATCATTATATAGTGTCCTTCCTTATCTCTTGTAATCTTTATATTAAGGTCTATTTTGTCTGATATGAGGATTGCTACTCCAGCTTTCTTTTGCTTCCCATTTACATGGAATATATTTTTCCATCCTCTCATTTTCAGTCTATATGTGTCTTGAGGTCTGAAGTGGGTTTCTTGTAGGCAGCACATATATGGTCTTGTTTTTGTATCCATTTGTAGCCAGTCTGTGTCTTTTGGTTGGAGAATTTAATCTATTTACATTTAAAGTAATTATTGATATATATATATATATATATATTCCTATTGCCATTTTCTTAATTGTTTGGGGTTGATTTTGTGGATCTTTTCTCTTGTATTTCTTTACTATATAAGTCCTTAACATTTGTTGTAAAGCTGGTTTGGTGGTACTGAATTCTCTTAACTTTTGCTTATCTGAAAAGCTTTTTATTTCTCCATCAATTTTGAATGAGATCCTTGCAGGGTACAATAATCTAGGTTGTAGATTTTTCCTTTTCAGTACTTTAAATATATCCTGCCATTCCCTTTTGGCCTGCAGAGTTTCTGCTGAAAGATAGGCTGTAAAGCATATGGTGTTTCCCTTGTATGTTACTTGTTGCTTCGCCTTTGCTGCTTTTAATACTCTTTCTTTCTGCTTAGTCTTTGTTAATTGGATTAGGATGTGTCTTGGCGTGTTTCTCCTTGGGTTTATCCTGTATGGGACTCTTTGTTCCTCTTGGACTTGATTGACTATTTCCTTTTCCATGTTTGGGAAATTTTCAACTATAATCTCTTCAAAAATTTTCTCATACCCTTTCTTTTTCTCTTCTTCTTCTGGGACTCTTATAATTCAAATGTTGGTGCATTTGATATTGTCCCAGAGGTCTCTGAGACTATCCTCAGTCTTTTCCTCTATCCTCTATCTTTTCATTCTTTTTACTTTATTCTGCTCTTCAGAAGTTATTTCCACCATTTTATCTTCCAGCTCACTGATTCAGTCTTCTGCTTCAGATATTCTGCTATTGATTCCTTCTAGAATATTTTTAATTTCAGTAATTGTGTTGTTTGTGTGTTTATTCTTTAATTCTTCTAGGTCTTTGTTAATTGATTCTTGCAATTTTTCCATTTTGTTTTCAAGGTTTTTGATCATCTTTGCTATCATTATTCTGAATTCTTTTTCAGGTAGTTTGCCTATTTCCTTTTCATTAATTTGGACTTCTGTATTTCTAGTTTGTTCCTTCATTTGTGTAGTATGTCTCTGCCTTTTCATTAATTTTTTTGACATTGTGTTTTAGGTCTCCTTTTCCCAGGCTTCAAGGTTGAATTCTTTCATCCTTTTGGTTTCTGCCCTCCTAAGGCTGGTCCAGTGGTTTGTGTAAGCTTCCTATAGGGTGAGATTTGTGTTGAGTTTTTGTTTGTTTGTTTGTTTTTCCTCTGATGGGCAAGGCTGAGTGAGGTGGTAATCCTGTCTGTTGATGATTGGGTTTGTATTTTTGTTTTGTTTGTTGTTTAGAGGAGGCATTGTGCTCAGGGTGCTACTGGTGGTTAGGTGATGGCAGGTCTTATATTCCAGTGGTTTCCTTTGTGTGAGTCCTCACTATTTGATACTCCCTAGCATTAGTTCTCTGATTGTCTATGGTCTTGGAGTCAGTGCTCCCACTCCAAAGGCTCAGGGCTTGATTTCTCTCCAAAGACCAGCCTAGGTCCAATCTACCAAGAGGAATTTCACCCAAAATGAAAGGCCTTTACTTGAGTCCCAAAAGCCAGTGCACAAGAATACAACAGAGATCTCTGACTCAGCAGAAACTCAGTATTGTCTGCCATGTGGACAGGCCTCCTTGGATTGCAACAGATGACTAGAGGGTCTGTCCTTGGCAGTGATCACAGAACTCTCCCAGTAAGTTTTATGTTTAGTCCCCCTAATCACTCATTTGAAATGCTTTAGTTCACTCCACTTGCTAGTACATATCAGCTGATACCTACTAACTTATCAAAGCACTGTAAAATACTCAACTTAAACTACGGTTTGTTCTAACAAGGCCCAAGTTTATTTATATTTTAGTTTTCCTGGAAAAAAAAATACCTTATATCAAAACCTAAAATTTTGCTTATTTATATTTTCAGTTCAGTTCAGTTCAGTTCAGTCTCTCAGTCATGTCCAACTCTTTGTGACCCCATGAATCGCAGCATGCCAGGCCTCCCTGTCCATCACCAACTCCTGGGGTTCACTCAGACTCACGTCCATCGAGTCAGTGATGCCATCCAGCCATCTCATCTTCTGTCATCCCCTGCTCCTCCTGCACCCAATCCCTCCCAGCATCACTGTCTTTTCCAATGAGTTAACTCTTCACATGAGGTGGCCAAAGTACTGGAGTTTCAGTTTCAGCATCATTCCTTCCAAAGAAATCCCAGGGCTGATCTCCTTCAGAATGGACTGGTTGGATCTCCTTGCAGTCCAAGGGACTCTCAAGAGTCTTCTCCAACACCACAGTTCAAAAGCATCAATTCTTCAGCGCTCAGCTTTCTTCACAGTCCAACTCTCACATCCATACATGACCACAGGAAAAACCATAGTCTTGACTAGACGGACCTTAGTTGGCAAAGTAATGTCTCTGTTTTTGAATATGCTATCTAGGTTGGTCATAACTTTTCTTCCAAGGAGTAAGCGTCTTTTAATTTCATGGCTGCAGTCACCATCTGCAGTGATTTTGGAGCCCAAAAAATGAAGTCTGACACTGTTTCCACTGTTTCCCCATCTATTTCCCATGAAGTGATGGGACCGGATGCCATGATCTTCGTTTTCTGAATGTTGAGCTTTAAGCCAATTTTTTCATTCTTTAGTTTTCCTCAAAAAAAAAAAAAAAACCCTTTAGATCAAAAGCTCCTAAAAATTTCACTTACCAGAAAGTTTTTTCAGTTTTTAAAAATGTATAAAAAATTAGGAGCTGTGTTAAATAACACATATCAAACAAATCGAGTAGGAATCAGAATTTTCAACTTTAAAAGTGGTTCTCTTCCATCGTCTCTTCAACAGATCTTATGTAGAAAACTTAGTTCTAAGTATTTTCAGATTCAATATATGATCTTTACATAATAAGCTTTAAATAATTACCACATCACAGATAAATCACTAATGGCTGATTTACTTCACCAAGTTAATTTGAAACCCTTGCCTCAGACAAGGATAAGACCAGTAAGAGCATGTTCCCTACACTGTAAAATGTATGTGTTATTTTTGTGCTTCTGTCAACACTGGCCAGCAAATGATTCAGTCCATATTTGTCTTGATTTATTTCCTAAGAGAAAGCATATTGCTCCCTCAAAGATGTAATCTCAGGTTGTAGAAGATAAGAAAGCTGAGAGAGATCTTCTAGATCTCTGGGGAAAAAAACACTGCAGCTTAGTCAGAGTTCCAATTATGATGACACCCAAGAAGCCCTTTCCATCCTTTATGTCCTAGCCTCTGGAGCACTTGAGGGTTGCTATTCTTACCACAGATGCAAGAGAATCAGCAGGGTGAAAGATGATAGCCCCCCAGCTAAGGAACCTGCTTCAGATACTACAACCAGATAGTCTGTCTTCAGATGTTATCTCAGCACTTAAAAGTCAGCAAATGTGTACAACACTTCAACAGTATATCCGAAGCAGACAACTGTATCATGGCCCACATGTATGCATCTCATTCATGAGAACTGTCTCACTCCTTTATACCTTTTGGAAAAAGCATCTCTCAGGACACAAGCACATCCTCTCTTGGTCTGAAACCTCCCTGAGTGATTTCCTCTGGAGCCAGAACAAGGTCAGTACAAACTCCAAAACTAACAGAGGAAGCCAAATCAATGATGTTTATCAGATATACACGTCCTCTAGAACATGCTTTAAGAGTTTAAGAGTTTTTAAAAGCCAAATTTTCCAAATTTGAGTAGACAATGAAAATGGGAGCCAACCTACAGCCAAATTATTATCACTGCTGGAGAAGACTCTTGAGAGTCCCTTGGACAGCAAGAAGATCAAACCAATCAATCCTAAAAGGAGTCAACCCTGAATATTCATTGGAAGGACTGATGCTGAAGCTGAAGCTCCAATACTTTGGCCACCTGATACAAAGAGCTGACTCACTGGAAAAGACCCTGATGCTGGGAAAGATTGAGGACAGGAGGTAAAGCAGGTGACAGAGGATGAGACAGTTGGATGGCATCATTGACTCAATGGACATGAGTCTGAGCAAACTCTGGAAGATAGGGACTTGTTTATGCAAGTAGAACATTGTACAGTGTATCACTGGCCTTGAGTGACTGGATTTTAGTTCCTTCTTGGTTCCATGATCTAATTATAAATATATTAAACCTCCACTCATGTCCTCTGCACTTAGAACTAGTACCTTTTATCCAGCCCATAATTCTCCCTAGATGTTGGCTATTTTCAGGAGAAATTTAGTCACCCTAATCACATAGTTTCCAAAGTTAATGATTTCCTAAAGCAAGGGAATCATTATAAATGAGTCCATATTGCTTTGCTCTAATATATTTCCTGAGTTGAAATGAGTTTATGTACTAATGAGCATTAAAAGTAAATTTTCAGAAGCATTTTCAGGGCTGGTGTCTGGCTCAGACATTTACATTCCCTTGCAGGAAAGGAGACTGTAAGGAAAGAAGATATTATTTTTTTGAACTGAAGCTCAGTGAATTGATACATTAAATACGAGTGCTGGTGAAGCAATCAATATAATCATATTTAGGCTAATCAGAAAATAGTCAATACAAACCAAATTCCTCTATCATGTTATTTTTATTTTGGCCTTGACATAGCAACATGTAATCTCAGGAGCTTATTCTTAACTTCAATGTACAAGCCACAACATAAATACCAACAGTGTAAAAATTTTGGAAGAAAATAAAAATAATATATCCTACATGGATTTACAAAATGGAGCTATCTTCAGGGTGGGGGAGTTTGTTTTTATAAGGGTAGAAAGATACAGCAAAGTTTTCTCAAGCATTACTAATAGAATAAAATGAAACAGAGGATTAGGTATAATTATTTGTTGGATTCCATTTTACTTTTGGGAGCAGTGGGTAGGAGGAGGAGAGCTGTCTGAAACTTGTTTCCTTAAGATTTTAAAATATATCTCCAGTGTGAGCAAGTGAATTACTGCACAATTTTCTGGGCCTTTATGAAGACTGTAGGTAATTCTGGCCTCCAAGTGGACATTGAACTAAATGATTTATATTACTTGTATTCATTCTGATGTGTACAAGCTGAGTAAAAATAAAATTTTAGATCTTTTAAAGAAATGCATGAAAGAAGTAACAGAGTTTAAAATTAATTTTGTGCAGTTTTGCCATGTTATATCAAAATTTAAAGATTTAAGAACAGATTTGAGAATTTCAGAGCAAAATGTGACTCAAATATTCCCTGTTCTCTTTGTTCCCTTGACTTTGTGTATTCTTTTAAATGCCTCTGGTGAGAGGAGGTAAGTCAGTTGGTAATAAAAGTGTGAAACAAAAATCATAGTAAGTACAAACCAAGAAAATATAGCTATGGAGTTTCGTACTGGAAAAAAAACTGAAAAATATAGTCTATGTGAATATACAACATTTTTAACAGAAGTAAGTGAATTATAAAACAAGCTCAGATTCTAATGGTTAAAGATTAGGATTTTAAGGAGACTTCTAAAATCATACTCTATATTTCAGCTCACATTTCAAGACCATAACTCAACCTCACAGTCATACTAGGTGATTAAAGAGGCTGGGAGATGCAGACTATATCAGTTGGCAGTAATTCACTCACTACCAGCCCAAGTTCTATGACAAAGGAGAGAACGGTTATCAGGTGAGAGCTAGCAATGTCAGCCATGTGCCTTCACACAACTCTTCTTGAAACACTCCCCTCGTTTGACTCCTAAATTGCAGTCATAATGCTTTGCTAACATAGCACTTGCTGATTTGGGAGACAATATCTTCCCCATCATCACATTTACTTATATATGACCTTGTAAAATAGACATGATTATTACCTCCCAACTCTACCAATAAGAACCAGAAGGTCCAAGAATTACCATAACTTGTCAAGAGTTAAGACAAGCATGAATGGGTTTTGTTTTTGCTTCTTCTTACTTTCATTCTTGACCCAGTTTGTTCACCATTCTGCCACAACTTTAGGTTCATCTTCTGCCACTCAGATTATCCTTCTACCGTTTGCTCAGATAACTTTCAGAAGAAAGTAAAATCATAATTCACATTGACATAGCCTCCCACCTTGACCAAACTTGGGCTAAGGATCTCTGAGTCCTTATCTCAACAAGGACTTTGCCCTCACATCTGCCTAGCCCAGTTGTAGGAAGAATCCTGCCAAGCCAGTTTAGAGAGAATTTCTACCCTTACTATCTGAACATCCTCAATACCTGCTCAAATTCCTCATCTTTCTCCATCCTCCAAGTGATAGCTGATCGCCATGACCTCTGCCATTAGTAAGAATCCTATTCAGTCAGTTTAATAAGAATTACCCCACCTTCAGTATCTTCTCTCAGTAATTTTCTGTCCTCTGACCCCTCTCAAACTGCTCCTTGGCCGTAACTCCCACTTGGCCTTGTTTTCAGAGTTGAACCTGATCTCTCTCCCCTATTACAATGGTCATGACACCTATTACAATAGTCCTGAATAAAATTGTCCTTGCTGTGCTGTGGTTAGTTGTTCAGTCATATCCGACTCTATGTGATCCCATGGACTGCAGCCCACCAGGCTCCTCTTTCCATGGGGATTATCCAGGCAAGAATACTGGAGTGGGTTGCCATCTTCCCAACCCAGGGATCAAACCTGCCTCTCACGGACTAGAAGGCAAGTTTTTTACCACTAGCACCACCTGGGAAGCCCCAATATGTATTAAGGGATTTTCTTATTTCGTATGATATGAGGGCCCAAGGCAGATGAAATAACAAGATCAAAGGGAAAGTTAAAATAGTACAAATTTATATAAGGGAATGTTGAGACACGCTGGAAATTGAGACAAACTGGTTTTTCCTTAGACAGGGGAGTCGCATGAAAATCACAGAACAGATTTACACATCTCTCAGTTATCTACAACATACAAAGAAAGAGCTGTAAAATAGCTCAAAACCAAACAGTCATCAGGACTAGAATCTGATGACCTGAGAGAGTGTACTACAGATAATGAATAGTTTTTCAATGAAACACACTTTCCATGCATCTGTGTGTTATTCCTTAAATTAGTCCAAGTATGGAGACTCATCTTTTTTTTTTATTACTCCTTCAGATAAAGCCTTCTATTTTATGAGTTAAGTTCTCCTCCCTATACTGATAATCTCAGAATACTTACTGCCATCCTCTGTATGTCTCATCCACAGTAATTTAATGTTATGCTGTGTTCACCATGGTACTTCAGTGTTATATGTGGCATCTATATTTGAAAGCTCAAACAATATGTAAAACTTCAAGTGTTAAAATTAATACTTCTGTGCATCCCATAAAATTAGACCTACTTTTCAACAGACCCACTTCTGCTATTGTCATAACTATTATTCCAGTAACCCAGAATTCATCTCTTAGAATCATTCTAAATCTTCTAATTTGTGCTTCACGTCCAATAGTAATTAAGTTCTGCTTATTTTTTCAACAAAAGATTTCTTAGAGGCATTTCCCATTCCCCTTTATCATTCACTTAGTCCTAAATTGCTTTCTAGTCTTTCCTCCCTCATTGCCACATCTATCTTCCATTTGTATGGCTACCAACTAATCTCTATAAACTACTTTCATCATGTAGCATAGATACTCAAGAATACAGTATAAAAAATTAAATAGGTATGGCAGCTGTAATTTTCAAGGTGGCTTGTAACAATATCTCCATATACCCTTATTATTACATGATATTCTTTTGTGATTACCTTAACCAAAAGAGTGCAGTGGAGGTGACACTTCCAACATCTAATGCTGGGTCTTAAACAGTGAGATAGGTTCTACCCAGCTCTCTCTCTCTCTCCCTGTCTCTCTCTCAGGATGCTTACTTTTGGAACTCAGGCTCCATGCCTTACGGAAGCCCAAACCACATGGACAGGCCACATGAAGATATTCTGGCCAACAGCCTCAGCTGAGGTCCTGCCTACTGATCAGCATTAACCACAGGTCATGGGTGAGGAAATCTCAAAGGTGACTTCAATCCAAGTCATTGTGACAGGCACCACATAAAAGAGCCAAGTGAGAACCACCTGGCTAAGGCTGGTCAATGACTAGAACTGTGGTATGTGCGTGCCTGCTCAGTCACTTCAGCTGTGTCCAACTCTTTGAGACCCTGTGGACTGTAGCCTGCCAAGCTCCTCTGTCCATGGAATTCTCCAGGCAAGAATACTGGAGTGGGTTAGCACTCCCTTCTCCAGAGGATCTTCCCAACCCAGGGATCGAACCCAGGTCTCTTACATCTCCTGTGTTTTATGCTACTACATCTGGGTGGGCTGTGCAGCAATGGCTAAGCAATACCATAGAGCAATACCATATCATATTGATGGCATCATAACCTAGGTTTTTTTAATGGCAAAAAATAGCCAGGGCAGAGGTTGTAAATTGATGAATAGGTGTGGCATTTCTAAAATAGAAAGCTGTTTTGCAATAATAAAATCACAAAGGGAAAACAACATATTTGACTACCAAAATATTTATAAAATTTTTACCTAAGAAAAATAGAAATAAATATTAAATAAACAGTTCAAGAAAACATTGGATTATGTATGAAAAACAAAGTATCAGCACCTATATAAAATAAAGAGCTTATGTAAATGCTCCCCAAAACACTCAAGACGCCAGACACAATTCATACTAGATGTAAAAAGTTACAAAGATTTTGAAAATATTTTGTCTTGGTTTGATATAGTCAAAGAAATGAAAATTAAAGGACCATTAAGATAAAATTTTATGTCTATTAAAATGAAAAATTAAAATAGTGGCATGAAATTCTGATGATATGGTAAAATTAATGCATTTATATAAAACTATAAAATGACAAAATTATGCCCCTGATGTTCCTGGCTGTAAAATGATAATAAGTTTGAAAAGTCATAAAATATTCATAAGTAATTAATTCAGCAGAGAAAGAACAGCTACCCAGGCAAAGATATTCATTACAGTACTATCAAAAATGGTAAAAAACAAAATCAGTAAAATATAGGATGACAGGGAATAGTAAGTAAACCACAGTGCAACATCTAACAGAATACTATGTAGTTATTGATAATATTTGTAGAAAATTAAAAATACTTAATAATGGAATCTTAAAGAAAAGAAATAAAAAGCCATGTAAGTATATTCAGAAAACAAGGACTAAAAAAGAATATTTTGTAAATAGTTGTGTTCAGTTCTTGAAACTGTGAGCTATTATTTCTTTGAAAAATAGACTGTAATGTGAACTCATGGCTTTGTAATAATAATGAAGAAAATAATAGCTCAGTGACTAAATGAATGTAAAAATCTCAAACCCTAAAAATAATCAAGCTTTTAAAGGGTTTGTTTCCTTTATGATTGCTTCATTCAAATGTTATCAATTAAAACATAATGAAATAAGTCTACCAAGTATATTATCTTGGAGAATGTTAAACTAGTATCTCACATTTTTACCATTTCCAAAAGAATTCCAAACTGATTATTACTCCAAATCAAAAAATGTTCACAATGTGAACTGACATACCTAAAAGAATAAAAAATAAAAGGAATCATCTTGTCTCTACAATTCAAAAATTCTTATTTATATTGTAGTAAAAGTATATATCATATACCTTTCAGATAAGGATTATGACACTAATGCTTGAAGATGAGCTAGAAAATTAAAAGGTAAAAACACAGAAGTATGCAGACAGAATGCATACAACAGTTGAAGGCAAATAACCATCAGCAAATGGTAAATTCCTTTTGAGTGACCTTCAGTAAAAGGCACTATATCCCTCTTACAAAGCAGATGCCACACAGAAGTCCTGTAATTATCCATCTAAGGAGAATTTAGAGGAGAATAAATAATAGAGAAGTCTATTGGGCTTCTCTGGTGGCTCATACGATAAAGAATCTGCCTGCAATGCTAGAGCCCTGGCTTTGATCTGTGGTTTGGAAAGATCCCCTGGAGAAGGGAACGGCTACCCACTCCAGTATTCTGGCCTGGAGAATTCCATGGACAGAGGAGCCTGGAGGGCTACAGTGCGTGGTGACACAAAGAGTTGGGCCCGACTCAACATTCAGAAAATGAAGATCATGGCATCCCGTCCCATCACTTCATGGGAAATAGATGGGGAAACAGTGGAAACAGGGTCAGACTTTATTTTGGGGGGCTCCAAAATCACTGCAGATGGTGACTGCAGCCATGAAATTAAAAGACGCTTACTCCTTGGAAGAAAAGTTATGACCAACCTAGATAGAATATTCAAAAGCAGAGACATTATTTTGCCGACTAAGGTCCGTCTAGTCAAGGCTATGGTTTTTCCTGTGGTCATGTATGGATGTGAGAGTTGGACTGTGAAGAAGGCTGAGCGCTGAAGAATTGATGCTTTTGAACTGTGGTGCTGGAGAAGACTCTTGAGAGTCCCTTGGACTGCAAGGAGATCCCAACCAGTCCATTCTGAAGGAGATCAGCCCTGGGATTTCTTTGGAAGGAATGATGCTAAAGCTGAAACTCCAGTACTTTGGCCACCTCATGGGAAGAGTTGACTCATTGGAAAAGACGGTGATGCTGGGAGGGATTGGGGGCAGGAGGAGAAGGGGACGACAGAGGATGAGATGGCTGGATGGCATCACTGACTTGATGGACGTGAGTCTGAGTGAACCCCGGGAGTTGGTGATGGACAGGGAGGCCTGGCATGCTGCAGTTCATGGGGTCGCAAAGAGTTGGACACGATTGAGCGACTGAACTGAACTGAGTGACTTTCACTTTCACTTTCATGCTTTCATTTGACACATACACCTCTCATACATAAAACGGTGGCCTTTTAAAAATACACTAAATGTTCATCTACAAGCTGTCAGGTCACAGATGGAAAGCTGATTTCAAAGACATCTTTCATATGTAAATTCTAAATAATTTACTCAAGAGCATGGCTTGGGCTAGAAAATATTGCCAGTCATGCTTCTGTATACAATTTCATATGCCAAGCCTGACAACCCATCTGTCTGTAGATCCTGTCCTTATGTGCGTGTGTGCTCAATAGCTCAGTTGTGTCCAACTCTGAGACCCCATGGACTGTAGTCCACCAGGCTCCCCTGTCCCTGGGATTTCGCAGGCAAGAATACTGAAGTGCATTGCCATTCCCTTCTCCAACGGATCTTCTTGACCCAGGGATCAAACCCTGGTCTCTTGCATCAGCAGGCAGATTCTTTACTACTGCACCACTTGGGAAGCCCAGTTCCTGCCTTTACCCTAATAAAATTCTATACATCCTTTGAACATAAATATACCCATGGAAAGTGACACAGGCAGAGCTAATCAAGAAAGTCTATTTTTTTCCTCACACAGTAGAAGTGATTTATAGCCAGCTGAAAACTAGTAGAGAGACAGAACAAAATATATTCTTTCTCATAGGTCAGTTAGATCAAGATCTGAAACATGCTGACAGGCTCAATGGCTAATGCAATTAGCCATTAGCACACAGGCACACACCTGTGTGCCATCTGGCCTCCGAGGACTGACACAGCCATGCATTTCCTTAGACCTGTGTGGTAACCAAGTTCATTGTAGGTGCAAATCTGCAGGATGTAATAAGCCCAGAGACCTTTAACAATGTTCTCAGAATGTCTAATTTATATTTTATTCAACAGCAAAATATATGAAAACCACATTTTCTTTAAAAAAAGTCATTTAAACATAGTTCCTGGCACTCTCTGACATTCATTATTACTGAGACATAAGAAATTCAAATAAAGTATTGAGCAAAGCAACAGAAGCAAATTAATTATTTTAATGACTTTATATACCACTGCACGTTACACCAAGTGTTTGCAAATGTTGTCTCACTTAATCATGATTATATGTTATATGAAGGAAGCAGACAAAACAGCACATATACTAGGATTCCACTTATATAAATATTTAGTTAATGCAAATTCACTGAAAGTGATAAAAAAACAAATAGTGATTATCTGGAGATGGCACAGAGGACAGGAAGGAGGAGGAATTAAAAAGAGTCAGAGGGAAATTTGGAGGGTGACATAGATCTTCATTATGTTTCATGGTGCACACTGTATCAAAAATTATCAAATGTACACTTTGTATGCAGTTTATTATGTCAATAATATGCCAATAAAACTATGTACAAAAATAAATTAAAATGTTATTCAATTATTTTAAAAAGAAAGCTTCCAATAAGGTTGCTGCTAAGCTGCTAAGTCACTTCAGTCGTGTCCGACTCTGTGTGACCCCATAGACAGCCACCCACCAGGCTCCCCCTTCCCTGGGATTCTCCAGGCAAGAATACTGGAGTGGGTTGCCATTTCCTTCGCCAACGCATGAAAGTGAAAAGTGAAAATGAAGTCGCTCAGTCGTGTCCAACTCTTCGAGACCCCATGGACTGCAGCCTACCAGCCTCCCCTATCCATGGGATTTTCCAGGCAAGAGTCCTGGAGTGGGGTGCCATTGCCTTCTCCAGTAAGGTTGCAGAGCATTAAAAGCCCTCCCTTTTCTGGACTTGGGGACTTATAGTTTATCAAGGTAACACTCATATTTTTCATCTGATTTTCTCATCTGCCCTATATTGATAATCATAAATTATTTTTCTCTTCTCTTAGCCTCTTCCTGAATTACAGAGAGAACTGTAAACCAGATGCCACAGAAATTATGAAGGTGAGTATTCCTATTAATACTATTAGGATGAATAGCAGACCCTTGACAGTGAATTATTTCCTTTCCTTCTAGAATTGAGGTCTTCAGAGATCATCTCTTATCTTCTTGGCCTTGAAAGTTTGCCAATCTGAAAAAGAATATCTATTTTTTGCATTCTAAAAGTTTCCCCAAGAAGAAACTTCCACCAACAAAGCAATCATTTTTTGTGTCTAAGAGGTCTTACTTAGTGTTTCCTATGATATATTCCCAAGTAGTAATTCCCAAGACCTAGAATTTTGGACCTGCGCACTTGCTCAACACATATACTTATACAGGGTCATGCTTCTTCCAAATTTGCTAAAGTTCTCTGTGAACACAAATCCCCACTGCATGTAATGAATAACTAGTATAAAAATAGAGCCTCATCAGCTTTAGTCACAATTAAGCCTTTTATTAGATATGCTCTGTCTCCTTTTATTACTTACCACAGAAAACTATTTAGTCAAGTACTAGATGTAGAAATGAATGCTATCTTTTCAAATTAGTTTTGACCAAAATCAGACTAATTTAGCTACAGAAGAGGGTTGACTCTACAGGTCAATTATCACAAATTTCATTTGAGAAGGATTCCTTCTGCAGTGGTAAACAACTGCTTTCCACATTAGAAGCAGACAGTATTTTAATAACTGCATGTGCCTGCTCTACTGCCTAGGGAAATTTTAAAGAGTCCTTTAGGCAAGATCCATAGTGTCCCAACCTTAATAGATCTGATAGCAAGTAGAATTCTTCCAGGAAGTTAAAAAGTAAAAGCAGGGTTCTTCATATAGCTTTCATTTATTATATCCCAACACCCATTAAGAAATGACTTGGGGATGATTTCTTTGGGACGCACTGAGTGATGGCTTTGACTCTCAGAGATAATCACAGACCGAGTTGTCTCAGAACTCAAAATGTTGATTTCCTTTAGCCTATAAATAATGCCAAAGTTCTGATCAGGGTACAGTCTGACCAAGGGAACTGACTCAGTTTTAATCTTTACTTAAAAGGAAATAAAATGTATATAGTGATCATCTTGGTCATTTAAGCTGGTACCACTCTCACTTGGTATGAACATATACAAATAAAAACAATAGAGAACAGTTCCAAGAGATACTGTAAAAAACAAATGATATCTCTGTAGAACATTACAGTTTTTTTTTTATGTGTTTCATAGTCATTATGTACCCGCCTCAAGACAAATTCAGGCAATATAATGACTACCCAGTTCTTATAGAAGACAGAACTGCATTACAGAAGAATTTCTAAGTAACTTGACAGAAGCCACACAAACCAGTATTTCAACCTCAGAACCTAAATTTTCTGGTTTCAAGTAGAGTAGTTTTTCTTACTTTTTGTACTATATACCTGATGGTTGCTTTATTATGATTATAGCAACAAAATATGACCAAGGTAGAAAAATTTGCAAAAGTAAAACAATATAAAGTAGAAAATTAAAATTATCCAAAGTTCTATCAGCCAAACTAAGCCTTGGTAAAATCTACACATCTACTGTCTCAAGTCAGATTTTCTAGAACATAAACTCAAATGAAGATTTTGTATGCAGAAGGTTTGGGCATCCCAGGGAGCACTAGTGGTAAAGAACTCACCTGCCAATGCAAGAGACACAAGAGATATGGGTTCCATCCCCGGGTGGGGAAGATCCCCTGGAGGAGGAAATGGCAACCCACTCTAGTATTCTTGCCTGGAGAATCCCATGAACAGAGGAGGCTGGTAGGCTACAGTCCGAGGAGGTCACAAAGAGTCAGACATGACTAAAGCAACTCATCTCGCATGCACATGCAAAAGGTTTAATGGTTTATCCTCTGGAGCAATGTCTACAAGAGTGAGAGAAGCAGGTTGGGCAAAGTGAAGAGTATATTTAGATCAAATCATTATGCTGTACACCTTAAATATATACAAATTGTATTTAAAAATAAAAAGTGAAATAAATACATAGCATCAATTTCTTGAGGACTTCAGATATATCTAGTTCTATATTTCCTTTTTAGTAGTTATCAATAACTTATTCTTATAATATCTAACACCAATGTGAAACTGTGAGTTCACTAACAGAATAAAGACTTTAAAAATTATTCCTCATTGAAATGAACAAAAAAGTATATCTACAATTATTAGTCACTATTATTAATCAAATCATTGATTATGTGTTGCAGATTAAATATTTAATGAACCAGCCCTACTTCAGTTGCTCAAGGATCAAATGTGGGTGACAGATTCTGATTCAATTTGAAACCCACTGATTGAAACATCTGATGCTCATTTTATGCCTTGGGGGCACTTATTAATTATTCAGGAAACCATCGGCCTCTGGGGAAGGGTAAGAAATTCAGGGACAACCACAAGGAAGTGGGGACATTGTTAACAATAGCTTTAACTGTCAACTCTGGTCTAAATATTTGTTGAATTTAAGAAGTTTTTAGTTGTTCTGCAAAATGGCAGTGTATTAATTGATTTGACCATTCTTTTTTTCTCCACTCTAGTCATAGTGCTTGGGTTAATATGTCTACAAATGCAGGCTACTTCAGTCAGTCAGTCAGTTCAGTCACTCAGTCATGTCCGACTCTTTGCGACCCCATGAATCGCAGCACGCCAGGCCTCCCTGTCCATCACCAACTCCCGGAGTTCACTCAAACTCACATCCATCGAGTCGGTGATGCCATCCAGCCATCTCATCCTCTGTCATCCCCTTCTCCTCCTGCCCCCAATCCCTCCCAGCATCACAGTCTTTTCCAATGAGTCAACTCTTCACATGAGGTGGCCAAAGTACTGGAGTTTCAGCTTTAGCATCATTCCTTCCAAAGAACACCCAGGAATGATCTCCTTCAGAATGGACTGGTTGGATCTCCTTGCAGTCCAAGGGACTCTCAAGAGTCTTCTCCAACACCACAGTTCAAAAGCATCAATTCTTTGGTGCTCAGCCTTCTTCACAGTCCAACTCTCACATCCATACATGACCACTGAGAGTGCCTATTTACATGGCATACACCAAAAAGTGATCCTAATTTGATGAAAGGCTGGAAAGACACAGTTTGAGCACTCCAATACTCTTGCCTGGAAAATCCCATAGACAGAGGAGCCTGGTTGGCTGCAGTCCATGGGGTCGCTAAGAGTTGGACACGACTGAGCAACTTCACTTTCACTTTTCACTTTCATGCATTGGAGAAGGAAATGGCAACCCACTCCAGTATTCTTGCCTGGAGAACCCCAGGGACAGAGGAGCCTGTTGGATTGCCGGCTATGGGGTTGCACAGAGTCAGACATGACTGACATGACTTAGCAGCAGCAGCAGCAACAGCCATTTGCCTCACCAGCTGGCACTGGCTGACAGGATGCAGACGCATCTTCATGAGACTCCTAAATGAACAGTAAAATTGGGAGTGGAGTCATCAAGTGTGTCTTTACTCTAAAAACAAGGAAATGACATTGCATACCTATTTGACACACTAGAACAGCCTTGATTCACAAATAGTGCTTGGGCATGCTTCATTGCTCTGCTGCTGCTGCTACCGCTAAGTTGCTTCAGTTGTGTCTGACTCTGTGCAACCCCATAGACTGCAGCCCACCAGGCTCCTCCATCCCTGGGATTCTCCAGGCAAGAACACTGGAGTGGGTTGCCATTTCCTTCTCCAATGCATGAAAGTGAAACGTGAAAGTGAAGTCACTCAGTCGTGTCCGACTCTTAGCAACCCCATGGACTGCAGCCCACCAGGCTCCTCCATCCATGGGATTTTCCAGGCAAGAATACTGGAGTGGGGTGCCATTGCCTTTTCCGGCTTTGCTGCTCAGTGGTGTCCAACTCTATGCAACCCCACAGACTGTAGTCCACCAGGTTCCTCTGTCCATGGGATTCTCCCAGCAAGAATACTGGAGTGGGTTGCCATCTCCTTCTCCTGATATATTCCCAACCAAGGGATCAAACTCACGTCTCCTGCGTCTCCTGCATAGATTCTTTACCCCTAAGCCACTTCTCTGTTTAAAAATCTTAAATGAAACATTAAAAAAGACTAAAAATCTGTCTGGTATAGTCATGATAAAACTTTTTAACAAGGGAGGTGGGAGGGGGGATGATTCATGTCAACGTATGGCAAAAACCACTACAATGTTGTAAAGTAATTAGCCTCCAGTTAAAATAAACAAATTAATTTTTAAAAAGAAGGAAAAAACTTTTTAACACAGAACACTTCAAGGGACAGCAGTACCTTTTTCCCACTTGATTTGTAATCACTCTCATGTTTGCATAAAGCAGAGGGAGATAATATTGTCCTGGGTAGAGAGGCCTAAAGACAACATGGCAGATTCAGAATACTGGCAAATAGAGATAAGTAGGTTCAACATGGTTACTTCAGCTAAAAATGCAGCCCTGCCATTTATAATCCTTATGTTGGAGCATGGTACTCATCGTATACCACCTTGTAATATAACTATTATATGTAAAATGGGCTTCCCTGGTGGTTCAGTTAGTACAGAATCTGCCTGCAATGCAGGAGACTTGGTTTGATCCTTGGGTTGGGAAGATTCTTCTGGTAAAGGAAATGGCAACCCACTCCAGTATTCTTGCCTGAGAAATTCCACAGGCAGAGGAGCCTGGTGGGCTGCAGTCATTAGGGTAGCAAGAGTCAGACGTGACTTAGTAACTAACCCACCATACGGATATCATTGTCCTTGCTAAAACAGTGTAATAAAAAGATAGAGATTTTATAAATGGATCAACCTGATTTGAAATGTAGGTATAATAATTACCATGTGATTGGCCTCAAGCAATTTACTAACTTCTCTGGGCCTCGTTTCTTCATATTAAATAAGGCTGATATTTACAGATCAAGGTTGCTAAAAGAATTAAAGGAGATTACATATATATGATATGGTACATTTTATTATTATAGAATATATTATTAATTATTTATAAATGTTAATTATCTGTAATCATTAATAATTAATGTTATTATATATTTATATACATTTGTCTGGCATGGGATAGGAATGTAATTAATGACAACTGTCATTTTTATTGTCATAATATAATTTTGAGATTTACCCAAAGGCTAGCAATTTTGCAGAAAAGATGATAGAATTTCTTTGGAAAGAATAATGGATGAATGAATAAATGAATGAAGACATAAAAATGCCAAGGTTAATAAGGAAATGCAGGCTGTGTGCCACGCTTGTTCAGTGATATGGCAGCAACATTATAGAATACAAAGGAGGCCAAATGCTGAGGTTGTGCTTTGTTAATGAGGAAATAATCATTGTTTGTTTGGTTTAAAATGAAGCTTCCAAATTAACGGCCCTTATTTCTTTTTTTTTTCAAATCTTCTCAGGACGTAAATATACATACAGCAAGATTTTACTCATAGTCATGAAAGTAACCTTTCTACTGTTCGTTCCTTCACAGTGTATCTCAGTTTACAACTATACACTTATTTCTGTGAGCACTTGATTGAAGATGCTTCATTCTACTAAAGGCAAGGATTGGATCTCTGACTTACTTGCATAGTCTTAGTTTTCAGCACATTGACTAGTGTATGGTAGGCTTTCACAATAATTGTTTGAAAAACAAAAGTTCCCCTCTTCATATCCTAAAAACATGTCAAGGGATTGACATGATATATTTGGGTTTCATTTTCTTCATTAAATAACTAGGTTTTTTTTTAATTGAAGTATAGTTGATTTATAATGTTGTGCCAGTCTCTGCAGTACAGCAAAGTGACTCAGTTATACATATATACGCATCCTTTTCTTATGCATTCTTTTCCATTATGGTTTCAACATAAAAAACTAAGCCTTAAAAGAATTGTGTAGAATTGATAATTGATCATTTTAGATATTTAGGCACTCCATTACTTGCATGTTACAGAGCTTTCAAAATCAAATGTCAGAAATGGAAACCCAAAATAGCATTCTGCTTTCAAGTAGGGGTTCTCCAAAGACTGTCTCTGACTCCAGCATTATTCAGCATAATCTCTGAAGATGCTCTTCATTGCTCTGGTGGCACAGTGCTTAAGGAAACAGAACTAGAGCTAGTGACAGTCCCTGCTCTGGGCCATAATCTAATATTTTAAATGCAGAAGAAAATGCCAAAAGTAAAATCCCTTTCCTGAATCCATGGACTCAACTAGGTTATCCACTTTTAATGGGTTCTGGTCTCTGATATCAGGATCAGGAACTATATGTCAAAACAAAACAAAAAATCAGAACTTGAAAGCAAGAGTATGTGGCATGTTTTCCAAGTAGAATAGCACTTACAGATACAACTCATCATTAAATGCTACTACACACACACACAATTTATTTTATTCTCAAACAACTCTGAAGAGCCATAATATATGATAATTTTGGATAAAGATATCTACTTCCCATGGCTATTTTAAGGAAAAACTGGGATCATATATGTGAAATGCTGAAACAAAACTGGAATCTCTTGGGACTTCCCTGGTGGTCCAGTGCCTAAGACTCAGTCCTGTCAATGCAGGGGTCCAGGGTTCAATCCCTAGTCAGGGAACTATGCCACAACTAAGAGTTCTAGTGCTGCAACAAAGAACCATCACAGTTAAATAAATAGATAAACATTCAAAAAACAAAAAACAAAACTGGAATCTCTTGAATGCCCTCTGGAATGCAGGAGCGAGTACTTCATCTGTGAGGAGTTAAGGAGATGAGCAGATCACTCGAGAACCATCTCTTGTCTCTTTGAGAACTGAAGATTTGTATTCTGTTTGTAAGCCTCTGGTACCTTCACGTATATTCCAGCTTCAATCATTTCTCATCACCTCCACCACTCCCACCTTGCGCTGGGAGGTGACTCCCACCATGTCTTTTATTGCCTTCCCACCTTTCCAAATCCACTTCCTAATTTGGCTATTAACCACTGAGCACCCAAAGTGATCCTTTTACCAAAAAAAAAAAAAATCTGATCTGGTCATTCCCTTCCTCAAAACCATCTAATAACCTCACAAAAAAATCTAAATTCCTTACCACAGCCAAATATATCTGACTACTGACTACCTCTGTAACCACACTTTCTTAAACTTCACAATATCCAATGTTATAGTTTGTATTTATTTATCACTGGTTTGGCCAAAAAGTTTATTCAGGTTTTTCTACAAGATATTATGCAAATTATATAAAAAACCCAAATGAAATTTTTGGCCAAACCAATACTTAATCTGCTAGAACATAAATTCCACAAGAACAAGGATGATGTAGTTTTTACTTATTATTCCATCCCTAATAGCTAGAGCTCAGGCACATAACAAACAATGACTATGTGTTGGATGAAAGAATGCATGAGTCTTCTCATCTATATTAAAAATCAGATGTATTCATGACAGATGAAGTCAGCAGAAAAAAGAACGACTAATCATAGTTTCCCTGATGGCTCAGAAAGTGAAAATCCATCTGCAATTCAGGAGACCTGGGTTCGATCACTGGGTTGGGAAGATACCCTGGAGGAGGGCATGGCAGCCTGCTCCACTATTCTTGCCTGGAGAATCCCCAAGGACAAAGGAACCTGGAGGGCTGCAGTCCATGAGGTCGGACAAAGAGTCGGACATGACTGAGCAACTAAGCACAATCATAGCTGTAAGAAAGACAGAAGACAGTTTTCAGTGGCAAAGGAAATCAAAATGGGGGGAAAAATGAATCTAGAAACTTATACAAAAGCAAAAGTGAATTGTCTATTATTACATAGCAATAAAAACTATAACAACCATTTATCCGCTCATAGTTCTGTACATCAGTCTAGGCAGATTTGATTAGTCAGGTCTTACTGGACTGACATCAAGTTGTCAGCCAGGCAACTCTAGGGAAGAATTCAATTCTAAGCTTATTCAGGTTGCTGGCAGAATTTAGTTCCTTGCAATTGTAAGACTGAAGTGTATGTTTTCTTACTGGCTATCATCTGGGACTACTCTCAGCTCCCAGAGGCTACCCACATTTCTTGCCGCATAGCCCCTCCCTCTTCCAAGGTAGCTAGGCCATGTTTAATCCACCTCGTACCTGGAATATTTCTGACTTCCTCTCCTGCTACCAACCAGAGACAATTCTCTGGTTAGGCAGTCATTGTTTTCTCTGTTTCATGAATGAGGAAATCAGTGATTAAACAATTTGTCTGTAGCCCCATGAGGATTCATTGATAGATTTGGTACTAAAATTCACATTTCTTCATTCCTAGACCAGCATTCTATCTCTATCAAGACTAAAAGCAGGAATGTCAGTAGACAGAGTCCTCCGTAGAATTTCCCCTCCTGGTCACGATGCATGTCTTCTTGGCCTGTCTGGATGCCTTGTCTATAGATAGTAGCAGTGTTTAAGATCATCTTGAATTGTTTGGTTAACGCTCTTAGTGCATTTCCGGGCTTTTGCACAGTACAGTGAAGGAAAATAACTTATTCTACAAAAAAAGGAAATACAAGATGAATTGCCTCTTGAATAAGAAAGATATGTCCCAAAAAAGGACTCTCTCAGAATGCCATCTCTGACTGCACCAGCAAGGGCAATGAGTAGAAATGTTATCAGTATACTTATAGCAAAAACATTCAGTAAAAGAATTTGATTACCAAAATCTATTCTCACCCACAATTGATTTTTTTTCAACACAGCTTCCAGACAACTTAAAGATCAAAGAAAGCTGTCTATATAAAGAATACTAAGTGACAAAACACAGAGAGCTTAAAAATGCTGACTTTGGGAGCAAAATGATTCAGAAACTGATTCCACTTTCATATCTACCACATATTGACTGTGTTTCTTTGGGAAACGTACTTACCTCTCTAGAATTTAATCTCCTCATCTGCACATTCAAAATGAAAAAACTGCTTCCCTCAGAGTGTTATTGTCAGGCAGGCTTAAGTCAAATAATGTCTAGCATTTAACTCATCGTAAGCACTAATTATATGCTTGCTATTGTTACTACAACTTAGTGTTAAAGAATATGTTTTATGTTTTTTCCAATATTTACTGGCATAAATATCACATATTGGATTAGTGATACTTATTTATCATCATTAATACAAGGAAGGTGATGTGTGAAAAAAATTTGTTTAAATTTTTATGTTTTTAAAAACAGTAATTAGTAAGATTTAATCTCAGAAATAATGAACCATCTTGTTAGACAATTATATCCATTTGTAAACATAACTGCCAGAATATATATGAATATATTTAACTATTATGTATCACCCAAAACAGTGGAAGATGTGGCAGAAAATACTCATTTTAAGATTAAGTGTGAAATATGTTGGAAAATCACCATGGAGACATTGTAAACAGTCAAATAACCCCAAATCTAGCCAAAGTTTGGAAATGGAATTCTTCTGGATTTTGTAAAGCAGGACAACCTCATGCCTCAGAGCCTCAACAGTGAATAGAATTTTAAGGGAATTATTCTCCCTCCCCGCGGAGAAGGCAATGGCACCCCACTCCAATACTCTTGCCTGGCAAATCCCATGAACGGAGGAGCCTGGTGGGCTGCCGTCCATGGGGTCTCGAAGAGTCGGACACGACTGAGCGACTTCACTTTCACGTTTCACTTTCACGCATTGGAGAAGGAAATGGCAACCCACTCCAGTGTTCTTGCCTGGAGAATCCCAGGGGCGGCGGAGCCTGGTGGGCTGCAGTCTATGGGGTCGCACAGAGTCAGACATGACTGAAGCGACTTAGCAGCAGCAGCAGCAGCAGCATTCTCCCTCCCCGAAGGTTGGAATTAAAATCCCACAATTTGTCTAAATTATCAAATCAGTCATCAGCTGATTCATATCAATGTATGGCAAAAACCACTACAATACTGTAAAGTAATTAGCCTCCAATTAAAATAAATTAATTTTTTTAAAAATCAGTCATCAGAAGACATTTTAGAGAACAAATTTAAAGTCCTACCCTTTAGTAGTTTTAAGTTTTAAAAATTACCTAATTATCCTGGGAGAAAATGTAAGTAAGAGATTACTTTCAAATAAATTTCTCACCTACTTCCCCATCCCCACTCCCAGGCATAAAAGTGGTCAGAGTTGTCAAGATGGGCAATTTTCTCTCAGCTAGAGTTGAGTTCAACTTGAGTATTACCCAGTTTATTCCCAACCACGAACTTACAAAGTATTATTTTTCCATGTTTACAGAAGAGGAAACTGGTCTGAGAACTCCAATACTTCTGCCCATGGTCACCCAGGCCCATCAGACTCTTAACACTTCAGTAGAGCAAGAATCTGACCAAGGTAATGACATAAGAAACAAGGTTTAGTGAGAAGGAAAAGGAGGAACCCAGACAAGGGCCACAGGAAGATACAAGCAAGAAAGCACACTCATGGATGAGCCTGCACCACCTGTTTGAGTTAGGTTTAATACTCTAGTTAGCTCAAACTGCCTGGAGTCCTGAATATTTGGCATTCGAGACTTAGTCTCTCTCCTAACACACTCATTTTCTGGTACAGTGTTTATATTATTTTATTGGTTCATGTTGAATAGGTCTAAAGTCATTTACTGTGAAATATGAAGACAGGCAACACTGTAATTATGGTAAGAGCCAGCATACATCTTCCATCATTGCTATTGACATGAGTTGGTTAGAATACCCTATGATAGGCTACAGGAGGGTCATCTAATTACATGCTTTTCATGCTTTTGAAGTAGAGCAGGAATTGATCTTGTTTACCACTATGACTGTGAACTTCTTAATGGAATTAACTAAAACTAACATCCCAGATAAAGAAGCTGGATGTAAAATCTATACTCTACTGTCAAGATAAGGAAAGACAAATAAGAAAAGCACCATAACTGCCTTTGTACAGAAAACTCCTCTTGCAAATGAGTCTATTGACAAAAAAGAAAAAAAAAAATTTCTGATGATGCATAAAATATCAATCACAAGCTCCTTCAATATATTCTAAAACATAACTCAGTATTAAAGGAATTGTTTAGTTAGGAACCATGCTAGCAAAATAGAAGTAAATGCAGTTTTGGCTCTTCCAGAAACGAAATCTTGAACCAGTCAGCCAGGAATCTTCTGATTATCACTAGTTAAGTGATCTGCCTAAGAAAGCTTTCCAGCCTCTAATGGAAAGTAACCTCGCAGTAAGCGCTTGGATTCTTTGCCCAATACTACTTCCTTATTCCTGATCCCTTATGCCTTTAAAAGTCCTTTATTTTGTGCAATTCCTCAGTTTCTAACTGCTAAATTGGATGCTGCCTGATTCATAAATCTTTAAATAAAGGCACTAAGATTTTAAAATTTTAAAAAATAAAAATATATGCATCATAAACTTAAAATTAAGATGCTAGAAAAACTTTTCCCCCAGAGACTATTGAATAATGTATTTCTGTAATGCCTAGTCTTAGTGAAGAGAAGAATATTGAAGATAAATGCAAAACGTACACAACTTGGGCTTTTCCAAGGAATAGTTTAAAATGAAAAAAAAAAAAGAAAGAAATTATTGCTCCCAGGACTTTCCTGCTGGTCTAGTGGTTAAGACTCTGAGGAAACTAAGATCTCTCATCCTGGGTGGCCAAAAATCAATAAATAAGTTTTAAAAATTAAAAATCTGTTGCAATAATTGTATTCCTTTATATTGGATTTCTTTCACTTAATATTTTTTAAATTCTTTCATGCTTTACTTGTATTAGCAGTTTGTTCTGTTTAATTCTGAGTAGTATTCCATTGTATGACTATACCACAGTTTTCCTGTGCATTTTCCTGTTGATGGACACCTAAATGTTTCCAGCTGTGTCTGTATTTCTGAAAAGGGTGGGTTGCTTTGGTACCCATCTGGTTACTCATCTAATATTCTGAAATCCAGCTTGAACCTCCATCATTTATCAGCAAATAAACTACTGAAAACATGTGGTAAGTAGCGGAAGAGATACAACAGAGGTCAAGTCAAGGTCCAAACGAAGGCAAGTCACACTCAACACCACGCCCCTAGCCATTAGAGTATTTTTTTACATGCCAGAGTAAAAAAAGCAGTAAGAGTAGAGAAAAAAACAGATCATTTTCATTATTTGGGAGAATGGCATTGAAACATGTATAATATCATATAAGAAACGAATCGCCAGTCCAGGTTCAATGCAGGATACAGGATGCTCGGGGCTGGTGCACTGGGATGACCCAGAGGGATGGTATGGGGAGGGAGGTGGGAGGGGGGTTCAGGATGGGGAACACGTGTACACCCATGGCAGATTCATGTTGAGATATGGCAAAACCAGTACAACATTGTAAAGTAATTAGCCTCCAATTAAAAGAAATAAATTTAAATTTAAAAAAATCCAAACAAAAAGTTTCTACTTAAAAATAAAACAATTTAGTTTGCTGCAGTACAACACCTATTTCGTTGGAGATGATCACAGAAGGACCCAAAGAAGCAACCATAAAAATATTCTCTACTCATGCAGATGAGTGGGGATTTTGTAAGATAAGAAACACATATTGGGTAATATCATATTTACCATTCTTAAAATATAATTTCCTTGCTCTGAAACTTATAACACCACTGTAATATTTCAGCCTTATTCACTCAACAAAAAATAAAGAAAAGTAGTTCCAATATTCTTAAGAAAGCTCCTTAACTTTCTTAATATAAAGTATTAGGTTGACCTAATAAAAGCGCTAAAGGAAGAAGGAGTGGGAAGCTTAGCCTAACAAATTCTTGAAATTCTAAGAATTTCAAGAAATTCTTGTCATCTAAATTCATTTTATTTTAATTTTTAAAGAGACTACTGTCTCAATAATTTAATAAAATTGTATCTGCAACAGGAGGTACATATACAATTTAATGTAGGATGTTGTAAATTTTGATGAAGCTAGAAGTATTCCAGTGCAATAATATTTATATCTGAGGTGCCTCAAGTCTACCATTACTATAACACTTCTAGTGGATTTGTCATATCAATATAACAAAGTTCCTAGACAAAAATATATTCCCAGTCCTATAAAATTCTCTGAGAATTGGGAAAACAGTCAATCACAAAGGCTTTTTTCTCTGAGTCACTGTGGCTATCACAAAGGATAACATTTCTCCTAATTATCATCTTCAGAATATCTACAAATAGCTATAGAATTCAAAATAATAGTTTCTGTGTATACAATAGAGAGTGTATACTGTTCTGAGAACAGACTCTGTCCTTTGCTCTGTCAATCTTACATGCTCTTGAAAGATTCTCAAGAGGCTTCTAACACTTACCAAAAAATAAATCTATAAGAGATCCCCAGAAGGATTTTCAAAACAAAATAGAGGAAAAGAGGGATAAAAGTTGGAAAGATTTTTGAAGTCTAGAGAAAAATAAATCAGCGTCATAAAATCAATGACCTGACAAGACTAAAAATTTTATTTCTCTCTGTTGAGTCCCAGTGCTGGGTCCACCCCACTCCAGTACTCTTGCCTGGAAAATCCCATGGACGGAGGAGCCTGGTGGGCTGCAGTCCATGGGGTTGCAAAGAGTCGGACACGACTGAGCGACTTCACTTTCACTTTTCACTTCCATGCATTGGAGAAGGAAATGGCAACCCACTCCAGTGTGCTTGCCTGGAGAATCCCAGGGACAGGGGAGCCTGGTGGGCTGCCACCTATGGGGTCACACAGAGTGGGACACGACTGAAGCAACTTAGCAGTAGCAGCAGCAGGGAAAAATAAATCAGTGTCATAAAATCAATGACCTGACAAGACTAAAAAATTTTTTTCTCTCTGTTGAGTCCCAATGCTAGGTCAGCTTTTGTATTTTAATTCTGCATCTAGGTGGAAAGGATTTGGAAAACAATGTAGTACAACTTAGTGTAACTTGAGAATACTTCATAGATTCTCCAAAGCCAATTGTCATGTTTGGCTTTCCAGTGTAGCAAGAAAATACCCTATAGTTCCTGGGAACACTTTTTGCAATATTCACTTTCAAACAAATGTCATGCCACAGAGCCATGTTGTGACGCCACAATTTGAAGACCCACGGACTTAAAGAGTTCCATACTTGTTGCTGTGTAGACGTTAAGTCCTGTCTGACTCTCTTGTGACCCCACAGACTGTAGCCCACCAGACTTCACTGTCCTAAGATTTTCCAGATTTTACTGGAGTGGGCTTCCATTTACTTTTCCGGGGGATCTTCCTGACACAGGGACAGAACCCCTGTCTACTGAATTAGCAGGCAGATTCTTCAACTCTGAGCCACCTCCTTTAATTTCAGTTGAGTGAAACCCAACCAGAGCATACAGAAAATCAAGGATTGGGAAATGTAAATATACATGACATATTTCTGTCTTTTCCTGAAACCCCATAAACTATCAATAAAGTTTTTTTTTTAAAAAAAATGAGACAATAGTAAAGATTTTTTCAGTTCAATTCAGTTGCTCAGTCATGTCCGACTCTTTGCAACCCTATGAATCGCAGCACGCCAGGCCTCCCTGTCCATCACCAACTCCCAGAGTTTACTCAAACTCATGTCCATTGAGTTGGTGATGCCAGCCAGCCATCTCATCCTCGGTCATCCCTTTCTCCTCCTGCCCCCAATCCCTCCCAGCATCAGAGTCTTTTCCAATGAGTCAACTCTTCGCATCAGGTGGCCAAAGTATTAGAGTTTCAGCTTCAGCATCAGTCCTTCCAAAGAACACCCAAGACTGGTCTCCTTTAGGATGGACTTGTTGGATCTCCTTGCAGTCCAAGGGACTCTCAAGAGTCTTCTCCAACACCACAGTTCAAAAGCATCAATTCTTCTGCGCTCAGCTCTCTTCACAGTCCAACTCTCACATCCATACATGACCACTGGAAAAACCATAGCCTTGACTAGATGGACCTTTGTTGCCAAAGTAATGTCTCTCCTTTTTAATATGCTGTCTAGGTTGATCATAACTTTCCTTCCAAGGAGAAAGCGTCTTAATTTCATGGCTGCAATCACCATCTGCAGTGATTTTAGAGCCCAAAAAGATAAAGTCTGACACTGTTTCCACTGTTTCCCCATCTATTTCCCATGAAGTGATGGGACCAGATGCCATGATCTTCGTTTTCTGAATGTTGAGCTTTAAGCCAACTTTTTCACTCTGCTCTTTCACTTTCATCAAGAGGCTTTTTAGTTCCTCTTCACTTTCTGCCATAAGGGAGGTGTCATCTGCAAAGATAACATAGGTGGGAAAGAAGACAATAGCAAATATTTCACATTTGTGGCCAGAAATATTCATACTAAAATAAAAATCCTAACTCAAGAGCATTTTACATAATAGATAGCAACACATTTGGGACAGATAAAAGCAGCTATGAGAGAAGTAATTGGCACAGCAAAGGGAAGTGGCACCTTAAAAACTTGAAAGTGATTGTCTCTTGGGATCAGGACTGGACATGATGGGAGGACTCTTGCTTTTCTTAAAAGCCTTTAGCATCCTTTACTTTATAGGCATTAATTAATTTATGAAAGTAAAACTTAATGTACTAAGTTAAAAATTAAAAGGGAATTTATAGGAAGGATAATAGCACATCTCATATGAGGACTGTACTTTGTATACGTAAAGCTAAAACAATAATGTAAATCAGCTATATTTCAATTTTAAAAAATAAGAAAGACAAAAAAAACTATAGGAAGGTTATTATGAGAGTCACTAATGCTGTTACACAACTGTTTTCTGGTTCTCCCCAAGTCTGCCCTTATGGCACGTCCTTTATGATCCCTGTGCTTAGGTGCTACAACAGAACTCCTCTTGGTCAATGATTTTATGAACAGAAGTGACATACGTCATTTATGGGCTTTAATTATTGGTGAGAGACCCTTCAGACCTAGCTTATTTCTCTTTGGTATGATGAGCAGTAACATTTGAGATGGGTCTGCTCCATAAACCTGGATCCTTACATGCCTATGATGAACAGAAAGTGAAAGTGTTAGTCGCTCTGCTGCTGCTGCTGCTAAGTCGCTTCAGTCGTGTCCGACTCTCTGTGACCCCATAGACGGCAGCCCACCAGGCTCCCCCGTCCCTGGGATTCTCCAGGCAAGAACACTGGAGTGGGTTGCCATTTCCTTCTCCAATGCATGAAAGTGAAAAGTGAAAGTGAAGTCGCTCAGTTGTGTCCAACTCTTAGTGACCTCATGGACTATAGCTCACCAGGCTCCTCTTCCATGAAATTTTCCAGGCAAGAGTACTGGGGTGGGTAAGCATGCGCTTCTCCAGGGGATATTCTTGACCCAGGGACTGAATCCATGTCTTCTACATCGCAGGCAGCTTCTTACCATCTGAGCCACCAGGGAAGCTCATGATGAACAGAGCCCTCCACTTATCTGTGATAGATATCAGCATGGTCAAGAAACAAGTCAGTGTTGTTTAAGCCACTGAGATTTGGGAGCTGTCAGTTATAGCAAAAGAGCATAGATCATCCTAACTTGTACAATTAGGAATACCGATGAACCTAAAGGGCAGTCAGAATCAGAGGTGCTCTGTCTCAGCTCCTGTCTCTGACAGGAACCCAATGAATGTGGGTGTTTTTCTCTTTCCCTACATTTAGCAGCAAAATGGTTGCCAGTAGCTCCTGGGCTTCACGTCCCACAGTATCCATCAGCTGAAAGGAACTAACTTTATTCCTCATTTCTAGATCAGAAAAGCTTGGGGGAGTCACACTCCTGAGCCAATAGAGAGAGATCAGTTTGTCAGAGTTAAGAAAGGGCAAATGAACCTGTAAGAATCCTGTAATGATGTGGTTGGGAAAGAGAGTAGAGCTTATCTGTAAAATGTCTGAGGGATATTCCCAGGACAAAAGAAGTTACCGGGAAGACAGATAATAGGCAACCTCTCTGAGTCTCTGTAGATTTACTTTATATGTCCTTAATATTTTGATGTTTAATTAAGACAGTTAAACACCCATGATATAATCTTTGCTTATTTCTACAGTTTCACCTTCCATGATTCACCACACTAGATAGCTTCATGGATTTCTGCATAATTTCCAAAAAAGTCAGACATTTTCATGCCTCAGTGTCTTTGACAAACCCTTGAACCCTTATCCTCTTGCCCAGGTGTAACAAAGAAGAAGGGCTTCCCTAGTGACTCAGATGGTAAAGAATCCACCTGTAATGCAGGAGACCCAGGTTCGATGCTTGGTTCGGGAATATCCCCTGAAGAAGCAAATGGCTACCAATTCCAGTATTCTTGCCTGGAGAATCCCGTGGACAGAGGAGCCCAGAAATTTGGCAACCTAAGTGCTTTGATTTTGGCTTCTCTCGTAGTTCAAACAGTAAAGAATCTGCCTGCAATGCAGGAGACATGAGTTTGTCCCTGGGTTGAGAAGATCCCCTGGAAAAGGGAAGGGCAACCCACTCCAGTACTCTTGCCTCGAGAAGTCCATGGACGAAACAGCCTGGTGGGCTACAGTCCATGGAGTTGCAAAGAGTCACACACTACCGAGCAACTAACACCCACAACAGAGAAGAACCTGACTCCATATTGGATTTATTCCTTTAGATGCACTTACTCATGCTGGCTCTGTACCTTTTGTAAAAGAATGCTGCCTACAAGCTGAAATATATGGGAAGCCCATTCTCAAGACTCTTACCTTTAAGTTTATAACACTTTAACTTTCATACAGAGATAAAAAGTTGCAGAACAAAAAATAACAATTGTCTTATTGGAGGTTTATAAGATCATTGTGGCTAGACCTAAATTGTCAGCTGTAAGAACTAAGAATTCCTGCAGCAAGCAGTTTGTAGCAATTAGCCACACCCCCTCCCCTTTTAGTATAAATATAAGCCTGAATTCTAATCCAGTTAAGACAGTTCTCTGGGACAGCAGTCCACCATTTTTTCTGTCTGCTGGCTTTCTGAATGAAGTTGCTATTCCTTGACCCAACAATTTGTCTCTCAATTTACTGTCTTGTCTTAGGAGCAGTACAAGCTTAGACTCAGTGACACAAGTACCCAAGTCTACTCATCCTGGAGTCAACTCAAATGATTTTGTCTGATCCCAGGACAGTTTTGCCATAGTGGAAAGAGAGTAAACTCTGGACTCAGAGAAACACAGACTGAACATCCGTTGTTCCATTTACTAGCATATGACCTTGGTCAACTTACTAAGCTTTTTGAAATTTAATTTCAACATCTGTAAAATGATAATAATGACAAATTGCAGGGTTTTATGGATTAGAAGGAATATACATGTGTATAGTTCCAAAACAGATAATAGTTTGAAAAATGCATATTACATATCTCATATGACATTTCAGTGCAATTTTCTACATATATATCTGCCTTCCATATCAACCTGTGAGTTTCTTGAAGAACCTGGCTTTATTCACCTTCAATGTGTGGTGTCTAGCATATTAGAATTACTTGGGGAGTTTAAAACAAATGATCATTGAACCTTACCCTAGAGACACTGATTTAACTGATCTGGGATTTCACCAGGGCACTGATGGTGTTTTTCAAAGTCTTCCCCATTGGGGTTAATATGCCATCAGGGCTGACAACCACCATACTGGGTGCTCAAATATTTGTTGAATGAATGCTGTTTGTCCTACAAGGCATTTCTAAGACTCAGCTAAACGTTTCATTTATATACAACATTCACCTTGTTTTGGAGAAGGAAATGGCAACCCACTCCAGTGTTCTTGACTGGAAAATCCCATGGACAGAGGAGCCTGGTGAGCTACAGTCCATGGGGTCACAAGAATCAGACATGACTTAGTGACTAAGCCTAAGCCTTCATCTTCTTTAACCTTAGTGAAAGCCTGTGACCTCACTGCAGGTAGCTATTTGATAAGACATGTTACTCTGTTGTATCTTGGAAGAAGCAAATGGTAGTAGACAAGGAGCTCAAGGCTGAGTGAGGTTGAATACAGCTGATTGTTCCTTTTCTCTCTTGTGTAAGTAAGTACTACTGTCTTCAAAATGAGGTTAAGTTATCTGTCTTAAAAAGCCGGGGGCGGGGGGCGAAGAATACTGAAGACCTGTTTGTCTTGGTTTTTGCCAAAATTCTTATTTATGCATTTCAAATTTCTAGCTAGCTTGCTGAGTATACATTACCTCCATCATGAAAATATTCTGATTAATGAAAGACCTTCCTGCTTAACACAGCAGATAATAATTTCTCCTCCTTCCAGAAATACCTCTGAAATGTGTGTGGGCTGGAGGCGGGGGGTGGGCGGGGAGACGGGTGTGGGGGGAATAAATTGATGTATGATAGATACATGATGGACAGATATTCACATATAGATATACCTCAGCTGCTTCTAGTATCAAGGAGCAGCACTGATATTGAATTTGCACTTCTCCTAAAGATGCAGTTGGGATTTTATGCTGTTTCTTAGTTCATAATTAAAAGTGTGCAAAGGCTAAAGATTTGCAACAGCTCCAAGTGCTGCTCATTATATACATTCATTGTCAAAGGGGTATTTATTGCCATGGATAGCAAAGCAAATAGGTTTTAGAAAACTCTACACTCTGTAATGGCTTTCTATTCTTTTCTTTTCATTTCTTTTTGCCTTTGATGTTCCTGAAGCAAGTGAATAATATACTACAATGTCTCCGAGACTTAAAAGGATTTGAAATCACAAAGAAAACCCAAGAGCAACTTCTTAATCCTTTCTCGACCTTCTGCCTCATCTTTAAGTAGCTGCCTCTGGATAATTAGTCTTGTGTGAATAGGAGAGACACAACAACAAAAATTAGATTTATTTTAGGATGGACAGTTGATCAAATCTAGATGATAAGTTCGTGTATTTGAAGTACTCCATTTTCATATTAATTTTACATAATAGTTTTGACAACAACTCAGATTGGTAGATTTATATTTTTTATTTTAAACAGATAAGTCATCCCTAACCATCACTGAGACCATGAACTGTCACTGCTTTGGACCTCAGTTTCCGGGTTTGCACTAGAAAAACTGGAATGATCAAATTCCAGATTTCCTTAAACTTCACTGATTCTATGTTTTAAAGAGACATACACATCAAAGAAAAGGCAAAGTAAACCCCCCAAGGAAAACAAAACAAATTATTGATCAATGATCTTTTACTCCAATTAAATTGGGTTTATTTTTATTTAAAATGAAAAAAATATTTTAAGTGTCTTGGTTTTAATTTTTATGTGTAAATATCAATAAATTTAACCACATATACAAAAGTTCTGTGGACTCCTCAAGATTTTTTAAGTGTATAAAGGTGTCCTGAGGGTGTCCCTTGTGGCTCACTGGTAAAGAATCCACCTGCCAACGCAGGAAACAAGGGTTTCATCCTGGTCGAGGAAAATCCCACATGTCTTGAAGCAACTAAGCCTTTGTGCCACAGCTACTGAGCCTGTGCTCTGGAGCCCAGGAGCTGCAACTACTGAGCCCACGTACCACAGCTACTGAAGCCTGCACGCCTAGAGCCCATACTCCACAAGAGAAGCCATGGCAATGAGAAGTCCATACACCACTAGAGAGCAGCCCCCACTCATTGCAACTAGAGAAAAAGCCGCCACAGCACAGCCAAAAATAAATACATACATAAAAATTATTTTTTAAGTGTCAAAGTTTGAGAACTCCTAATTTAAAATATTGGAAACAATTGAGTGCCATATAACTTCCTTGCACCTGTGTTTAACATTTTCAAAACAGTCATTCATTTTCCAGTTTAAGTAGATGGTCCTCCACGTGTCATGGCCCTCCATATGCCAAGCCTATGTCATCTGGGCCTGTTATCCTTCCTTCCAGGAACATCTACGTAGTTTACGGTAAGTGTAAACTCTCTTAAGAATAAGAATCATGTCTACTTTACTAACCATGGAGCCTAACACTAGAATTTAATGAATAGTGAATAATTTGAAGCCGCATAAAGCATACTGTGAAATGCTCACATCACTTCTGAACTTTTTTTTAGATGATAAATCTTAAATGTAAAATAATATATACATGCAAACTCTCAGTTCTGGTTATAAATAATTTCAACGCCACAGTCCTCTACCCAGACAGTTGACATGGCTGAAGAAAAACATACAAGGATGCTAACCAGTCTCACTTCAAATTTGAGTATTACATTGAATTGAGTTCTTAAGGAACTCTGACAGCCATACTATATTTCCCTAGATAACTATAGTATGCCTGCTCCTGTCCTTGAACAAGCAACATCTCCCCCATCCACCCTTAACTGATGACTCTTTCCTATTTCACCACAACTCTCGTCCACAAGCATCAGTCCTTTCTCCGCTCTCCCTCTTCCCACCGTAAATAAACTGCCTGTACCCACCAGGGCTATGCTTCCAATAGACGTCATCTCTTCCCACTTGCTCAAAGACATCTTCCAGAAATTCCTTGCTGTCAATTGTCCCTCTCTACCAAAACATTCTTTTTTTTTTTTCAGATTTTATTTATTTATTTGTTTTTTTACTTTACAATATTGTATTGGTTTTGCCACATATCAACATGAATCCGCCACAGGTGTACATGTGTTCCCAATCCTGAACCCCCCTCATGTCTCCCTCCCCATACCATCCCTCTGGGTCAGTGCACCAGCCCCAAGCATCCTGTATCCTGCATCGAACCTAGACTGGTGATTTGTTTCTTATACGATATTATACATGTTTCAATGCCATTCTCCCAAATCATCCCACCCTCTCCCTCTCCCACAGAGTCCAAAAGACTGTTCTATACATCTGTGTCTCTTTTGCTGTCTCACATACAGGGTTATCGTTACCATCTTTCTAAATTTCATATATATGCGTTACTATACTGTATTGGTGTTTTTCTTTCTGGCTTACTTCACTCTGTAAAATAGTCTCCAGTTTCATCCACCTCATTAGAACTGATTCAAATGTATTCATTTTAATGGCTGAGTAATACTCCATTGTGTATATGTACCACAGCTTTCTTATCCATTCGTCTGCTGATGGACATCTAGGTTGCTTCCATGTCCTGACTGTTGTAAACAGTGCTGCGATGAACACTGGGGTACATGTGTCTCTTTCTCTTCTGGTTTCCTTTGTGTGTATGCCCAGCAGTGGGATTGCTGGGTTATAAGGCAGTTCTATTTCCAGTGTTTTAAGGAATCTCCACACCGTTCTCCATAGTGTCTGTACTAGTTTGCAATCCCACCAACAATGTAAGAGGGTTCCCTTTTCTCCACACCCTCTCCAGCTTTTATTGCTTGTAGACTTTTGGATCACAGCCATTCTGACTGGCGTGAAATGGTACCTCACTGTGGTTTTCATTTCCATTTCTCTGATAATGGGTGATGTTGAGCATCTTTTCACGTGTTTATTAGCCATCTGTATGACTTCTTTGGAGAAATGTCTATTTAGTTCTTTGGCCTTTATTGATTGGGTCATTTATTTTTCTGGAATTGAGCTGCAGGAGTTGCTTGTATATTTTTGAGATTAGTTGTTTGTCAGTTGCTTCATTTGCTATTATTTTCTCCCATTCCGAAGGCTGTCTTTTCACCTTGCTTATAGTTTCCTTTGTTGTGCAGAAGTTTTAATTTTATCAGCTGTGATTTCTCCCATCTTGAATTTGTTTTTCTCTTGGCCCCGTTCCCTCTCCAGCTATAACTCAATCATTCTGCTTCCCTCTACATTATTTTATAAGATTGTTGATGTTTGCCACCTTAAATTTCTATCTTGTTTTCTCTTAACCTCATTCCAGTCAAGCTTCCCCCTTCCATGTACCAAAACTCTGGTTACAAATGTCACCAATGACCTCCATTTTGCCAAATCAAGCAGTGAACTCCTACCTGACCTTTCAAAGACACCTGATGCAGCTGATCACTTGCTCTTCCTGGAAACAACCTTCAGCATTCGGCTTCCAACATGCCTTCCTTTCCTGGTTTTGCTTTTGCATCACTTATTACTTCTAAATCCCATTTGTTGATTCGTCCTCACTTTTTCAGCCTCCTAAAAGGCTACAGCGTTTAGCCTTGGGACCACTTCTCTTGCCTACCTAATTCTCATTTAATTAGTCTACGGTTTTACACACTATTTATACTTTGAGACTTAAATTTACAACTCCAGACCATGATACTCTTCTGAATTTCAGACACTTGTATCTAACCATTTTCTCAATTTTCCACTTGGATGCCACACATTTTATACTAAACTCACCCAAAACTGACCCTCAATCTTCCCTCCAAAATGCATTCCTACTTCCTATTGTCTTTCCCATTTCATTCATGATAACTCCATCCTTCTCATTGCTCAGGTCAAAAAATCTGAGTCATCCTCAGTATTCTCTCATAACCCACATCTAATTAGTCAGGAAATTCCACTGGCATTGTCTTTTCCCAATTTGGGGAGGAGATGAGATTTTTCCTAAAGCTATAAGTATCGTGTAAGCCAAAACTCAGATACAAAGTTAAATAAAGTAGAGACTATTTATCCCTGTGGGCTTCCCTTGTGGCTCAGAAGGTACAGCATCTGCCTACAATGCGGGAGACCTGGGTTCGATCCCTGGATCAGGAAGACCCTCTGGAGAAGGAAATGGCAACCCACTCCAGTATTCTCGCCTGGAAAATCCCATGGATGGAGAATCCTGGTAGGCTACAGTCCATGGGGTCACAAAGAGTCCAACACAACTGAGTGACTTCACTCACTTTCACTTATCCCTGTATATAATTTTCCTACAAGTGGCAAAAACTGGGATACTGGCCTTTTAGCTATGTCAATAAAGATGGTATGCAAAAATATCACTGGGCTCTTCAGTATATGAATAGAATGAAAGGAACTTGTCTGGACCAAAAGGCTTCCATAAATTTAGGGTATCTGAGCCTTCTTTGATCTTTATATATTGGTCATTTAATTTATATGAATAACAATCATTAACAGTATTATCAAAATATGCTGAAATATCATTATCAATATTAACAACTTCATTATTATAAATTAATACCCAAAAAACTATTGATTCAGCAAGTAAAGAAAATAGGTTTATATATGGATACAATGTCCCCAAAATGTTGTATATTTCACTGCACCATAACCACTTTCTTTTTAATGTGAGAAGAGCGATAGTTCATTCCTCAGTTTGAATTGTACTTTCAAGCCTAAGACATCCCATAAAATACATCTGAAAATGTCGATTGACTGTATTATTAATGAAACTAATGGCATGGGTTCTTAATGGCTTGTGCATACTCTGTGTGTGTGTATGCTTAGTCTCTCAGTCATGTCCAACTCTGTGTGACCCCATAGACTGTAGGCCACCAGGCTCCTCTGTCCCTGGGGATTTCCCAGGCAAGAATACTGGAGTGGGTTGTCATGGCCTCCTCCAGGGGATCTTCCCAACCCAGGGATCGAACACAGGCCTCTCACATTGTAGGCAGACTCTTTACTGTCTGAGCCACAAGGGAATAGTCTATTCCGTCTTAAAACAATTGATAAATCAATCAGATGTGTCTTATATTCCTTCTTTCCTTCATCCTGTTAGACTGAAATAAGTACCCGATTAGATGGCTTACAGAAATTCATTCAGATTGAAGGTTGTTTCACCTCCCATCACATGAGCAACCATCCAGCTGTCCTTCCACTGATAAGTGCATGATTACCACTGACATACATGCCCTTGACCTCCCAGGTGGCTCAGTGGTAAAGACTCTCCTGCCAATGCAGGAAACTTGGGTTTGATCCCTTGCTTGGGAAGATCCCTGGGAGGAGGAAATGGCAACCTGCTCTAGATTCCACACTGGTATAAAACATGGACACAAGAGCCTGGCGGGCTACAGTCCATAAGGTTGTAAAGAGTCGGACAAGACTGAGCACACACACACAAATACATCCTTGAAATCTTCAGACTCACGGGTCTGCTGCACTTCCCCAAATTTGAATATTTAATCCTTTGCTTAAAACTTTTTGTTCCATGTCTTGTAGCCAATCCAACGGGTTACACTTTTATTTAAAAGGGCTCCAAATCTGCACCAAAGCAAGCCATCCACTAAAAAGCAAAAACAAAAAACAACCAAACCTCCCAGAAGAAATGACTCCTTGGTCTCAGAGTGAAAATTAATTGTGTATCTCCTGAAAAATTTGTTTTTACCTTATGATTCTTGTGAATTGTGTAACTAGCCAGGTTTATTTTTTATGTAGGCTACTTACGGTCAAATTAATAGCTAACTCATTAACAAGCATACAGATTATTAAGTTATGCATATCATGGCCCCATTATAATCTATCTATGTATTATATTTTTTCAATTTTATTTCTTTCACTACCATTATTAAATTCTGTAACCTTGGAAAATCTTCTGCAACTTCACAAGCCACTTTTGTCCATTCTAAAATAAGGTGGGGGTACAAGTAAATAATTGAGCCAGTAAATAAATGCATGCATATATAACATACAGACATAAATACAGAAGGTTTACTGGAAGACCAAAAAGAAAGACAGCTAAAGGTTAAAAAATAGCTCTCCTGTATTTCTTTGTTAGAGCAAATTCTAAAAGAAGGCTGTGAAAATGTATCAGAAGGGAACAGGAAGAGCATTTTGTTACTCATTCCAGGATAATTCAGAAGGAATGGGTTTCCTCTTTTAAGAGATTCCTAAACAAAAGCATATTGGATTATCTGCCAGTGGATCTTAATCAAAGAACTGATATAATACTATTGAATCAACTCAAATATAGTCATTATATACACGATCTTTCTGGTCATGCTAATTTTTCTTTTCTTCCAAGATCTGACAAATCTGTTAAGCACAAAATCTATAGCAACTGATTTGGACCAAATGGCAAGACAGAAATTTAGTGTGGACAAGATTTATTTCACTCTTTCACACAGTTACCCAACCTCTTTGTCTTATTTATAAGAAGAGATTCACTCTGTCATCAGACAAGCCTGAGGGAGCCCGAGAAGGATTAGACATCTGAAAGAAAAATATGGAGGAAGCACATTTCCTATGTGAAGTTTTTAGCACCACTTGTTTTCATGAGTAATTTTTTTATTTTATTAAATCATTTTACTGTAGGATATCCAGTCTTATTGGGTGTTTTCTGAGGTTTTAGGGTAAGTGAGGTATATTAGATCACATAGGAAAAAGTGGGAAGAGGCAGCTGCCTGTACGTCTGATGACAGCCACAAACAACTTATATCAGGAATGGAAAATAGAGCTGGTTTCTTTATCTTGTTACGCATTCTTCAAGCCAAATGTTAAAAAATGAAGAAATTTCTGCATTTCAGACCCAGATTACTCTGTTAGAGAAAGCTGATTCCCAAGCATGATGGGGAACTGGACACAGTAGTTAATCTCTTTTTTTTTTTAACTTGCTTCTTTTAAAATCCAATCATTTTAGCCCCCACTTTCTAATGTGTCATAATAAAGCTAAAAAGAGGCATTCATGCATGCTCAGGCACTTTAGTTGTGTCTGACTCTTTGCGACCCCATAGACTGTAGCCTGCCAGGCCCCTCTGTCCATGGGGATTCTCCAGGCAAGAATACTGGAGTGGGTTGCCATGCCCTCCTCCAGGGGATCTTCTCGACCCAGGGATTGAACTCAGGTCTCTTATGTCTCCTGCACTGGTACATGGATTCTTTACCACTAGTGCCACCTGGGAAGCACCCCGCCCCCAAAGAGAGGCCCTACACATCTTCAGAAATGTGCATCAAATAGTACCTACTTGATGAAATATATTTTCATATGTTAACATTTCAGAAATCTTGGGTGAATTTTTTCTCTAAAAGTGTCAAGTCTTGGACTTCCATTTATATATTTTCCAAACCTCAATTATACATCTTCATCATTTAAAAGAAAGTTACAGGGAGACAACTGACAGGAGTGGGTTTTATTTTTTTTCTCCCAGGAACTACCAAAAGAAAAATGCATTATTAGCATGTAGCTCCTAATCATTTGACAGCCAGGGCAAGAAGTTAAACCATTTTCAAGAAGCAACTGATAAAAGGCTAGACTCATTAGAGTGGATTCAAAGGCTCATAGCTAAGTGGTAAAATATTTCAGAGGATCAAATCTAATAAACTAATAAGAAAGCTAAATGAACGCCATATCTACTATGCACCAATTTAATTCAATGTTGCACACATGGTAAACCTCTTAGCCCAACACTTGATAAAATAATTACCTCATTAAAGGAAGAGTGTAAGTACAGTTAGAAATCTTCATGGACTTGGGTTTTCCCAAGAAAAAATAAAAGCTTTATGTAATGCATCTTCTTTTCATAAGAGAACATGTAAACGTAAAAATGCCACCAGGCTTTGTTTGGAGAGCTGAAAATGAACTCTTAAAAAAAATAAAATAGAAGCATATGGACAGAATTTAAAAAAAAAAAAAACATACAAAAATTTATACTTATTTGTTTTATTCTTGACTACAAGGAGATCAAGCCAGTCAATCCTAAAGGAAATCAGTCCCGAATATTCACTGGAAGGACTGATGCTGAAGCAGAAGCTCCAATATTTTGGCCACCTGATGCAAAGAACTGACTCTCTGGGAAAGGCTCTGATGCTGGAAAGGATTGAAGGCAGGAGGAGAAGGGAATGACAGAGGATGAGCTGGCTGGATGGCATCACTGACTTGATGAACACGAGTTTGAGCAAGATCCAGGAGTTGGTGATGGACAGGGAAGACTGGCGTACTGCAGTCCTTGGGGTTGCAAAGAGACATGGCTAAGCGACTGAACTGAACTGGGCTTCTCAGGTGGAGCTAAAGAACTTGCCTGCCAATGAAGGAGATGTTAGAGTAGCAGGTTCAATCCCCTGGAGTATGAAATGCAAATCCAGTCCAGTATTCTTGCCTGGGAATCTCCTGGATAGAAGAGCATGCTGCTGCTTCTAAGTCGTATCAGTCGTGTCCGACTCTGTTCGACCCCACAGACGGCGGCCCAACAGGCTTCTCTGTCCCTGGGATTCTCCAGGCAAGAATACTGGGGTGGGTTGCCATTTCCTTCTCCAGTGCATAAAACTGAAAGTGAAGTCGCTCAGTCATGTCCGACTCTTAGCAACCCCATGAACTGTAGCCTATGAACTCCTCCATCCATGGGATTCTCCAGGCAAGAGTACTGGAGTGGGTTGCCATTGCCTTCTCTGGATAGAAGAGCATGGCTGGCTGCAATCCACAGGTTGCAAAGAAATGGACATGACTAAAGTGGCTTAACATGTACTTATGGTTGTAGCAGAGTTTCAAGCTTTGCTTACCTTGTGAAATACAACATACATTTTCAGAAAATAGAACTACAGGGCCAGTTAAGATAAGGAATGAAGGAAGAATCCTCCAGGCAAAGGATACTCAATCTTGTTGTACAGAGAATCACCTGGGAGGCTTTGAAAACAAGGCCAATGCCTTGTTTCAACCTCAGGATTCTGATTTTAGTTGGTATGCAATCAATGTTTAGGCATCTAAACTTTTTTTTTTTTTTTAAGTATTCAGAGACTTCCCTGGTGGTCCACTGGTGAAGAATCGCCATTCAATTCAGGGGACATGGGTTTGATCCTAAGATCCCGCATGCCAGACAGCAACTAAGCCCATCATGCCCTACAACTACAGAGTCTGGGCTCCACAACCAGAGAGTTCATGTACTGCAAGAAAATATCCCACATAACACAGCAAAGAATCCACATGCCACAGCTAAGATCGATGTGTCCAAATAATTTTTTTTTTTAAGTATTCAGGGTTCCTCTAATGTTGAAGCAGGGGTGAGAAATCACTGCTCTAAGTGAGAGACCATATTGATTACTGGAGCACTTCAGAGAGTAAAAGGAGCCCCATTAATAATTACACCTGAATTAAAGAGTAAACTGCCCTGGGCAAACTGGGAGGTGTAGTCACTCTACAGTGCTGAATATATTTACAGTGTCTCATGTAGGAGACAGAAAAAAGAATCCTTGTCATCGCTTGCCAGGTAGGAAATCCCTTGTTCCCAAGACAACACCTTAGATCTTTTGACAACTGGAATATACTCCCCATTAGTTCTACTCACTATTTCCTGAATTCACACATAAGAGTTGAACCCCTCTCCCACAGACAAGACCTTCAGATATTTGGAGATACATATTTTATTCTAGTTGTATTATCAGGGCTACTGTTATTAATATTGATGCTGTTAGATTAAAGATGATTTTTGTAACAGTCCATTGGCAGGAGTATAATAGGTTAATGATAACAGCTATTATAAGTATGTTGATACGGTGGCTTGCGTAGCGGATACTTCTATAGCTCATGGGTTAAACGTTTTTATTGTAACAGGAGTGATGGCTAGTATATTTACTTCAAAACTGATTCAAATCAGTGGTCAGAGGAAGCTGGTTATTACAATTATGGTTCCTAAAATGTTAAGATGATGTTAGGATAATGATAAAGATGATGGTATTTATTAGTTCAAGGTATGGGCCAGATAGCTTATTTAACTGGCCTTACTATAGGATAAAGTGTAATATGGTAGCAGAATGAATTTCAAATTCATAAGGGTAGGTTCGATTCCTATAATTCTAGAAAGAAGAGGATTTGAACCTCTATTAGAGTAACTTAGAGTTACTCTAGCAAAGTAACTTTTACCAGACATATTTCTTATGTTTGTAGAGGAATGCTTGATATTATACTTGGTAGTGAGATGGGTCAAATGCAGAAGGCTAGCGTTAGTGATAGGAAGCTTTTTCAGAGTAAATGTATTAATTGATCATATGAAAATTGAAGGTAGGGTGCTCAAATTCATACCAAAGATATTGTTAGTGGTAGCGCTGTGATAATAAGGCTGGTTGTGTATAGTTTTGGTATGTAGGGGCTATGGAATGTGCCTAGAAATAGGATTGCTGTGAAAATGTTTATTATGACAATGTTAGCGTAGTCTGCTAAGAAAAATATGGTGAATGGGCATTCTGCATATTCTATGTTGAAGCCTGATACAAGCTCAGATTCTCCTTCTGTAGGTCAAAGGGGCCTTGGTTAGTTTTAGCTAGAGTGTAAATAAACTGTATTATAACTAACGGTCATGATGGGAAATTATTCATTAACATTCTTGTGTTGTGATGAGGGTCAAGGTGAAAAAGTGAATAGTGAAAGTCGCTTAGTCGTCTTCAATTCTCTGGGACCCCATGTACCGTAGCTGGCCAGTTTCCTCTTTCCATGGAATTCTCCAGGCAAGAACACTGAAGTGGGTTGCCAGTCCCTTCTCCAGGCAATCTTCCCAACCCAGAGATCAAACCTAGATCTCCTGCATTGCAGGTGGATTCTTTATCCACTGAGCCACTTAAGAGGACTGATAAAAAAATCGTTGTTTATGTTACTCCATATGAAGTTGTTTGTGTTACTGCTTATAGGGCTCTGATTAACATGTATTTTGAGTTGGAAGCTATCTGGGTCATAAAGTGGAATATGCAGCTAGGTTTGATAGGTTGTCATGCAGTCACTAAGTCGTGTCTAATTCATTGTGACCCCATGGACTGTAGTCTGCCAGGCTCCTCTGTCCAGGGAACTCTCCAGGCATGAATACTGGAGTGGGTTGCCATTTCTTTCTCCAGGGGATCTTCCCACCCCAGGGATCAAACCTGCCTCTCTTAAGTCTCCTGCATTGGCAGGCAGATTCTGTACCACTAGCACCAAAGGTTTAAGTTTTATGCAATTACCAGATTCTGCCACCTTAACAAACCCTGATCATGGGTAAATCTTTTGTACATATTAATTTAATTAATTAATTATCACTAATTAGTTTTAAGGCATCTTTAAATTGAGCCTTATTTTTCTTCTCCTTTCATACTGGGAGAAATATATAATAGATAGAAACCGACCTGGATTACTCTGGTCTAAACTCAAATCACATAGACTTAATAGCACTTACACCATTGGAGTGTCCTGATTCAACATCAAGTTAACATTTAAAAATATATTAAAATTTGGTCATTTTAAAATTTGAACTGAAATTCTTTTCCTGGCAACCAGCTGTCACCAGGCTCATTAGGCTTGCTAGCTCTTCTTATAAATCTTCTCACTATTCTGCTACATAGATGAGTTTGTTCTAATAAACTGTTTATAAGTACCTAGTCTGACTTCAGGATATTTAACTTAAGTTCTCTTCGTTAAATGTTTTCTAGTCAAATCATTATGCAAAAGATACAAGTGGTAAACTTTGCTTTTTGTTACTTTTAATGCTTCTTTCATCATTCTCACATGGTACTTTCTCTAAAGCACCAGTTCAGTTCAGTTCAGTCGCTCAGCCGTGTCCGACTCTGCAACCCCATGAATCACAGCACGCCAGGCCTCCCTGTCCATCATCAACTCCCGGAGTTCACTCAGACTCACGTCCGTCGAGTCAGTGATGCCATCCAGCCATGTCATCCTCTGTCGTCCCCTTCTCCTCCTGCCCCCAATCCCTCCCAGCATCACAGTCTTTTCCAATGAGTCAACTCTTCGCATGAGGTGGACAAAGTACTGGAGTTTCAGCTTTAGCATCATTCCTTCCAAAGTAATCCCAGGGCTGATCTCCTTTAGAATGGACTGGTTGGATCTCCTTGCAGTCCAAGGGACTCTCAAGAGTCTTCTCCAACACCACAGTTCAAAAGCATCAATTCTTCAGTGCTCAGCCTTCTTCACAGTCCAACTCTCACATCCATACATGACCACAGGAAAAACCATAGCCTTGACTAGACGGACCTTAGTCAGCAAAGTAATGTCTCTGCTTTTGAATATGCTATCTAGGTTGGTCATAACTTTTCTTCCAAGGAGTAAGCATCTTGCACCAGAGGATATTTTAAATTTCTACCCCCTATACTTTAAATGTTTGGTGAATGTTTTATGTAGCTTGTCTAAACTAGTAGAATGGGCAAAGAGGTGTTGAGCTAGATTTAGTTCATAAAGTGAAGAAAGTGAAAGTTGCTCAGTTGTGTCCAACTCTTTGCAACCCCATGGGTATAGTCCATGGGATTCTCTAGGCCAGAATACTGGAGTGGGTAGCCTTTCCCTTTCCCAGGAGATCTTTCCAACCCAGGGATAAAACACAGGTCTCCTACATTGCAAGCTGATTCTTTACCAGCTGAGCTACAAATTAAGAAATCACCTAGGTGCAAACTAGGTGCTTCATTTAAACTATGCTTTGATTTATCCAAGCACAGTTTCTAGTATGCTTAACTTGTTACAACTTGTCTCTTCTCATATGATTAGTATTTACTATAGCTTATAGGAAATTAATATCAATACTTGAGGAGGGTGACAGGCAGTGTTTCTATGCTTTTCATGCCTTTATTCAGTTGAACACTCTCTATTCTTAACTACTAAATCCTCCTTTGGTTTTTAGTTTTCATAAAAACTTTCATGTGGTAAAAACTACATTCTTGAAATAGAAAATGAAGCCCATTTCTTCCCACCTGATAGGTTATGCCTTGACCTAACATTTTAATGTATAATAATTATCCTTTTTAGGATTTGCTGAAGATGGTACATAGACTGAAGTAGCAACAGTTGGTTGAGGTTTATAGAGAACTGGCTCCTCTAATCAGGAGGTGGGGTATCAGACTTTAATTGGGATTAAAAAAAAAATACTTTGCTTTTGCTTATATTTTAGGTTAAAGTGTATTTAAAACTTTGATAGTTTTGTCAATTCAGATCACCAATATATGAATTTCTCAGTTGTATCAGAAATATTTTCTCTGTAAATATCTGCTAAATATATGGCAGTTCAAAATATTTTTTGGCAAGGAGGTAGAGACCATTTGGATCATTGTATCTATTTCAGATCATTACTTCAAATGCCGTGAAATGTTACACATTAAAAATGGAATTTAAAGCATGCTATATATCATCTCATTTTAAATGATTTTCCAAACTGATTGTCACCTTTTCCTAATTTTGGATTGTGTTTTCTATTTCAAAGTGCTATGTTGGCATGCTTACTTTTTTTTCTTCTTCTTCAAATCTGGATGCCCAACTGTCAAATTGCTAAAATTTTACTTCCTACAGCAAGATGAACATGTTTTTAGATACACTCTTAAATTTTTGCTCTAACTTATTTTGCCAAAGCAACAGAGTCTTTATGACAGACAGAGATGCAGCAAACAGAGAAGAAACGATGAAATCTTGCCAAACAGGCATTTTATAAACTACTGAACACATGGAAGGGGCTGCTGATGCTGTCTTTCCAAGAGTTCACAAGTTTCCTTTTGATTTTTCATGTTTCATATTTTAAATTTTGCTGCTGTGGGACTTCCCAGGTGGTCCAGTGGTTAAGACACTGCAGGGGGCACAAGTTTGATCCCTGATAGGGAAACCTAGATAGCATATTCAAAAGCAGAGACAACATTTTGCCAACAAAGGTCCGTCTAGTCAAGGCTATGGTTTTTCCAGTAGTCATTTATGGATGTGAGAGTTGGACTGTGAAGAAAGCTGAGCACCAAAGAATTGATGCTTTTGAACTGTGGTGTTGGAGAAGACTCTTGAGAGTCCCTTGGACTGCAAGGAGATCCAACCAGTCCATTCTGAAGGAGATCAGCCCTGGGAGGATCAGCCTTTTGGAAGGAATGATGCTAAAGCTGAAACTCCAGTACTTTGGCCACCTCATGCGAAGAGTTGACTCATTGGAAAAGACTGTGATGCTGGGAGGGATTGGGGGCAGGAGGAGAAGGGGACGATAGAAGATGAGGTGGCTGGATGGTATCACCAACTCGATGGATGTGAGTTTGAGTGAATTCCGGGAGTTGGTGATGGACAGGGAGGACTGGCGTGCTGCGATTCATGGAGTCGCAAAGAGTTGGACACAACTGAGCAACTGAACTGAACTGAACTGAGGGAAACGAAGATCCCACATGTGGCATGGTGCGGCCAAAATAAACTAATTAAATTTTTTTAAAATTGTACTAAATTTCACTGCTGGGAGCTGTGTTTAGAGTTACATTATTAAAATATATCCATGAGTAGGCAGAATTTTGTGAGAGATTCAAATACACAGCATTTTTAGCTCAACAACAGTGATATATAATTGAAACACTACAAATTCTGACACTTGTTAGACAATTTAAAATATGGGTCTGCCATTCATTCACTATACAATTTTGAAAAAATCACTTCTTATCTAAGTACGAAAGAGAATCATTTTTATCATTAAAAGGACTAGCCCAGCTTTCAAAATTCAAATATTAATATCTTGTGGTAAATGCACACTGGAGAGATCTCTTACCACTGCTACATTAATACTCTCTCATTTGCTCTTTTGATCATTTTTTAAAAGGCAATATATATTTGATTCAAAATGTTAAATATGGTAGACTAAATAATGGTCCCACAGAAGATATCTATGTCCTAATTCCAGGAATGCATAGATGTTACCTTACGCAGCAAAAAATAATGATATTTTGAAGATATGACTTTGTTAAGGATTTGAGATAGGAAAACTATTCTGTATCATCCAGATGGGCCCTAAATGTGATGACATATATCCTAAAAGGGGCTTCCCTGGTGGCTCAGAGGGTAAAGCGTCTGCCTGCAAGGCAGGAGGCCTGGGTTTGATCCCTGGGTCGGGAAGATCCCCTGGAGAAGGAAATGGCAACCCACTCCAGTATTCTTGCCTGGAGAATCCCATGGACAGAGAAGCCTGGTAGACTACTGTCCATGGGATCGAGGGCAGCAGATGGAGACTTGACACAGAATAGAAAAAGGCCACGTAACAGAGCAGAGGGACAGACAGGCAGATGGCATTACGACACTGTCTTTGAAGACGAGGGATGGGACATGAGCGAAAAAATACAGGGAGAGCAGTTCAGAAAGGCCAGGAAGTGAATTCTCACCTAGGTCATCTGGAAGGAGTATGATGCTGTTGACACCTTCATTTCAGTTCGGTGATGTTTATTTTGTATTTCTGTCCTTCACAACTATGAGAGAAACTGGCTCAAGAAATAGACATTTATCAGAAAAGATAAAAGAGATTAAATTACAATTCTAGCTAGAACCACACAGATATCCATAATATTTCATCCCAAATATATGAGAAAATGACAAAGAAGAATATAAGAGACTTGGAAAATGGTAAATCAACACCCAGGAAAAAAGTGAGTGAAAGGCCCAGGACTGCAGCTTCAGAGTAGATCTTGAAAGCAACCAGTCCATATTAGAGCAAAATGATGCAAAACTCCAGAAAAAAGCCTCTGGAAATTAAAGAGAGGCCCATACTACAGTCACTATGAGTGAGAGACAAGAAATACCAAGAATGGGGGAAAAGCCAAAAAATGAAAGGGAAAAAAAAAAACTACTTGAATTTCAAGGAACAAACCCAGTGCAAGAAATGGTAGTACATCAATCAGTATATGAAGCAAAACACCAGTACAGAACTGCAAGTCAGTGGCAGTCAAGTGGAATGTACAGGCCATAAACAAGCATAAACTCAGGGAAAACTGCTTAAATGAGAAAGAAAATAGTCATAAATTATAAGAAAATAAAAAGATAAAGAAATACATAGTTAAAACATGAAATTACCAAAAATTATATCATAATTTTAAGAGACTGGTTGAGTATGAAAAGAGATTCATTCTTTGAATATGATACTGAATACCCTCCTTGTACATCCATAAGTAGTGAGTGACATCTGCAGCAGAAATGCAGATGGGAATTATAATAATAGCTATTAAATAGCTTTGTGGTAAATAATAGACCATCATGACAATTTGAACATTGTTTATCATTTCAACATTTAGAATCAACTTACACGCAAAGCATGAAAAGTTTAATTATGCCTGCAAGAAATAAAAGTATTATAAATTTTGGCAAGATCAAAGGAAAAAGAAAAAAGTTAGGAGTTTGTTGGCAAAGGGGGATTTAAGTGGAAGGAAGGATGAGGGTATTAATACCATCATCCTAACACTGTATAGAGTCAAGAATTTGGGCTATAAATAAAGGAACAAAGGGAGGCTTAAATATTAATACAATATTTAGTGAAGGATTAATAAATTATTTAAAGGAGAAGTTCTCCTGGGAAAGAGAATGGCTACCCACTTCACTAATCTTGCCTGGAGAATTCCATGGACAGAGGAGCTTGGTGGGCTACAGTCCATGGGGTTACAAAGAGTCAGAGACGACTGAGCAACTAACACTTTCACTATTCTTTTTCAAAGTAATATTAAGGAAAGCAAAAGAAGAAATAATGATAATAGGAGAAAATGACCTGATACAATGGAATTAGATTCCATTCTATCATAGAAAGAAGTCAACATATAATGTCTAAAATGGATAACAAACAGAAACAAACTCACAGAAAACAGAGAACAAATCAGTGGCTTCCAGAGAGGAAGAGGGGCAGAATAAGTGAAAGGGATTAAGAGGTACAAACTGCTAGATATAAAATAAATAATTTGCAATAATATAATAATGTGCACAGGAGAGGGAGTATAGTTAATTTTTATAATAACTTTTATGGAATATCATCTATATAATATTGAATTACTATGTTGTAAACCTAAAAATAATATAATATTGTAAGTCAATTATACTTTAATTTAAAAAGATAATCAGAAAAAAGACTGCCGTATATTATATAGCAATAAGGATGGTATCAACAGAAGAGATTTATTTTTTAAAAAAAACTTTAAAAATGAAATGAAAGCTCTAAAGAAGAAAAAGACCAAATGTTAATATTTATTAAATCTTGAAGATAAATATACAGATGTACTATCCTCTGTATTCTTATAGAGTTACACACACACACACACACACACACACATACACAAAGGCTGTGGAATCAAAACGATTCAGTCAAACCCATAGAACTCCCAGAATTATTAGTAACTACCTGTGTGACTTAGGACATCTTCACTTCTATGAACATCCTGATCTGAAAGGTTGGTAATACTCTCTGACATAGCACTGTTGTGACAATTAAATGAAACTGAATATTTAAAAGGCTCAATATAGTTTCTGACAGCAGAAATCTAAATTAATGATAGCTTCCTTACAAAGGCCCTTCCCTTGGTATGCAGTTGGTATTAATAATATAAAACTAGAACCTGAGGTCTGCTCAATATACTAGCCCCAAAAGCAGAATTTCAAAGGACAATGAAAAAAGTCTCAAACTTTGTTTATTATCTAGGCTTTGTAAAACAAAGCCAAGGCAAGCTAAAGGTGGACCAACCTGATATAAATTTGTAAAATAACTAAGGCAATCATTCAAGGAGCAGTTCATCAAAAAAAAGTACGAACAATTAACCCCTGTGTACCAATGGTGTCATTTAAATGTATGTTTCTGTAATAACCCCATAACTATTTTTAAAACTCCATGATTATATACAGCATATGTGCCTAAGCATCCTGCATGCTAAATCACTTCAGTCATGTCCAGCTCTTTTCAACCCTATGGACCAAAGCCCACCAGGCTCCTTTGTCCATGGGATTTTCCAGGCAAGTATACCAGAGTGGGTTTCCATGCTCTCCTTCAGGGGATTTTTCTGACCCAAGTATTGAACCTGCATCTCTTATGTCTCCTGCACTGACAGGTAGATTCTTTACCACTAGGGCCACTTGGAAAGCCCCTTATGTGCCAATACAAAGTAATTAATAAGTTTTTACTAAACACCAGAGCTTCCCTAATGGCTCAGATGGTAAAGAATTTTCCTGCAATGCAGGAGACTCAGGTTCAATCCCTGGGTTGGGAAGATACCCTGGAGAAGGGAATGGCCAGTATTCTTGCCTGGAGAACTCCACGGACAGAGGAACCTGGCAGGCTATAGTACATGCAGTCGGAAAGAGTCCGACAAAACTGAAGCGACTAACACTATCACTTTCAAAGTGAAAATGAAAATCACTCAGCCTTTGCAGCTCCGTAGACTATACAGTCCATGGAATTCTCCAGCCCAGAATATTGGAGTGGGTAGCCTTTCCCTTCTCCAGGGAATCTTCCCAACCCAGGGACTGAACCCAGGTCTCCCGCATTCCAGGTGGATTCTTTACCACCTGAGCCGCAAGAGAAGCCCAAGGATACTGGAGTAGGTAGCCTATCCCTTCCCCAGCGGATCTTCCTGACCCAGGAATTGAACTGGGGTCTTCTGTATTGCAGGCAGATTCTTCACCAACTGAGCTATCAAGAAAGCTGTTCTTCAAACATCTACTAAAATGCTGAGTACTACAAAATAGTATCCTCCAGGATCTTATAATGCAATGGAATACACACAAAAAGGTGCACACCACAAAGTTCCTGATAAGTTCCAAATGACAATCTTCAGCCTCAGATTTGTCCTTGAGAATTATAATTAAGATCTCCACTATTAACAAAGGCAGCAGGATGTTGCAGTGGAAACAGTGCTAGGATTGATGTCAAGAGACTTGTTTTACAAGTCAACTCTTTGGGTGACTATGTTCCCAATTCATTTAATCTCTCTGAAACTCCAGTTGTTCACTAGTATTATACTATGTAGCCCAACTACCACGAGTGCTGTTGTGAATGTTAAAATGAGTTGCTGGGCATACACACCAAGGAAACCAGAATTGAAAGAGACATGTGTACCCCAATGTTCATCGCAGCACTGTTTATAATAGCCAGGACATGGAAACAACCTAGATGTCCATCAGTAGACGAATGGAAAAGAAAGCTGTGGTACATATACACAATGGAGTATTACTCAGCCATTAAAAAGAATACATTTCAATCAGTTCTAATGAGGTGGATGAAACTAGAGCCAATTATACAGAGTGAAGTAAGCCAGAAAGAAAAACACCAATACAGTATACTAACGCATATATATGGAATTTAGAAAGATGGTAATGATAACCCTGTATGTGAGACAGCAAAAGAGACTCAGTTGTATATAACAGTCTTTTGGACTCTGTGAGAAAGGGTGAGGGTGGGATGATTTGGGAGAATGGCATTGAAACATGTATATTATCATATGTGAAATGAATCGCCAGTCCAGGTTCGATGCACGATACAGGATGCTTGGGGCTGGTGCACTGGGATGACCCAGAGGGATGGTATGGGGAGGGAGGTAGGAGGGGGGTTCAGGATGAGGAGCACGTGTACACCTATGGCAGATTCTGTTGATGTATGGCAAAACCAATACAATATTATAAAGTAATTAGCCTCCAATTAAAATAAATAAATTTATATTAAATAAATAAATAAATAAAATGAGTTGACACATGAGAAGTCACTCTTGAAGAAAACTGACTCTGCTGGAAAGCTGCTCCCAGCTGTGTCCACAGCAATTGCTAAATGTTCATAGATTTCCCCAGAATGGATCCCCCAGTTTTCCTCATTTCAGAAACTGATTTTAACCTTCTTTCTCCTTTCATCTAGTCCCCACCCCTCTTGCAGTTACAAAACACAAGATGAAATCAGCAGCATTGCCTTTGTTTCCATGGGACAGAATTGTCTTCACTTACATGTGTAAATGCCTAAGTCCAGAAATAGGGCCGAGGACTCCTGACTCCCAGCCCATTATTCTCAAATTGTTATATTGCATCTCTTTCCACTCTCAAAGATTAGAGCAGGAGGGAAAAGCACTTTCAAGTAGAAATTTAATACCCTCTTACCCAGAATTACCACAGCACCTCTGCTCAGCCACAGGTCAAGAGGTCAAAATTATCTTAATCCATATCTTGACAACACTGGTTTATCAAATAATCAACTTTTTCCTATTCTTTTCCCTCCCCTCTATATTCCAATGTTTAATGTGATTGTTTAAGGTCTGAAAATATTTATGACATATCAGTAAATACAGATCAGTTTTATTTTTGATCCAGTGTGGTTACTTTTAGAATTACATCCTTTAGGTTAAGGATTATGTGGGCACTATAGTGAAACTCTGCAGACTTGAAACTATCAAGACCACATTGTCATCTGAAGCTCTCTAGAACTGATGCCTTCCAAATCCAGAGAGTCAGGCTGAACTTTGCATAGATAATCCTATTGGTACAAGCTCTTATAGCCTCATATAACTCCACATCTTTGTTTCTAGGCAACCAGAAAGACAGAAATATGACAACCTTGTATTTGTAATGCAGAATCATGCTGCTTCAAGATCACTTATTGTGATATTTCAGTACTTTGCTTAAGCTTAGGGGCTTACATTAGGCCCTGTTTGACTAAAAAAGGTAAAAGACCAGAATTTACTTTTCATTCAATCAACATTTATAAGGTTCTGAACTATATGTCAAATACCATTTAAGGAAGAAAATTAAGGCAAGGTCCCTTCCCTAAAATATCTTGCATTTTAATGGGGAGCTCTAAAGTACATATAAATATCCAATTCAGACAGTTATAGTAAGTGTTATAAAATAGAGATTTCCACATTTGCTAATTTCTTCATTTATTTATTGTAGTTATTGAGAGCCTGCTATATGCCAGAGACTGGTATAGGGACCCAAACATAAATGCTGTATTGTATCTATCCTCCAAACTCACAATCCAGTGAAGCAAGCAGGAATAAGATACTGATTTTACATCATTATATGATAAGTACAGTATTAGATGCTCAGATAAAATATATGGCAACACATAAGAACATTATTTAGCCCTCATCCCCTTGCCTGAAATGCATTCTTCACCTCTCAGTTTACACACATTCTCCTTTGTCATCCTGGTAATCTGTTCACTCTAGAGGACTAAGGTCAGTTCTCAATTTCTCTGATGCCACTGAAGAAAAATTAGGTTGTTCTCTGCCTCATACATCTACCTAATGCTTTACAAATACTTAGTATATACAGAACTTTTTTTAAGGAATTTAATGAGAATATTGATCCTTTACTATATCACTTAGTTTTTCTAAGATCTCTGCCATTCTCCTTTAAAAATCAAGAAATTTTGGCTACTCACCATGTAAGGACACTGACATTTAGTAGTCATTAAATTCAGTTCTTTACAAAAATGTCTAAACTACATAAATTAAATCTGACACAAGTACAGCTTATTTCCAATTTACTAGGAAACCATTCTATAAGAAGTTAGTATACCCAGTTCAGAGGCCAGAATGCCTTGCCTGGTAAGATCCTAAATGAACATCAGTATTTCCAAGCTTAACACTAAATGTTTGGTTTTCTCCAGTTCTGTGAATTTTGAAGACAGAAACCTCTTCATGATATCACACTACACATCTGTCAGGCTTGCTGACTCACAGGAATTTCACATTCTCAATCCCATGGACTATAGCCTACCAGGCTCCTCCATCCATGGAATTTTCCAAGCAAGAATACTGGAATGGATTCCCATTTCCTTCTCTAGGGGATCTTCCCGACCTGGGGGTTGAACCCAGGTTTCCCGCATTGCAGTCAGACACTTTAACCTCTGAGCCAGCAGAGAAGCCCATAAATTAGATTAACTGCCCTAAAATATCTGCTTATTGAGAAGTGACATTCAGCATCAGTTGCCTATAGAAATGGGGCTTTCCGGGTAGCTCAATCATAAAGAAATTCACCTGTCAATGCAGGAGACACAGGTTCAATCCCTGGGTTAGGGAGATCCTCTGGAAGAGGAAACGGCAACCCACACCAGTATTCTTGCCTGGAAATCTCATGGACAGAGGAGTCTGGTGGGCTACAGTCCACAGGGTGACAAAGAGTCAGACACAACTGAACGACTGAGGACACCTATTGAAATATTAGCCCTAGAGAAATATCCCTCTCATCAACTCTCTCTATGCTAAGTATTTTTAGGGAGTCTGCTTCTAGTTCTCTTTTATTTGTTCCTCTTTTTCTTGTCAATAGCCTGGCCTTGTTGTTTTTAGGTGTTTCAGTGCATGCAGTCTCAAAATTATATTACATTACCAAATGCATAGCAGAGTTGTTGCAGATCAAAGTATTTATTTAAAATATTCAGAAGCAGTTTCCCCTCTCTTGGAAAGCCAATTTACTTGCTCTTCAAGACACATTTTTATTAGAGAATGAAACACACACAGCTTCACACACCTTTTCTGAGCTAAGAATTATGTGTACAAAATGAAGATAGCAATATCAATAAATTCACAAAATTTTAAACGCAGGTTTTATCTAGAGGCAATGGAATGTTGTGACTAAAACTAAAACCACAAAGCAAATAGCCTATATCTCTGTTGGTTACCTAATGCTGTGTAACAAAACATCCCAAAACTCAATGGCTTAAATCAACAATTTCTCACAGTTTTGTGTATTCTGGATTCAACAGAGTAGTTCTCATCTGGAGTCTCTCATTGAATTCAGTTAAACTTCATTCTGGAGCTGAGGTGGACCTATCTGAAGACTTAATTGGCTTAGACATAACACCTTCAAGACCTCTCAAGATAACAACTCCACTCACATATCTTTACATTAGCTGAGTTGACTGGAATAGCTGAGAAACATCCATGCATCTCTATTTCTCCATGTGACCTCACTGCTTGGCTATATTGGACATTTTCTCACAGCATGGTGGCAGCTGGCTTCTCCCAGAGCTCTGGTTTCCAAGAGACCTAGGTGGAAACCTGCAAGGTATCTTAAGACCTTGCCTCATTCATGTTGATTTGTGGCAGAACCAATACAATATTGTAAAGTAATTAGCCTCCAATTAAAATAAATAAATTTAAATTAAAAAAAAAGACATTGCCTCAGAGATAAGGTAGTTCCACCACATTCCACTGGCTAAAACGGACTCACAGATCCATCCCAGATTCAAGGAGAGGGGAGCAATCAAGAACATACATACTGGGAGTCATGGCTCAAGGATGGGCCACCTATGGAGACCAAGTACGTCAATCTCTAACGGTATTTGTTTAACATTGAATTTTAAATTATATGTATCAAATTGGTGGTGCTCAAAGAATACAAAAAGAAATAGGTAACTCAGTGGATTTTATAAGATAATGTCTCACAATGAGAGTAGTAAGAAATGAAAATGTATTTGATGCTACTTTTCTGTATTTATGTTGTTGTCGTTTAGTTGCTAAGTCGTGTCTGACTCTTTTGTGCCCCCATGGACTGTAGCCCACCAGGATCCTCTGTCCAGCGGCTTTCCCAGGCAAGAATCCTGGAGTGGGTTAACATTTCCTTCGCCAGGGGATCTTCCAGACTCAGGGATCGAACCTGAGTCTCCTGGTTGGCAGGTGGATTCTTTACTACTGAGCCATGTGGAAAGCCTGTTTCTGTATTTATAATTCAAATAAATAAAATCTATAGATAATTCTTAAATCTTCATTTATATCAGTATGATCAGTCACTATTTCTTTAAAATATAATTTTATAAATCAGTTAAAAAGTTGTTCACACACACACACAAAAGCACCTGATATATTTGAGTTTTCCCTCTTTTGCTTCAGTACATGTTCTAACAAGCAGTAGTAGGCAGGCCAAAAAAAAAAAAAAGTAGTAAACAATAACATAACTAAAAGTTGCACAGAAAAATGAAGAGAGCTGTTTCTTCCTGTGACTACTAGAAATGTAACAAAATGGGCCACAAAGGCTCGAGGGAGCCATGGACATTAAAGGAGAACAATCTCTTTACCACAATATAAAAAGACATTCTTCAACTATAAATGTTTATATTTCCCTGCTGGAGAGGCCTTTGTTGCTTACAGTTGAGATCAGTATGACTATGCATACCAATAATATGGCTTATTCCAGCACTCACTATTTGGTTAGAATTTATAACTTGATTTGGACCTGACTAGATATATGATTCTGTTGACTAATCCACTTCTGCCTTAAAACAAGCAGATTATGTTTGTCAGTTTTTGAATGCTATTAGGTTAATTCAATTTAGGAAAGCTAATTGGGTTAGTGTGTTATTTTTAAGAGGAAAAATTACGCCCAACCTCAGGTACAGAGTAGAGATATGTGCCTTACTGAAGTGTTTATAGTCAATGATCTTCCTTTTCATAGGATGTGTAGGCATAAATAGAATACCTGCCATTTTCCTGCAATTTTGACAAATCTGATGGGAGAGCAGAGTTTGTAGGTTGCCTGAGAATAAATATCGTAATTTTTCTGATTATGTTAGAAGAAGAAAGAACAGGTAATATGACATGCTTTGTGCTGGTCTGTGTCTTTAGGCCTCATTAAACCTAAAGATAATTCATCACACTGTGAGTTTAAATTGATCTTTATAAAACTGCTCAAAATGTCAGTTTAAACATGCAAGCATGTTGTTTTCTAAGAAATGAGAGTTTAAGAGTAGAAATTCGGATGATGCCTTCAGTCTTTCATGCCTCAAAAACAGATTTATGACTAAACTGTATGGACATCATTCTCTTTTTCCATTAACTATATATTGTGTTCCATGTCTTAACATGGACAAAAGTGCTTCAACAGAGGAGATAAGTCACAATTCAGGTAGTTTGTTGCATTATAGTATATTTTACTTTGCAAATTTTCAGGAGAAATAAATGCATTTTTTCTCTTTTGTAAATATATCCACCTTCAAATTAAGTAACAGTATTCAGATTTTTTTAAAATCTATAGTAATAATCTCACTTCGAATTATGATGCTTTTTATCACTGGTTTGGGGGATAGGTAGCTGTGTAATATCAATCAGAAAAAAAAATGTATTAAGAGAGATAGATGTTTCTGTATTTCAATTCTATTAAAAGAGACAGGTTAGTCTGTAGAAATGGAATCTATTAAGCCAGTGAATATTTAAAATTCTCCATGTCACTCTGGAGGAACAAATGGTTAAGGACAGGAAGACTGTAAAAATATTTACTTCTCTGTGACTCTGTGAGGTAAGCAAGGAATGAAGCAGGAAATTGACAATGGAACAGAGAATTCAGCTTGCAGTAAACCATGCAGGCCAGATTCTTGGTTGTCCTGGTAACAGTGCCACCTCTTCATAACAAGGATTTGATGATGAGAAAAGACTTAAGCAAGTGAAGTAACTACAGACTAACAGGACAGCAATACATGGTCTGGATAAGTGTTAGCAAATTACTGACTATGGCCTCTTTTCATGTAAACCTCAAGCTAAAAATGTCTGTTACATTTGTAAAGGTTTATAAAAACAAAGCACAGAAGAAGAGGGTGAAGAGACCACATGTGGACCATGAGGGCTAAAATACTTTCTGTTCCTTTGCAAAAAGAGACTGCAGACTGCAGACCCCTAGACTATGTCATTGTACCCTGAAGGACAGCTGCAGAGAGGTTGAGGAGAGGTATGTGTGATACACAAAGAATAGGAACACAAGGAGCATGGGCTTGGATTTTGCTTCAAGGAGTTAGAGTGTATTTTTTGTGTGCTTGAAAATAACCTAGATATTAGACACCTATCATCTCTCAGGCTGAATCTGGTTGTGGTGGTGGTTTAGTCATTAAGTCATGTCCGACTCTTTGCAAACCCATGGACTGTAGCCCAGCAGGCTCCTCTGTCCATGGAATTCTCCAGGCGTGAATACTGGAGTGGGCTGCCATTTCCTTCTCCAGGAGATCTTCCCAACCCAGGAATTGAACCTGGGTCTCCTGCACAGAAGGCAGATTCTTTACCAACTGAGCTATAAGTTGTATCTGGTTGTAGTCAATTTAAATATCTAAATATCTGTAGATTCAGATTACTCAAACATAATAGTCTTGTAAATACTGTGAATTGTTCTCTTAAACTAGTTCCTCATATCTTCTCTTAGGAAAAGCTTAGAGACCCATAAACTACAATACCCAGACTCTCTTGCAGCTTAAACTCTAGATGCAAATTAGGTTTCACTACTTGGATACACTCAGATATGAAAAATAAAAACTATTGTTACTGGCAATAATGACATGATGCTTAAGAGAGTTCTGGTGACTGGAATAAGTGCCCAGTTTGCTGATTGTGAAGGCATTGTGAGAGTAATAATTGTGGAAGCAACAGCGGCTGACAGAATTTTGTGTATCTTGCTCACAACTATGAAGATCCAAGGGTTTTCCAGGTGGTTCAATGGTAAAAAAAAATCCACCTGCCAATGCAGGAGATGCAAGTTTGATCCCTGGGTCAGGAAGATTCCCAGGAGGAAATGGTAACCCACCCCAGTATTCTTGCCTGGAAAATTCCATGGACAGGGTAGCCTGGTGGGCTACAGTCCATGGGGTCACAAAAAGTCAAACATAACTGAGCACACTGCACACACTATGATGACCTGTTCTTCTAAGCCCTTTTACACACCGAAATCCCACTACTGAATTTCTTTCTATGTGAAATTGGAGTGATCTACACTTTATGTGCTAAACCTTGGTTGCAACAGCAAGTCAGCTGCTATTATCTATTGATAACTACACTTGCCTCCTCAAGAATTTCAGTGATGAAATTGATTAAAATGTCCTTCCTACCCCTTCTCTGATGATTTACTTTCATCAAAAATACATTTTTGGAGACCCTGGCTTTTAAGGTTACCTCACAGTTCTACCAAACTAAAGTTGAACTTGGGTAATAATACCTGTAAACCTCTTTTTGTAGCAGACAATTGTACAGGCATAATTTTGAAGTTCATACTAATATTTAATGTTAGTACCAACATATCATGAACATTTCAAATTCATGGTAACTCCAGCACAAGAAGGTTCATACATTTCTCAGAAACACTCTACAAATGCAAAGTATTTTGCTGAATATAATCAAATAAGCTGCAGTCATATACAATGCACACCAGAAGGGAATGGACACGTAGGTCAAGAACACGTTAGAGCCAAGTATGAGGCTGTGTGTCATAACCCCAAGTAGAAAATATCAGCAAGAATATTTAGCAAGTGTTCTCATAAAAAACCCAGAGTGCACATCAGGATCAGATAGATAGTCCCCAGTGAAAGCAGTGAGAAAAATAATAATAGTGAGAACCAAACAACCATGCTCTTTGGAAAACTAAGAGGCAAAAGGAGCAGAATAAATCTCTTACCAACTATCAGCTACTATCTTTATCTTAAAAATATCCCATTTAGAGAGCCAGCATGGAAACAGCTATGGGTCATTCCTTGTTGTACCTTCATACACTTGGGGAAATTTTTTTCTCAATAGATGACAGTACCCAATCATCTGTAAGACACATATATGTTCTTAGTTAAAACTATATTTAGTAGAATATAAATCCCATATATCTGCATTCAATCTCTGACATTATTCTAAGAGTTGTAGAATCAAGATATACAGGAGAACAATTGCAAATTTAACAATGACTTACATTAAACTGGTGGCTCAGACGGTAAAGCGTCTGCCTGCAGTGCTGGAGACCCAGGTTTGATCCCTGGGTTGGGAAGATCCCCTGGAGAAGGAAATGGCAACCCACTCCAGTATTCTTGCCTGGAGGATTCCATGGACTGAGGACCCTGGTAGGCTACACTCCATGGGGTCGCAAAGAGTCGACATTAAACTAAACTGTATTAGGATACCTCTAAACTCAGAAGACAGAATATCAAAATTTGCATTATGTGGTAAAGCCATGTGGAATAACAAATATTGTGCTTGGCTGCTGAGTCGTGTCTGACTTTGCCACCCCATGGACTGTAGCCTGCCAGGCTCCTCTGTCCATGGGGATTTTCCAGGCAAGAAAACTGGAGTAGGTTGCCATGCCCTCCTTCAGGGAATCTTCCCAACCCAGGGATCAAACCCAGGTTTCCTGCATTGCAGGCAGGTTCTTTATTGTCTGAGCCACCAGGAAAGCCCCTACCACTTACACAGAGGAGAAAAAAAATCTTATTCTTATCCCTTAACATAAGGAGTTAAAAGATGTAAACTCAATGAAAAGGTGATAACCTCCAAACACCAGCAAGTATTGGATCTCATCTAACCAGTAAAATGGTTCATCCTATTCCCCAAAACTACTTCTATACTACATTCAATTTTTCTTATCTCTATCACTAACACATGTAAGTTATTCTATTTATTCATTCAATAAATATTTATTAAGTGCCTAAATTTATACTTAGTGTATTAAAAGGCAGACATCACTTTGCCAACAAAGGTCCAATATGGTTTTTCCAGTACATGTTTAGTCACTCAGTCGTGTCTAACTCTTTGTGATCCCATGGATTGAATCCCTCCAGATTCCTCTGTCCATGGGATTCTCCAGGCAAGAATACTGGAGTGGGTTGCCATGCCCATCTCCAGGGGATTTTGCCTATCCAGGGATCAAACCCAGGTCTCCTGTATTACAGGCACATACTTTCCTGCCTGAGATACCAGTAGTCATGTACGGACATGAGAGCTGGACTATAAAGAAGGCTGAGTGCCTAAGAATTGATGCTTTCAAATTGTGGTGCTGGAGAACACTCTTGAAAGTCCCTTGGGCTGCAAGGAGATCAAATCAGTCATTCCTAAATGAAATCAGTCCTGAATATTCATTGCAAGGACTGGTGCTGAAGCTCCAATATTTTGGCCACCTGATGCTTAGAGCCAACTCATTGGAAAATACTGATGCTGGGAAAGATTGAAGGCAATGGGAGAGGGGGCAGCAGAAGATAAGATAGTTAGATAGCATTGCTGACTCAGTGGACATGAATTTGAGGAAACTCTGAGATAATAAAGGATAGGGAAGCCCGGTGTGTTGCAGTCCATGGGGACGCAAAGAGCTGGACACAACTTAACAACTGAACAACAACCTTATACCAAGAACTGTGCAAGAAAATGAAAATACTGTGGAAAAAAGAACAAGAAAATCATGATGTTCCTGCTCCTCCTGGCTAGCAGAGCTTGACACACTCTTAATGCAAAATCCACCCCATCTGCCCCACCCCTGAAAAAAACTGCCAGTGACTAAATTTTTTCCAGTGTAGTAGCAGCAATTCCTTTTAGCTTCTAGGTCTATGAGATTTGCTTGAAAATACAATGAATGGGTAATCAATGTTATGAGGTTGGAAACAATGTACTCTGGTCAATTTAAAATAATATTTTTCCTTTATACTGCATTTTCTATTGCTTTGTCTATACACACAAAATATGTATCCACTATGAAGCTTAACAACCATCTCCCTACTGTATGGAATTTTAGTAGGAGAATCATTTTCCTATTTGCCTCATCAGCACCCCTAACCAGCATGACTCAGAGACTACAATTCCTAAAATCAGAAGCTAGAAAGAAAATACTGTTGTTCAATACGAATATGTTTTATCTTGGTCAATATGTCCCACAATCCAATGCTGGAGTTTACATATTTCCACATCTTAGGTCAGAGCATGCTAATGCCCCTACAAGGACAACTAGAAAAATCAAATAAACCAAAGTTCTGGAGAAGATAGAACGTTTTCTTAAATTAGCTTACAATCACCCAGTGTGTGCATGTTCGGTCAAATCTGCCTCTTTGCGACCCCATGGACTGTTGCCTCACCAGGCTCCTCTGCCCATGGAATTCTCCAGGCAAGAGTACTGGAATGAGTAGCCATTCCCTTCTCCAAGGGATCTTCCTGACAAAGGGATCGAAACACCACTTGCATCTCCTTCATTGGCAGGCAGATTCTTTGCCACTTACACCACCTGGAAAGCCCTACAATCACCCAGTGCCTAGCCACTCAGTCGTGTCAGACTCTCTGAGACCCTATGGACTGTAGCCTGCCAGGCTCCTCTGTCCATGGGGATTCTCCAGGCAAGAATACTGGAGTGGGTTGCCATGCCCTCCTCCAGGGAATCTTCCCAACCCAGGGATCAAACCAGGTCTCCCACATTGCGGGCAGATTCTTTACCATCTGAACCACCAGGGAAGCCCACAAATACTGCAGTGGGTAGCCTATCCCTTCTCCAGGGGATTTTCCTGACCCAGGAATTGAGCCAGGGTCTTCTGCATTGCAGGAGGATTCTTTACAGCTGAGTTACCAGGGAAGCCCATGATGTGAGACTGTAGGAGACATGCTTTGCTTTCATAGGCTTTCTTTCTCACTCCTCAGCCTCCGGCACAGCTCCAAAACTTAGCAAATGTCCTTTAGAAGAAACACACAGTGCATTTGAGGCACTGGGAGATAATAAAGGACAGGGAAGCCTGGTGTGCTGTAGTCCATGGGGTCACAAAGAGTCAGACACAACTTAACAAGTGAACAACAACAACCTTATACCAAGAACTGTGCTAACTGATTCAAAACATCACGTTTTTTCATAACCACTAAATAAGATTTTATTCTCATATGTTTATTGTTTCTATTTCAAATTAGCAGAATATTTTCCAGTACAGTACGAAGAACCTTTTTCCTTCGACTAATTGAGTGTAAGGTGCAAGTCTGACACTACATTGGCCCCAAGACGGTGTATATGTACTTGCTAAAAATGAGAACTACCATGGTGGTGGTGGTTCAGTCATCAAATCATGTCCAACTCTTGCAACTTGATGGACTCCTTTTGCCAGGCTCCTCTGTTCCCAGAGGAGAGATTTCCCAGGCAAGAACACTGGAGTGGCCAGTCCTTTGCTTCTCCGGGGGATCTGGAGAAGTCCAACCCAAGGACTGAATCTCTGTCTCTTGCACTGCTGGTGGATTCTTTACCACTGAGCCACCAGGGAAGCCCGAGGGTACCATACAGCTACCCAAAATCAAGGATTTGATTGATCTGATACTAACATCTAATCTTCATAAGCCATGCAAGTTTCACCAACAGTGTCAGTGGTATCCCTTATAACAAAAGCATCTATCTCAAACTTGTGTTGTGTCTTTTTGTAGTGTCTCTTCAGTTTATCAATCTGAAACAGTTTCCCCATCTTTCTTTAATTTTTATGACAATGACATTTTAGAAGACCCCAGGCTTATTTTTTTGTTGCTGTTCTTTAATTTGAATTTGCCTGGTTTGTCCTTATGATTTGATACCAAAAATATACCTTTGCCAAGAATACCATAGAAGTGAGGTGTTCCTCTCATTGCACCCTCACATAGCACCTGATTTTGATTTATTCTGTTACTGATAAGGTTATACATATTTTTTCACAATAAAAATACAGAAAAATATATAATGTGCATTGATTCTATACTTAATATTTCAATATATCTAATAAATTTAAATGAGTTCACATCATGTAAAACTTTTTATTTAACCAAAATTAAAAAGTCATTTCTTTTCCCTTAGTTTTTCCTGCAGTCTTTAGTTTTAACTTCATATTATATCCATGTACCTATTTCATAATTCATCAGATAATGCAGCTGTTGTTAAACATCCTTTAAGGGTCTCAATAAGCAATAACTTTATAAAGTCATTATCCCACCATCCCCTACCCCAACTAGTCTATTTTGAAATTAAGGATTTTCACATATGGAGTTTCTTAAATAAACACCTGTGTTGTAAACAGATTTTATTTCAGCTTTCTTAAAAGTGGTGATTCAATTGTTGACTTGTAAATCGCTAAAGTCCTTATTCACAAAAAAAGACTCATCAATTTTAAAACAAAAGTTCAGTGTATGAAATAGTCATCATTCTGACTAAATAAGATTTATAAATGCATTATGGATTTTATTTACTGCAATTATATGAGAACTATTTCTCACAGAAGCAGAAGTTATTATCTCCTTTACTAGTATAGCATTAAGTTTTTCTCAAGAAATAATTTTGTTTCATGTAGTTTCATTTATCAATGCTGAAGTTTACAATGTCCAAATAAAAGAATAATGATAATTTCCATTTGTAGGTTTAAGTTTTCAAAGAGTTTCCATATACTTGCTTCTTTTGATGAAGACAGTCTTGTGACACAAGTAGGTTTTATTCATCTGTTTTACACATAACTGAGGTTTAATGACTTCCAGTTGGTTATCCATGACTTCACAATAAAAGACCTCCATCTTAAATCACATTTCTGTTCACCACCTTCACACTACCTCTTATAGCTATGATGACAGAAAACCTTTATCCCCAGTTCATCACTACTTACAACCTGTTTCATTAGCAATAAAGAAGGCTGGCAGGAAAAGTGTACGGAATAGGAACATCTCAAAGAACATATTTTATGGTGATCATGGACGTTTTTTACATAAAAATAAATAAAGAGTCCAGAAAAAAGAGAGGACCCACAAAAGGAGACCTATCATTTTTACAGACGTCATCCTATTTGGTCTTTATAGCATATCTGTGAGGTAGCAGGTAAGAAAGAGGTTAACATGACTGCTTATTTGATAGACAAAGAAACCAAAACTCAAACAATCAACTCAAAAGTGGTGTGGCTGAACTGGGATATAGTGTTTGTGGTGCCTGGGTTTTCTTGGCCCAAATCCTGTTATTTTACTTCATTGATATGGAAGATGAATAAAAACAGAGTGGATTTTATTACCAATATTATCTAATATTTCTGTGGACTAATGATGAGCTCCCACATTGAACGAATATTTTCCAATTTGAAATTTTCAATTTCTACTTCTAGCAAATATTTTTTGATAAAAATTACTCCCAAATAGTTCTTGTTTGAAGATGCTCAGCTGAATTCAGAAAACCCTTCATTCTCACTGCATGCGTGCTCAGTCGCTTCAGTCGTGTCTGACTCTTTGTGGCCCCGACTGTAGCCCACCAGGCTCCTCTGTCCATGGGATCTCCCATATTGGAGTAGGTCGCCATTTCCTCCCCCAGGGAGTCTTCCCAACCAGGGGATGGAACCCTGTGTCTCTTCCGTCTCCTGCATTGGTAGGCGGGTTCTTTACCTCTAGCGTCACCTGGGGAGCCCAAACTTTCACTGCAGACATCTGTAAAGATCTCAACTAGTTACTGAGTAGAGGAACTTGGTGTTCTTCTCTTTCTTTTTTCCCCAAAGGATAAAAATGAAGAGTTTTCTCCCAAGAAAAGTGAGAAGTAAACCCATGGCTGATTCATGTCAATGTATGGCAAAAACCACTACAACATTGTAAAGTAACTAGCCTCCAATTAAAATAAATAAATTTTTTAAAATAGAAAAAAAAAAAAAGCAAGAAGCCAAAATATTTTCAGACAAAAGGAATGCTATTAAAAAGGTGAGATATACACAACTAAATGCTGAGGTAACATTTTCTGTAACTAGAGACAGAATTCCCCCCTCAGTAATTACATACATGACGTTTATGGAATACTACTTCTCAATAAATGAATAAATCATGGCTTCTAAGTGCTGGACATACCCGTGTTCCATGTACAGGTCCTCTTGGAATCTTGTTCTCTTGAACCACGAATTTCGGCCTCTGGCTGCCAAGTATTTTTATGCCTTCATAAACTAAACTGAACCAAGCTATTATTACTGAATTGCAAACTATCAGAAACAAATGTAGCTGTTGGTATATCACCATGGGAAATAAAAACTGATTATGTTCATTTTGCACGTAACCTAGGCAGTTGCATTTGGAAGCAATCAACATTTGGCAAGAGCTGCTTCAGATCTGGAGAGCTTACACAGGAGGTCTTAGCACAGGTTCTGTTCATGCTTTGGATTTCTAAGTCACCTGCCCACAGACGTGTTGTGCAGGAATTGAAGAATCCAAGCCATGTTCCAGGCTGCAATAATCTTATCCTTCATGCACACAAAAGTGAGCCCTATTTTTTTTAAGTTATGATAATGAAATAAAGCAATGAAGGCTGGGCAAAAGCAGCATCAACAGACTACATGAAGTGAAAAAGCACCAATGGAATTCATGCTATGAGCATTCCATCACCAAGGAGACCATAAAAGAAATACAATTTCCAGAGAAACATTGACTTTAAAACATTTTGCTAAACAGAAAGAAAATAATTGTTTTTCCCAACACAATATCTACTAAGTACTATGATTATTACCTAATGTCTTCAGTGGATGCCAGAAATAGACATTTAAGGCAAGACCCAGATTAGAGCAATTATCGACTTAATTACCAGAGTTTCTCCTAGCCCAGGAGCTAAATCATAGCTGAGTAATTCGATACAGCACAAGATTCACACACTTTACAAAGTGTTTCAGAAGATGGATACATAAAACTTAAAGCCTTCCTCAAATTTTATCTTACTCTCTGCTGAGAGAATAAAATTAATGTTTTTATTATCTATTTAACAAGAGCATTCATCTCCACCTAATACATATTACAGATTATACAATAACAATACATTATTCTGGCTAATTTTTCTATTGCTACAGTGATGATATTCTTCTCCTTCAGAAAGAACATAACCCCCATGCAATAAAGCTTTATTTTTTTCCAAATAGAAATGGATTCGTATTCAAGCCTACTGACTATGAGATTAGAACAATCTGAATCTACCAGTCTTACAATATCAGGTTCTCTCCAAAGGTCTTGCTCAAACCCACCAGCCAAAACTCAACAAATCTAAAGGAATAGGAAACTTCACTTTCCTTTATTAAGAAAATAAACAATATTCTAAAAAGGAAACAGACAAACACAAATAGAAAACTGTCTAATCCATACTAAAAGAGTACTGGCATTTTCTTTTCAGGGTCATGCCTGTATACAGAGCCCTCTGAGTTATTTCCAAATGATTTTTAAATGACAGCTACTTTCTTTAACTGTAGCAGGCAGAATATTGACCTTCCAAAGATGCCTACATCTCAATGCCTGGAAACCTAGGAATATGTTACCATATATGGAATTAAGACTGAAGATAGAATTAAATTTGCTAATCAGCTGATCTTAAAGTACAAAGATTAACATGGATTGTCCAAATGGACTCAATATAATCAAAAGAATCCTTAAAAGTGAGGAGTGAGGCCCAAGAGTTGGTCAGTGATATGAGGATTATTTCTGACATTGTTGAATTTGAAGATGGAGGAAGGAGGCACCAGGTCAAAGAATATAAACAATCTCTATAAGATGTCTCTGCCTTGGAAGAGGAAATGGATTCCTTCCCTAGAGCCTCCGCAAGGAAAGACAGTCCTGTTTATATCTTAATATTATCCAGTGAGACGCGTGTCAGACTCCTGACCTCCAGCACTGTAAGATCATAAATTTGTGCTGTTTTAAGCCACAAAGTTTTGTTACACCATCAAATAGGAATCTAGTACACCAACCAAATTAAGATATCATGAACATTTCCTTCTCTAAATTGATAAATATATAATCAGCAGCTTAGCACAATATAAGATGTGTTTGAGTCAAGTTTAATATGAAAAAATACATCTGTCTTCGGTCAAGAGGCTCTTTAGGATGGGTCTTTATCCTGATCCTTCCATCACGTGTTTGCACCATTTTCTAGGGCAATGTAGGCAAATTTGTCTCTGTTAGGGGACAAATATTAAATACTTAGGGCTTTGAAAACTATGCAGTCTCAATTATTAAGTACCTTACTCTGCCGTTTTCTGGTGGTTCTGATGGTAAAGAAACTGCCTGCAATATAGGAGACCTGGGTTCGATCCCTGATTCAGGAAGAGCAACCCATTCCATTTGCCTGGGAAATCCCATGGATAGAGGAGCCGGGCAGGCTACAGTCCATGCAGTTGCAAAAAGGCAGACACAGCTGAGCACGCATGCAAGCTTATTCCTGGAATACATTAGAGACACGAATAATTTTTCAAGAAGAGGGAAATTACCCAAAGCCAGAGGAAGACTGAAACCAAAGCTAAAATGCAGAGATTTCCAGCTGGCATTTTTCTGTCAGTCATTACTTAATTACACAGCCCTATGTTCAAACACCCAATCAATCTCTTCACACAGTCACTTAGTACTGTGTAAATATGCACACTCTCGTCCGGTTAAGTCCTGCTTTTTCCTATTAAGGATGGCTTTTCAGACCTACATGCTTTATTTTTTAAACAGTTCCTAACCATTTTTAACTCTGATTTATGCAGCCTCAGATGTATGTGTCTCCTCAGTCAGGCAATTCACAATGCCTTTCCATCAAAAGTATTAAACATTCACGGGTTTTGCATCTGTCTTTTCCATACTGATTATCAATCTTGTACACAGCTCTAAAGAACATCTCTGGATGCATCAAAACCAGAACACTGCCCAGGGGTTTCCTTCTGCTCCCCTGAGACCAGAGCTCTGTGGAAGAAGGGCTTAACTCATTCATTCGTTCAACAAAGCTTGCTGGGCATCTTTTGTGTGTCAGGTACTGAGTTAAATGCTAAAGATACACAATGAATAAGACAGTCACAATCTTTGGCCTCATGGAGCTGCCAACACGATATCTAGAATCGCCACCTATTGAAAACCCTTAGTACCTTCTGCCACTGTTTCCTCTGAACAAAAAATATTCTGAAGGGAACTCATGGTAAATTCTTCATGAATTTACTTAATATCTATACTGCAAAGATAAGGATATTGTTGTGGCCAAACTTTGGTTCCGATGTCAAGACTAATAAGATCATTCACCTAACATGAAAGTATTAAGATATTTATTACTTACACAATGAGACTTTCCAGGGAGAGTTGGGACAAGCAGGTCTGAAAATGAATTGAGATAGCAAAGACAGGTAAGTGACTTTGGGTTTTATTGTAGTTAAAGTTGGGGCTAACCATAAGTGTTCTCATAGGTGTAAAGGCCTTGGGTTTGAATTTCCCACCCACAACAAAAGTGAGTATGCACAACCTCTCTTGGTCAGAAATGGGACAGGAGGGAAGGAAGGAGGTGTGGGGCTTGAACTCTATCAGAAGTTAAGATCAAAAATGGAATCAGAGTCTTTATTACAGATACTATCATTATTTTGTTACACTAGGGATTGGCCTAGTAGCAAACAAAGCCTTTGGTAGCAAGGCTGTTTTAATAAAGCCAGTCTACAGTGATTGGAAGAAAGACTCTTATGCATCAGCAGTGGATCAGTAAGTAATAATTTTGGAAGCCAAGAAAGAGGAAAGTTAGTAGCAAGTTCAGTTCAGTTCAATTCAGTCGCTCAGTCATGTCCGACTCCTTGTGACCCCATGAATTGCAGCATGCCAGGCCTTCCTGTCGATCACCAACTCCTGGAGTTCACTCAGACTCCTGTCCATCAGGGTAGGGTCTATCTGAGAAGAAGGCCAGAATCCTGATGGAGAAAAAAGCGCTCTCCACCTACAAGTGTTGAAGGATAAGTCTGGTCCTAAATAAGGCAAGGAACACATACTCTCTCTCTCACACACACACACACACACACACACACACACACACACACACTGATACCAGTGAGAACTTTAAAAGATCACAACAAAAGCTACCCCATCTATTAATAGAAGTAAGGAAAATGGAGCATACGCCAATTAAGACTATGAGGTTCTTGAAGTCACAGTCTTCTGCCCACAGCTCTTCCTCACTTTACTTCAACGCTGACTTACGGGTGGATCCTACAATACTACCTACTTCCTACTGATCCCGGCACTGGGTCAGATTCCAAAATGTCATGGGGGCTGCCTTTCCTAGATCACAAATCTGAAAAAGCAAGAGGTCCCTCCATCTCTGGTGGGCAATTGCTCCTCTAAAGAAATTCAAACAAGTCAACACCAAGTTCAGTGAGTTATTCTAAACTGTATAAAAGTGATATCTTATGAGTAGCATGTTATGTGTGCGTGCTCAGTCGTGTCTGACTCTTTTGTCACCCCGTGGACTACATTCCACCAGTGTCTTCTGTTCATGGGATTTCCCAGCCAACAATACTTGAATGGATTGCCATTTCCTCCTCCAAAGAATCTTCAGAACTCGGGATCAAACCTACATCTTCCGTGTCTCCTGCACTGGCACTGGGTGGGTTCTTTACCACTGCACCACCTGGGAAGCCTCAGCATGCCATACGTCTATGGAGTAAGACACAGAGTGCTACTCTTGCTATTCTTATTCATTTTTTTTAGTTTCATTATTTTCCTTCTCCTTCTCTACTACGATTTCCATCAATTGCTATTATGTATTAGATCTATTCGGAGAAGGCAATGGCACCCCACTCCAGTACTCTTGCATGGAAAATCCCATGCACCCAGGAGCCTGGTGGGCTGCAGTCCATGGGGTCGCTAAGAGTCGGACACGACTGAGCAACTTCACTTTCACTCTTCACTTTCATGCATTGGAGAAGGAAATGGCAACCCACTCCAGTGTTCTTGCCTGGAGAATCCCAGGGACGGGGGAGCCTGGTGGGCTGCCGTCTATGGGGTCTCACAGAGTCAGACACGACTGAAGCGACTTAGTAGTAGTAGTAGTAGATCTATTATTATTTGTGTTACTATGTGTTATACCAAACATCAGTTATAAGTGAAATGGCGGGCTTTCTGGTGGTTTAGACAGTAAAGAATCTTCAAGCAATGCAAGAGACCAGGGTTTGAACCCTGGATTGAGAAGATCCCCTGGAGAAAGGAAATGGCAACCCATTCCAGTATCCTTGCCTAGAGAATCCCATGGACAGAGGAGACTGGCGAGCTGCAGTCCAAGGGGTCACAAAGAGTCAGACATGACTGGGCAACTGACACTTTTACTTTCATATCGAATATCAGTTATAAGTGAAAAAATACCATGAACATCACAAAAGAACAGAGATCTGTTTTATTGCAAAAAATATGCCACACTTCATATTTTAAGATCTCATGCATATCAGCCCATATGTTCATTTATTCATCCAACAAATATTTATTAACTACTTACTATGGATTGGCATGTGAACTTGTTCCCAGTAAATGAGTCAGCCGAGAATGGAAATGTTAATATATTTAAATGTCAATATTGCGTGTCAATATTTGTCGGAATAAGCATGGTCCTGGCACAACCACTGTTGTCACAAAGCATGTGTATAGACCTCTAGAAACAGACATTAAGTGGGAGTGGGATGCATATCTACCTTTGAAAGAGTTAAAGCTTAGGCAGGCAGTCCAAGGCCCTTTAAAGAGGAGGTGAAAATTCTCACTCATGCTTTACTTAAGCCTTGTACAACAATGTATCTTGCCCGAGAACCGGCCTTTCTTTAGGTCCCGAACTAAGGATCACACAGCACAACATCTTACTCATGGAAATGCTTTTCCGCGCCGAAGAATTGATGCTTTTGACCTGTGGTGTTGGAGAAGACTCTTGAGAGTCCCTTGGACTGAAAGGAGATCCAACCAGTCCATTCTGAAGGAGATCAACCCTGGGATTTCTTTGGAAGGAATGATGCTAAAGCTGAAGCTCCAGTACTTTGGCCGCCTCATGCAAAGAGTTGACTCATTGGAAAAGACTCTGATGCTGGGAGGGATTGGGGGCAGGAGGAGAAGGGGACGACCGAGGATGAGATGGCTGGATGGCATCACAGACTCAATGGACGTGAGTCTGAGTGAACTCCGGGAGATGGTGATGAACAGGGAGGCCTGGCGTGCTGCGATTCATGGGGTCGCAAAGAGTCGGACATGACTGAGCTACTGAACTGAACTGAACTGATGTTAATAATTATAATTGTGACAAATCTTGCCTGGGAACCTGTTCTTCAAGACTACTCCTGATTACACAGCAACAGTATATCTCGCCCAGAGAAGGTGCCCAGAACCAGTTCTCCCTGGCTTATCTTGTGCCAAACTTGTCTCAGGATGTATGCCTTGTGAAAGGGTCTGTTGGAACTCTTACAACCTTGAGATATTCTTTTCATCTATTCTCAGCAGCTAGTTGAGAAGTATATAAGGTCCTACTTAAACTAGTGAGGCGGGTACACTTTCAACCCCCTTCTGATGTCTATGTCAGAAGCTTTCTCTGTCCTGTCACTTTAAGTAAAATTTTGCACACAAAGTTCTGAGTGACTGAGACCTGTCTTTGGTCCCAGAGTTAAATCTTCTCCTTTGGAGACCACAAATCCAACGGCACTGTTCACCATAAGCTATCATCTTAGGGGCTTGTCCATGATCTTCAAGACAAGGTAAGGACACTTAGAGCTCTAGTTCTTTTGTTCTCCTAGTAAAAACGTTTTCCACTTTACTAACTCTAGAAGTTGTGTCTAACTCTTTGCAACCCCATGGACTGTAGCCCACCAGGCTCCTCCGTCTATGGGATTCTTCGGGCAAGAATACTGGAGTGGGTTGCCATTTTTTTCTCCAGGGGATCTTCCCAACGCAGGGATTGAACCCAGGTCTCCCGCATTGCAGGCAGATGCTTTAACCTCTGAGCCACCAGGGAAGGCCAATTGGAAGCTGCTGCTGCTAAGTCACTTCAGTCGTGTCCAACTCTATGCGACCCCATAGACAGCAGCCCACCAGGCTCCCCCGTCCCTGGGATTCTCCAGGCAAGAACACTGGAGTGGGTTGCCATTTCCTTCTCCAATGCATGAAAGTGAAAAGTGAAAGTGAAGTCGCTCAGTCGTATCCGACTCTTAGCAACCCCATGGACTACAGCCTACAAGGCCCCTCCATCCATGGGATTTTCCAGACAAGAGTACTGGAGTGGGGTGCCATTGACAAACAACAAGTGCAAAGTGAGAGTAGAGCCTGGCTTTTGCAGTTCCGTGGCGCCTCATAATGCCCCAAAAGGTGAGCCTTTCAGGGGTTTATAGCAACCTGCCAGTGCCGAGAAGTACCCATTGTCCCTGCAAGGGGAGCGGCCACAAATGGGCAGAGCGTGTGGACCGAATTTTCCTTCTCTGTCACCTTTTCCCAGTCTCTTTGACCATTTCATAACTGTCTGGGGAACTGAAACTACTAACCTAATCTGTGGAATCATAGACTTTCAAGGAACTTGCAATAGATGCTGTTTCTGTGTACTATTACTTAACCCCAAATTTGGATTGAAAGGTATGAAGTACCTAGTCTTGCTAAAAGCCAAAATTTACACGTGAGTTGTCTTTACATGCGCTGCAGACAGGAGAACATTTGGGAGCTGGATGGAACTCTGGCTCCAGGAACATCTCTCAGGCTGAAGGTCCTTCTGTTAGCTGCCTGCCTCAGGCAGCAATGATCTGAAAGTGAGTCCTTGTCATGGCCATACCTCCGGTCTATATGGATGGAGGCCCTGCTGATGACTATGAGATTTCTGAGGACACAGGTTGGGAATCCTAGGATCTGGTCAGATTGGAAAGGCAATGGGCTTCTTCTTTTGGTGATGCTGGCTCTTAGCAGACCACAGGAGGCTCTCCGGTGGCTTTTGTCTCAATTCCTTAGATATTCTTTCTGTGGAATCTGTGGAAATGAACTGGAAGGATTGGCCCTAATAGCTCGAGGACAAATATCACTTTTTCCTTGCTGGCCAACATTTTACCACCTCTTTTGCTAGCATATATCAGCCCGGGTGGCATTAGAGGAGCAGAAAGCAAAGGTTTTAATAGTGAAAAATTGGACATCAATTTGGGATGCCACAGGTCTACCGCTGGTGCACCTCCACCCTGCCTTGGTGGTAGAACCAGAGGGACGATAGTGAGACACCTGTGTCGGTAAAGGACAGGTTAACTCCAGCCAGGGAAGGAAGCTTAGTGGAAGACCTGTCTCCATCCCCATCTAGAGAAGAGAGGGACACCTCTGGTAGAAAAAAGCCACGGCACTGGGTGCCGCTTTTTTCTCTCTTATAGATGGTAGCTAACAGTTCCAGAACCACCCCTTTGAATTGTATCTTGTAAAAGCTATTATAAGTTTGATCCCCAGAGCCTAAAAAGTCCCTTATATATAGGCTTTCTTTGCTTTAAGAGAAAACCTCACCTGCCCAGAGAGACAATCCCTGCTGGGACAACATCTTATCAGTCAGTCTATCCTTGTCATTAGAGCTAATTTGAACACTCTCGGTTTAAATTTTAGCTATGAAACTATGACTATAAAAAGGAGAGATGACATTTTTGACGCTGAATGGCCATGATATTCTTTAGACTCCTGAGAAAACTGGTTAAAATTAAATCTTTTTGAAATTGCAAAACAGGTTCTTTTTGCACATGCAATTAGGAAAAAGCTGGCTTATTAAAACATTTTTTTTGGGGGGGTGTGGGGAGCTCCAACCCTGCCTGAGAAACAAAAGCATGCCTGAGGAAAAGCCTGAAGTTAACTCTTATCATGTCCTTGAGATACACAGCCACTCTGTCTGGGACTCCAGCCATGAGCAAATTGGTAGAACTTCAAGCCAAAGGGGAAAAAAAAGGGCAAAGAGACATTTTAAATTTCAAGCAGAAAGCTGCGAGGTCTCTGTCCAGATTTATGTCTGTCTCCATCCTTGGACAACATTGCTAAAGGCTAATTGTCAAGGAGCTCTATTTAATTGGCCTAAAGAGAAGTAAGGGCTTACAAATCAAATAATTCTAAATTCAAGAAAATTAAACTAAAATGAATTTCAGGCTTGTGTGAACTGGAAAATATTCGCTATTAATTGATCCCTGGTATTGAACGTTTGTTTATTGATTTTTTTAATTTAAATTTATTTATTTTAATTGGAGGCTAGTTACTTTACAATATTGTATTGGTTTTGCCATACATCAACATGAATCCACCACGGGTGTACACGTGTTCCCAATCCTAACATAGACATTCTGAAGATACTTTTACCAATGATATAGCTTTGGGTGATTTATATAAACCAATCTATGAAATGATATGAAGTACAGTTCATGGTTGCTGAAAGAAAGTAAGACGTGTGTTTTCAATAAAAAGGTATAAAGAATGGAATTACATTCTATTAAGGAAAAAGGAAGTAAATTTGAACTTACAGGTGGCTGTTCTCTGAATGGGCAAATAAAGTGATAAATACAGAAAGTGTAAAAAAGGTTTGTGGTAAGTGAAAAAAGAGTTTTGTGCATGGTACAATTTTCTTAAGACATTAAACTGCCTTTGAAGTCTTATTGTTACTTTGACTAATTTAATAACTATTGTTTCACAGTGAATATAGGCTGGTACAAAACTGGAATTTGGTTTTCTCTCCCTGTTAAAAGAACAAAGTTTTCTTAAAATGTGGCTTTTGATAACAGACTATGGCACACACATAGACAAAGTTCATTCTGCTTCTACAAAATTAACCCCTCATCAGGGAATTTAAAATGGATAAACAATGGCTATAAACCAAATAGCTGGGGCTATAAGAAATCCAAGATGGCTACTTGGCTTTTCCCAGATCCCTGACAAATCTCACTTTTATTTGATAAGATAAAGCTTTTCCTGGCTTCTGGGCTAATATCTCACAATGGAAAAAAACAATGGTTAAAATGTGTTTTCTGCAATCTCCAGTGATTGGGGCAACCACTTTGCTGGACAAGTCATACAGACATTGGCAAAAAACTTCAGCAGGTTCTTGGAGACTATCGCTTTCACTGACATCCTTGGTTGTCAAGCAGGGAAGACAGAACAAAGGGATCGGTTGCATGGGATTGAACAGACTGCTAAATATGCTTACAATTCTCATGACTTTTTGTCTGACATATTACTGGCTTCTAATCTTTGTTTGCAGATATAAAAAGGCTCTTCTCCTCAAGTTACTGATGGTTTAAAACAATTTAGTGGTTTACACCGGTGGGCAAAATTAAAACATTTTTTCCTCTCTGCCTTGCCCCTCCAGAAACTGGAGATACTTGGGCTCTGAACAGCTTTATCAAGGTAAAAAAGACTATCTCCTGACATATACAGAAATCTCAAAGTATACTGAGGAGCTCTAAAAGAAAAACCCACCCAACTGATGTCAAGCCTATGGCATCTATTATGTTTCACTGAATATTAAGTTCCAGTTTTCTTAATTAAGGTCTGTATTAAGACTCACTTTTTAGATAGTTTCTTGTGGTTATGTTACATTGCTAAGAGGTTTAATTAAGTTATTAAAAAAGACACTCTGAGTTTGTCTCTAAAGCTTATCTCAGTAACCAGTCTTTGAATAAAGATCAGATGCTCCAGAGTCTACAACCAAGAGATTAACAGCAGGCTATAGTCATTTAACAAGCTAAGTTAGATGATCTGGAGATGTCACTGGGCTATACCTAATGGAAGTCCTTGACTTAAGTTCTTATGATTTTACTATTACTGCTAACTATATTGTTTCCTTTATTGGCTGCTTCAAAAAGTGTTATCCATTACATTATCAAGTGTGTGACTGAGACACACAATAATGATGGTGTACAGTTCCATTTGAAACCCATAATTATAATGGTGTGACTCTGTATATGAGAAGAAGTAACAAGAGGGAACATTTTCCTGGACCAAGAGACTAGTGAGACAGGTGCAGTCCAGAGACTTTTGCTAGTCACAGGGCCTAGTCCAGTAACAGCACATTGAGTGGCCTACCAATGAAATCAACAGACCTGGGAATGAGCCTTCTCAGCACATGGGACAAGATGGTCATAAAATGCCCCCCAAACCATGGTCAGCCTCAAGGCCATAAAGGGGCCCTGTGATTGGAAACTGGCACTTGCCATCTGCCTCTACAAAGATTAAATCATGGACACTACAGTTGCTGATTTTCAACATCCCCTGAATGGAATTCAGGGTGGAAATCAGACATTAGGCACTCACTCTGTGCTCTAGAAAAATGATCAAAACAGGCCTTCAGATAGATATTTTCAGGTAAAGATTTTATTGAGCTGAAATTCTTATTTCTTCTTATACCTAGAAAAAATGCTTAAATTGTTAATGGTGACAACTACTTTGGCTTATATGTTAATATCACAATAAGAGGCTAAAGCCTACTTGGACAAACTTAGACAACTGACTACCTGGCTATAAGTGTTCCTAAAACATCTGTCTACATTGGGTTTCAGACTCAATCTTCTAAAAAGAAATGGTAAGATTTATTTTGTCTGTTATGGTTCAGGTTGTCACTCTTTCAACTACTTCTAATTGGGTTTGTTATACCTACATTCAAAATGTATAAGAACACTCCAAATGGCTTCATTCTTATAAACAGGACAACCCAAGTGTTGACTCTATCTAGAACAGGATCAAAGTTACTACCAAATGTAACCAGATTCTTAATCTTGGTTGATCGCTGATTGCAATAATTCTTTTACTGATTTTTGGTCTCTGTCTTTTAATCTGCTTGTCTAGTTCATTCTTTCTAAAGGAAGCCATTGTATATGGCTTCCCAGACAAAGTAGCAGGGATACAGAGATTCTGATCACTCTTCAAAATGGACTCCCCTGATATTCTAGATACAGATATCTGTTTTGGTCACAGATACAATCTTAGCTTACAAGCCCTCCTTGGTGGAACACTATCTTGACTGTAATAATTGTAATCATCTTATTCTTGCTGTTTGCTCCTTACATGTGTAACTGTATAATGAACTTTGTATCTAAGTGGCTTACGGCATTTAAGTTACAATGATTGTTCATGCTCCCACAGTTTCTACTGCCTCCTCTAGCTATTACTCAGGGCTTCTGGATCAGAGACCCTCAATATGAGGATAAGGAGAATATGTTGCTTCAACAATTTAGGGTCTGCGTCCCTTACCAGCAGGAAGAAGTTACGAAATGATTTTTCCACCCCTTTTCCTGGCAACCATATTCTCCTAAAAGTAAAAGGGGGAAGTGAAACAGTTAAAGCTTAGGCAGGCAGTTCAAGGCCCTTTAAGGAGGAGGTGAACATTCTCGCTCATGCTTTACTTAAGCCTTGTACAACAATTTATCTTGCCTGAGAACTGGCCTTTCTTTAGGTCTAGAACTAATGATCACACAGCATAACATCTTACTCATGGAAATGCTTTTCTTAGGCTCTATGTTAATTATTATAATTGTAACAAATTTTGCCTGGGAACCTGTTTCTCAAGACTTGTACCACTGATTACACAGCAATAGTATATCTCGTCCAGAGACAGTACCCAGAACCTATTCTCCCTGGCTAATCTTGTACCAAACTTATCTCAGGATGTATGTCTTGGGAAAGGGTCCGTTGGAACTCTTACAACCTTGAGGTATTCTTTTTATCTATTCTCAGCAGCTAGTTGAAACAGATATAAGGTCCTGCTTAAACTAGTGAGGCGGGTACATTTTCTACCCCATTCTGATGTCTATGTCAGAAGTTTTCTCTGTCCTGTCACTTTAAATAAAATTTTTCACACAAAGTTCTGAGTGACTGAGACCCATCTTTGGTCCTGAAGTTAAATGTTCTTCTTCAGAGACCATGAATCCAATGGCACCATTCACCATATGCTATCACATTGTTCCTTAGTAACTGGAACCCAAAGATTAGAGGCACTGTGTTCCTCTGTTACACTCCATAGAGCTTTGAAAAATGTGGTAATATTACCACATGGTGCCATTTGAATGAAAAATGAATATTTTCATTCAAAGCATGTTAGATGCTTTGAATGCATCTAACCCAATGATGTAGATAAGACATCAGACATTTTTTAAAACTAAGATTTCTTATTATTCATAGAAAAAATTACATATAACATCAAATTTATTAGTAGGAAAACTAAACAATATGATTTAGAAATGCATCCTGATACTTTGGGGTTTAAATATCACAGATGAATTTTCACATTTAAGAATGTGAAAATGCTGTTCATGAAATTATAGACTAAAAATCATATGAGGAAAGAAATGTACTAGGTTATATTGACTATACCCTCAGCATGGGTTTTAAAGAAAATACTAGGAATATTACCAGCTTGAAGCAAGTGCAGCTTGTTACCTAGAAGAGAGTTAGCGATGTAAATACAATGAAAATTTTTATAGTCCTTCCCCTGAAACAACAGTTTTTTTTTTTAAAGAATTACCATATAACAGGGAGTCACATTTTAAGGTCACAAATCCATTTGTAAAAACTGCACATTTATATTTCTGTATCTCATCTTGCTTTTGTGCACGTGTGCCCATGACAGCAGCAGGCGAGGGATGGAGTAGGGAGACAAATTTATAAATTGCCACATAAAAGTAATTCAGTCTCCTCCAAGTTAATATGTCCCTTTCAATTAAATTTGTTCTAGTCCAAGTTAAAATTTCTCTCAGGGAAAAGTTCACCCCTCATCTCCTCATCCTTTGTGGGCAGGGAAAGAATGTCAGCCAAGAAGGGGCTTTGGTCCATGTCATTCTATCCTCTGGGGGGCTTCCCAGGTGTCACAGTGGCAAAGAATCTGCCCAATGCAGGAGATGCAAGGGATCGATCCCTGGGTTGGGAAGATCCCCTGGAGGAAGAAATGGTAACTCACTTCGATATTCTTGCCTGCAAAATCCCATGGACAGAGGAGCTTGGCAGGCTACAGTCCAAGGGGTTGCAAAGAGTTAGAAGCAACTGAAGCAACCAAGCGCACACAGCTGTCCTTTATCCTGAGGCTCTGGCCCTAGTCTGCAGCTGTTGGTTCTCTGGGGGTGAGGCCAGTCCTGCTTCTAGTCATCACACTGCACACAGTGCTGAAGACACTGCCTTTTATCACAGACTCCCTCAGTAAGATGCCTTCACTCTCCAGTGATAAGTGGAAGCAGGACCAGCCCCAGTCAAACATAGCACTTCTCAACAGGTTGCTCAAAAAATGGGAACAAGCTTCAAAACTCCTGCACTGAGCATTTTTCCTTCTCAGAAATAAGTAATGCTCTAAGACACACCTACTTCATTTTCCAATGTGAATTCCCTTCAGGATACATTTAATTGGTACTTTTATGCCAAACGCGGTCACATATTTCATTTTGTTTCTCTGGTTGATATAATAAATGTGTGTAGAGCTCTCAGTTTAAAAGTTCTGCAGTGCTGAGAACTGTTCTCTCCATCCTCTATGCAACCTCACAAGACCCCACTCCAGAGAAGCTCTGAGACTGATCCTTTGCTGTTTATTCAAGTCCAAACTCTCATGAAAATTGAGGTTACAGAATTTGCTATCTATTATTTTACAGGTTACATACAATTTTATTTGTTCTCCTTGGTTCATATGTTTCGGGGAATGTAAAGAGATTTCAATTATCGTAACTAGCTATGTTGTTCTGTATGTTACCTGTTTGGGGGGAATTTGTTGAAACTTCCTTTTTGCCTAATCCATGACCAAATTTAATAAATTTTCCATATGTTCTTGAAAAGACCATGACTTGCCTTTTTATTGAGCACAGGAGCCAACTTGTTAACTGTATTAGTAAAGTCATCTGAAGCTTACTAAATTTTCCTGTGCCGAAAAGTGTTAAAATAAACCATTAAGGGTATAGATTTGTTAAATATAATATATGTGAGTTTCCAAAATAAAATAATCTATTTGAAGAAACTTTTTAACTAAGAGCTCTACACACATTTATTATATTTATTAACCAGAGAAATAAAATAAAAATGTGATAGCACTTGGCATAAAAGTACCAATTAAATGTGTCCTGAAGGGAATTCATGTTGGGAAATGAAATCGATGTGGCTTAGAGCGTTACTCATTAGCCAAAAAGGCCACCTTTGAAAACCATGGCTTAATAACAGTCCAAAATGGCCTAACCTTGATATCTGTGCATTACCAAAAGATTTTATCTAGATGTCAATTCACCTAAAACGGCTACTGCTCCCAAGGCGTACCGTGGTTATGCCATTTTAGTTCCGTATCTTCTGACAAAGTCTTATTTGAATCCAGTAAATCTCAAGAAATCTTTTGGTACAAGATATAAACTTTCAAGACTTAAGAATGTCAAAGCAACTTTTGCCAGCTATTTCATAGAGTCCCAGGGAAATTGAACTTCAAGGGATTTTTTTGTTTTTGTTTTTCTAGGTTTTGGGGTTTTTTTGGTTTTTGTTTTGATCATCAGGTTTTACTGATACGAACAGGGTAGCTGGCAATGAAAGACTATGAGCAGACAATTAGAGAGACATATATTTTAAAGGTAATTTTTTCATTCGTTTTCTCTGTAATAAAGGGCACAGCATTAAGACACTAAGATTTCAAGCAGGCCTTTCGGGATCACTGCAACATGTGATTGGATGTCCTGATATTTGATTGAGGGGTGGGTAGGCCCCAGTGTTTCCTTTTAATATTCTACTCTATCAATTCATAGACTATCATAGGGCTTGAAACTTAAATATTTTGTCCCTTTGCTAATGGTTCTGTTGTTACTCTGTGCAGATGGGAAATAAAACACTTCTTAGGTCATGGAAGGCAAATTAGTTTTTCTCTAATGGATAAATAGAATTTCAATATCTGACATACCATATAGAATAAAGGACAGGCAGTTTTTTCTAAGGTGCACACATTTGCATTCTAGAGCCCTTTCTGACTAGTTTCCTTGAACTAACAAAGAGAAATAGGGCATTCAGTTATGTTTTTGAATTCACTCCCTTTTAGACAGCATATGACTTCAAGAAGATAGCAGTAGGATCAAGAGTCCAGCGTTCTTCTCTAGACAAGGCCATTGGAGGTCATAAATCACGACTATGGAATTGCTCTAGTCGTCCATCCAGGTGGAGTCCAGCTCTCCAATGGCCTTGAAGCCACTCTGACAGTCTTCTCAAAGAGGCCTCACTAGCAGAAATCAAAGTTTAAAGAGGGGGTAAAGTGCTTTTACGTCAGGATGTCCCTATGTAAATTCCAAAAACAAAACTGGGATGAGAGTATATTTACCAATGTGGTTCAATAGGCAGCCTTAATTTCAGGGAGAGGATGTTTTATTATTAGCCAAGCCTATTTTTACCAGCAATGTTTTCACTATTTTACAAACTTGGTGATGGAGTAGAAGTGAGATGTTAGGAAGAAAATGTTAGCTAGAACTGGCTTGTTTTTCTGAGGGTCATACCTCCTGTGACAATAAAAGCCAATATCAGATGTAAATCTTCTCTATTATTTGAATGATGTATTTTTCTTCTTTATCCACCAGAATGGGAAAGGATGGATATTGCTCCAAAAGAGTTCCCTCTGGTGCTGTTACTTTAAGCTATTTTTTTACCTTCTTTAGATAGACTATGACCTGCCATAGCCCTTCAGGCTTCAAGTGTATACTCGGTGCTTCCTTGATGCTTGGGGATAGAGAGGGTGACAAGAAGGAGTAACAGAATGAGTAAGTCTCACAGTTACAATATTTTCTATTGCTTTTCCCTGAAATAAATACATCTTACTTTTGTTCAAATTTACTTTTTCCACATCTAGCTCAAGTTCAAACATTAGGTAGTCAGACTATAAAACTTAGCTATTTATATATATATATATAAACCTACTCCATACAGCAATTTCCATTCCTGTACATAAAGTGAAAAGCAAAGTCGTTCAGTCGTGCTCTTTGTGACCCCATGGACTGTAGCCTGCCAGGCTCCTCCATCCATGGGATTCTCCAGACAAGAATACTGAAGTGGGTTGCCATTTCCTTCCCCTCCTGTACATAAACCACCACCCAATTTACTGAAACCCCAGATATAGATGTCAGCCTCACTCATATATATATATATATATGGGGAAAGATAGTCTTTGTAAAGGGACATCAAATCTATTTTTTTTAATTTTAATTGGAGGCTAATTACTTTACAATATTGAGGTGGTTTTTGCCATACATTCACATGAATCAGCCATGGGTCTACTTGTGTTCCCCATCCTGAACCCCCCTCCCACCTCCCTCCCTATCCCATCCCTCAGGGTCATCCAGTGCACCACCCTGAGCACCCTGTCTCATGCATCAAACCTAGACTGGTGATCTATTTCACATATGATAATATACATGTCCCAATTCTATTCTCTCAAATCATCCCACTCTCACCTTCTCCCACAGAGTCCAAAAGTCTGTTTTTTTACATCTGTGTCTCTTTTGCTGTCTCACATATAGGGTCCAGCAATCCCACTGCTGGGCATACACACCGAGGAAACCAGAATTGAAAGAGACACATGTACCCCAATGTTCTTCACAGCACTGTTTACAATAGCCAGGACATGGAAGCAGCCTAGATGTCCATCAGTAGATGAATGGATAAGAAAGCTGTCGTACATATACACAATGGAATATTACTCAGCTATTAAAAAGAATGCATTTGAATCAGTTCTAATGAGGTGGATGAAACTGGAGCCGATTATACAGAGTGAAGTAAGTCAGAAAGAAAACCACCAATACAGTATACTAACGCATATATATGGAATTTAGAAAGATGGGGACATCAAATCTTAAAGGTGAAATCGGAAATCTTATTCAAAACAGCACTTTTTTTTTTAACAGGATGCTTTTTTCTTACCTCTTGAGAATTATAGAATGCCGTTCACATGCCATTTCTCCTTCGATTGCTTACATTTTTATTGTCAGGTGAACTTGTTTGTCATTAACTAAATCAGGCAAAGCTATGGTTTTTCCAGTAGTCATGTATGGATGTGAGAGTTGGACTCTAAAGAAAGCTGAGTGCTGAAGAATTGATGCTTTTGAACTGGGGTGTTGGAGAAGATCTTGAGAGTCCCTTGGACAGCAAGGAGATCCAATCAATCCACCAAAGGAAATCAGTCCTGAATATTCACTGGAGGGACTGATGCTGAACCTGAAACTCCAATACTTTGGCCACCTGATTCGAAGAACTGACTCATCTGAAAAGAGCTTGATACTGGGAAAGAGTGAAGGCAGGAGGAGAAGGGGGTGACAGAGGATGAAATGGTTGGATGGCATCACCAACTCAATGGACATGAGTTTGAGTAAGCTTTGGGAGTTGGTGATGGACAGGGAAGCCTGACGTGCTACAGGCCATAAGGTCACAGAGTCGGACACGACTGAGTGACTAAACTGAACTGAGCTGAAATCAGACAAGATGAGAATGCTTATTATTTAAGCATAGGCCTGGTAAGCATCACTGGGTTGGTGGGAAGAAGTACCTATATATTGTGCTGATTCTAGATTTCTTTCCTTTAGAGTGTAAAATATGTTTTTTGCAATCACAAAATATGACTAACTACAAGCAGGTTCTGGAGCACCATATTCAAGAGATGTGCAGAAAGCAGCTTCATGGGGGAATGCTTTCTTCCCACTTAATAACCATTTCTGCTAATTTAAGGTTAATATAACTCACATAAGAAAAGAAACCAAAGTTTGACTATGGATTCAACTGCTTTGTCAGGAGAGGAGTTATCTGCTGTTGAAAGACCAAAAATGGAGCCTGGTAGCAGAGGGTGAATGAGACAGGTAAAATTCTGGAGTCCTAATTAGGACATGAATATTGAAATATAGATGATATAAATTCTCACCTACATTCTTTGAGAACAGAATCATAGATAAATCATTTTTGCACCTGCTTTAATGCCTCCCCCCAGGTGATTTTATCCATTCCCATGACTTTAAATGCCAGTGTATACTCTGCCAAGGAATGTATGGTGACAGTGGTTTAGTTGCTAAGTAATGTCCAACTCTTTGTGACCCCATGGACTGTACCCCACCAGGTGCCTCTGTCCATGGGATTTTCCAGGCAGGAATACTGGAATGGGTTGCCATTTTCTTCCCCGGGGATATTCACAACCCAAGGATCGAACCCGCATCTCTTGCATCGTCTGCTTAGTAGGCTGATTCTTTACTACTGAGCCACCTGGGAAGCCCCAAGGGCTGTATATTGGCATTTAAATGCTTTATTTCCAAATTTGCATATGTAGGCTACCCACTTTGCTGAGCTCCATGCTAGTGTGTCTAAGTGGCTGATCAGCATATTCACTAGGACTCTCAAAACTAACATGTTCAAAACACAATCCTTGATTTCCCCCCCTGAAAACCTGCTCCACCCAGCAATTTCCATTCCTGTACATAAAGTGAAAAGCAAAGTCGTTCAGTCGTGCTCTTTGTGACCCCATGGACTGTAGCCTGCCAGGCTCCTCCATCCATGGGATTCTCCAGACAAGAATACTGAAGTGGGTTGCCATTTCCTCCCCCTCCTGTACATAAACCACCACCCAATTTACTGAAACCCCAGATATAGATGTCAGCCTCACTCAGCCTTCTCTCTTGTATCATCGTCCACTCATTCATTTCATCAGCAAATTCTATTGGCTGTATCTACAAATACTATTCTGGCCCACCCACTATTCCCCACATCCATTACCACCACCTGCACCCAGACATCATGACTTGCCTCTTCCACTGCAGCAGCGTAACTGGTCCCCCACTTTTTTGACCTGCCAAAAACTGTTTCAAATATTGACTTAAAGAGTAAACTAAATAATATCACTGCACTGCTTTGTCATTACAAACAAGAAAAAAAAAAAAAAACCCAACTCATCACCCTCATCTAGAAACCCTTACCTAATCTAGCCTGGACCAATTCTCAGGAAGTGAGACCACCAGGTGGGACTGACAGCTCGAGTTGGTGGGGAAGCCAACCTAGCTTTTAAAACTGTTTACAGACCTTCAGTGAGAGGGAATGTGCTGAGGGAAAGGCGGTGTGTAACTCATTCCCAGATACTTTTCTACGGATAGGAGATTTTTCATTTATAGTACAATCAACTTGAGAGGAAAGAAATTCTTAAATTAATTCTAACAATGCAAAAAATCTAAGCAGCTGAATTGTAATTCTTCTCTGGCTCTGAGCACAGGGTCATGATGGGGATCCACCTGGAACCATCCTGCAACCCAACAGCATAAACCCCCACCTTCCTTCATTCCAGAATGTTACCTCTGACTTGTGACCACTTCATCCTAAAACTGCCTTCCTACAAAGAACTTGTGAGAAGATCTGCCTTAGCATTTCATTTCTCTGTAGTGTCCCCATCACCACCATAAATCAGTTTGTATTTTGCTGAAAGTTTGCCAAGGCATCATCCAGGGAGCTCTTACTAATATTAGCTGTAAATCCTCCTGCTCTTAATCAAATTCTCAGATGCTTTATTGCCTGAACTATATACTGCATGTAGCCTAAAACATTCAAGGTTTTAACCAAACCCAGACCAATAGTGGAAAATTTTAGAATATGGCTGAGATGTGCATCCATTCATAGCTGTTACAGTGCTGCTTCTGAGAAGTTTCAATGGTGGTGTGAGTTTCTCAAGGGTTGCAATACTCTCTCCTCTGAAGTAATCTGAAACATCACTGATGAGTCACTTGCAAGAGTATAAGTCACAGCAAATGTCATTCTTAAAGAATATATGAATATATTAGTCCACCAGAGCTGCTATAACAAAATTCCACAGACTGGATGACTTAAACAACAGAAATCTCTTTTCTCACAGTTCTGAAAGGTAGAAGTCTGAGGCCAGGTGTTAGCCAGATTGTTTTTGGGAATGGCATCTCTTTACGAGTATTTGTTGGAAGGAATTTTGCTAAAGCTGTCAGGGATCAAGACCATCCCCATGGAAAAGAAATGCAAAAAAGCAAAATGGCTGTCTGGGGAGGCCTTACAAATAGCTGTGAAAAGAAGAGAAGCAAAAAGAAAAGGAGAAAAGGAAAGATATAAGCATCTGAATGCACAGTTCCAAAGAATGGCAAGGAGAGATAAGAAAGCCTTCCTCAGCGATCAATGCAAAGAAATTGAGGAAAACAACAGAATGAGAAAGACTAGAGATCTCTTCAAGAAAATTAGAGATACCAAGGGAACATTTCATGTAAAGATGGGCTCAATAAAAGACAGAAATGGTCTGGACCTAACAGAGGCAAAAGATATTAAGAAGAGGTGGCAAGAATACACAGAAAAACTGTACAAAAAAGATCTTCATGACCAAGATAATCATGATAGTGTGATCACTCATCTAGAGCCAAACATCCTGGAATGTGAAGTCAAGTGGGCCTTAAAAGGATCACTACAAACAAAGCTAGTGGAGGTGATGGAATTCCAGTTGAGCTATTTCAAATCCTGAAAGATGATGCTGTGAAAGTGCTGCACTCAATATGCCAGCACATTTGGAAAACTCAGCAGTGGCCACAGGACTGGAAAAGGTCACTTTTCATTTCAATCCCAAAGAAAGGCAGTGCCAAAGAGCACTCAAACTACTGCACAATTACACTCAGCTCACACGCTAGTAAAGTAATGCTCAAAATTCTCCAAGCCAGGCTTCAGCAATACATGAACCGTGAAATTCCTGATGTTCGAGCTGGTTTTACAAAAGGCAGAGGAACCAGAGATCAAATTGCCAACATATGCTGGATCATTAAAAAAGCAAGAGAGTCCCAGAAACACATCTATTTCTGCTTTATTGACTATGCAAAGCCTTTGACTGTGTGGATCACAATAAACTGTGGAAAATTCTGAAAGAGATGGGAATACCAGACCACCTGACCTGCCTCTTGAGAAACCTATATTCAGGTCAGGAAGCAACAGTTAGAACTGAACATGGAACAACAGATTGGTTCTAAATAGGGAAAGAAGTACGTCAAGGCTGTATATTGTCACCCTGCTTATTTTACTTATATGCAGAGTACATCATGAGAAACGCTGGACTGGAAGAAGCACAAGCTGGAATCAAGATTGCCGGGAGAAATATCAATAACCTCAGATATGCAGATGACACCACCCTTATGGCAGAAAGTGAAGAGGAGCTAAAAAGTCTCTTGATGAAAGTGAAAGAGGAGAGCGAAAAATTTGGCTTAAAGCTCAACATTCAGAAAACGAAGATCATGGCATCCGGTCCTATCACTTCATGGGAAATAGACGTGGAAACAGTGTCAGACTTTATTTTGGGGGGCTCCAAAATTACTGCAGATGGTGACTGCAGCCATGAAATTAAAAGACACTTACTCCTTGGAAGGAAAGTTATGACCAACCTAGATAGCATATTCAAAAGCAGAGACATTACTTTGCCAACAAAGGTCCATCTAGTCAAGGCTATGGTTTTTTCAGTGGTCATGTATGGATGTCAAAGTTGGACTGTGAAAGCTGAGCACCAAAGAATCGATGCTTTTGAACTGTGGTGTTGGAGAAGACTCTTGAGAGTCCCTTGGACTGCAAGGAGATCCAACCAGTCCATTCTGAAGGAGATCTGCCCTGGCTGTTCTTTGGAAGGAATGATGCTAAAGCTGAAGCTCCAGTACTTTGGCCACCTCATGCAAAGAGTTGACTCATTGGAAAAGACTCTGATGCTGGGAGGGTTTGGGCCAGGAGGAAAAGGGGTTGACAGAGGGTGAGATAGCTGAATGGCATCACTGACTCCATGGACATGAATTTGTGTGAACTCCGGGAGGTGGTGATGGACAGGGAGGCCTGGCGTGCTGCAATTCATGGGGTCGCAAAGAGTCAAGCATGACTGAACGACTGAACTGAACTGAAAGCTCCAATACTTTGGCCACCTGATGCAGACATCTGACTCACTGGAAAAGACCCTGATGCTGGGAAAGGTTGAAGGCAAAAGGAGGAGGGAGCAGCAGAGAATGAGATGGTTAGCTGTAGCACCAACTCAATGGACATGAATTTGAGCAGACTCCAGGTGATAGTGAAGGACAGGGATGTCTGGCATGCTGCAGTTCATGGGGTCACAAAGAGTTGGACACAACTTAGCAACTGAACACTAACTATCTCTTTCTGCTTTGCAAACAGTATCTTCTCACTGTATCCTCAATGGCCCATCCTCTGTGCACCTCCAGATAGATCTAATCTCTGATTCTCTTCTTCTTATAAGAACCCTAGTCCTAGTGAGTTAGGGGCCCCACCCATATTATCTCATTTAAACTTAATTACTTACACTGGGTACACATATGTTGACACATGAATTGGAAGGGAGAGGCACAATTTAGTCCTTAAAAAAATATATTAGCAGTATTAAGAGAGGTGTCTTAACAGAAATATCTAGTTAATCCCAAATAATCCAACACAGATGAACTCTAAACTAAAAATGGTGTCACAAATGTGGGGATCATGGAAACTGAGCTGAACTCAGTTCAGTTCAGTCACTCAGTCATGTCCGACTCTTTGCAACCCCATGGACTGCAGGACACCAGGCTTCCCTGTCCATCACCAACTCCCAAAACTTGCTCAAACTCATGTCCATCAAGTTGGTGATGCCATCCAACCAGCCCATCCTGTCGTCCCCTTCTCTTCTTGCCTTCAATCTTTCCTAGCATCAGGGTCTTTCCAATGAGTCAGTTCTTCACATCAGTTGGCCAAAGTATTGGAGTTTCACCTTCAGCATCTGTCCTTCCAGTGAATATTCAGGACTGGACTATATGGAAAGAATTGTAAATCTAGTTGATGCCAGTCAAAACAAAACACATCAAAATTTCAGCTTTAAACAAAAGAATATGTTCTATTTTTACTGCTAAAATGAAGTCTGATTATAAAGTAGGTCCAAAATTAAGTACATGAGGATGTAGATTTTTACTTTTTCCTTTTCTTCAGAGATAAGAGGGTCTGTAAGAATAATTTACTAAATAGCACTCCAGTATCTTACTAACTAAAGAGTGACTCAGGCCATGCATTTACATTCACAGAACTTCTAGATGTCTCATAAGTCAACATATCACATAAACAACACAGTTTTTGTCTTGAATTAGGTAGGTGGAACATTGACTGCCAGGAGCCAGTGTGAGAAACTCCACCCATGGCAAGGGTCATGAGGAAGGAGGCTTGGCATACGCAAAGGTGTGATCAAGCCTCAGGAAACCCCCTGTTCCCGAGCATCTACCCCAAAACCAGAGTCTGTTTTATGCTCTCCCCAATAACCATTTCTCTCGGAGAAGGAGTAAACGTGCAACTCCAAGGCAATAAAAATTCCTGGGCGTGACAAGAGTGTTTCAGCCTATGGACTCCTCTGAAGGTTATCTAGCCCGCCTGTATAGGTTCGTCCGGCCACATGTGATTGTTTACAGCCTCCCAACCTGAGAGGCATGAGGTGTTTTAGACTTACTAAAGGCAAATTCTTTGGGGGAGTTAGAAATTATTAGTATAATGGGTTGGTTAGGAATTATATTGGTGAAGGGTTTTTCATTTGTTGTGCCAATAATTTCTGCTAATTCCCTACCCTGGGTGTGACAAGGGTGTTTCAGGTCAGACCTCTCTGCTGACAGACTAGCTTGTGTGACAGAGTGTTTACTACCTCTTAACCATAAACAGCACAGAGAGTTTTGGAGTATTTTGAAAGTCTTAATTAGCATAGGGCTTTTCTCATTGTTGAGTCATATCCTTAGGCACCTGGGAATATATTAATCAATGTATTTGGAATATAGAAAAGGAAATAGAATAGTTTTTGATGTTAGCAATACTAGACTTTTTGAGTTAATGAATTTTCTCTTTTGTAATAGATCACTGTACTTTGTTATAAATCACTGTGTCCTTGCTATGTAAAAATGTAACTTTATCACTATCTTAAGACTAGATAGATCTTAAGGAGAGCATTGGTAAAAGGATTTTCATTTGTTGGGCTGATGTTTGCTGCTAAATCTCCATATTCCCTGCCCTTATAATGAATATAACTAGCATATAGGAGAAATAAGCATTAACCTTTAAGCATATAGGAGAAATAAGTATTAACCTTTAAGATTAATCATGTTAACCTCGGGTTAAATAAGTTCCTTTCTTGATTATAACTCACTACACCCTCACCCTATAGGAATGCAACTTTATTTGGAGGGTGGTGCCTGGTTTAAGAAAAAACACCCTTGGAAGAAATAAGTTTTTTTGGTTATCAGAAAGAAAGGATCATAAAATGTCAGCAGGTCTCACTCATGGCCAGATGATGTAATATCCCTAAAACCTTTTTTTATACATTTATGTGAAGCACCTGATTTTGATAAAGGTCAGGACTGCTGACCCCCGCGTGATTCTGTATTCATCCCTATGTGTAACAAAAGGTATATAAGCAAACCCAA